>NC_050534.1:8677948-8761273 GCF_002922805.2 Oryzias melastigma | reverse complement strand
ATTGGAAACGAAGAAACTATTAGTTTTTCATTTTTTTGTTTTTGATTTTAGGTTGAAAAACGAATGAATGAATGATACATTGACTTGAAATGAAGATAACTGTGAATATTGACAAGCCTAAAACTGATAAGATTGAGGGACAATTCAAAAAAGATCTTGACCAAAACCTTTAACATATCTGACAAAAACCAAACCAAATCCACATTCCTCACAGTACCCGTCACCAAAAGTTCAGATCCCAGATGCCCAAAAATGCCATACCTGGCAGAAGGGGACAATGAGGAGCAGAAGAAAAAGTCCACAATCCTAACAAGAACAGTTGTGACACGCCAAATACTCAGGCGGATGGCTCTTGAAATCGACGGCCGCCATCCAGAGACATTTACACACCGTCACGTTAGAGCTGTGGCCTCCCAGTCACCCAATTTCGTAATTGTCACCTTGCAACCTCAAATGTGCCCAGGCTGCCACTGACCGATATCAACTATTAGAGGAAAATCCTCTAGTCGCAGTAAAATGTTACCTTTATTTCAAAACCTCCAAAGCACCACGCAGCGTGTAAAAATGTGACTTCCATCTCTTAATTCCAAATACAGCCACGTGGCCATCTGCAGAACTTACCGAGAAACTTACATTTAGGCAGTAGCATTTTGGGAAATGTAAACTTAACCCTGATAACCCAATGGCCATACAATGTATGTATGATACACTTCTCACACTAACAACAATCATACATTCTGTTTTCATGACGTCCATGACATCTACCTAATGACATGAGCTGCCTGTACGAGCCTCAAGGAAACTGTACGACCTTTTAAGCTGTGGTCACTCCTCTCTACGTCCCTTCGAAACCCCGCATCACTCATACTAGTCAACCGCCCATACAGGTGCATGTGACTAAAGCATAAGGTAACCCCCCTGGCAAATAATTTGACTTATTTGGAGGACCTGAAATTAATACAAATAAAAGCCGGTCTGCAGATGTGATTTTATCTGCTAAATGTTATGTATTCAATTCAGAAAAGTTTCATTATTCCTACTAGATTGGATATAAAGATCAATTTGACCCAAGGATTCCAGAAACAACAGAAACAATTAAAGCAATGTATCCATTCTATAGTTGTGTGTCATTGTGATCCATAACAGTATAAAACATTTGTGTTTTATACCAAAACAGTTACAGAATATGTTTGTTCAACTCTATTTTAAGCAGTTGTTTTAATTTACAAGTTGGTTAAATTTGACCCTAGCACAAGTGAAGAGTTAAGAAAGCTTCGAAAACCCAAAATCTAAGCAGTGAGTCATGCCTTTTGAATAAAAGTGTGAAAAACCTGTGTGTGTTCACATCTGTGTTCAACATCCTTGTCTTATAAGTCTACGAAACAAACAAAAAAACGACAACAAACAAATAAAAACAAACATGAATTCCATTCAGTGCTGAGGAGAGTCTCTGGGGAGATTCTTAGATCTCTTAAGAAAAATGTATCACGAAGAAAACCACTATCTGCTCTGTGTAGTACTAAACAATCCACATCCTCCAAAAAAACACTGCTTCTGGATGACTCATCATTTTGCTTCTGTCTAAAAAGAAGACGAAGAAACCAAAAAAACATATACTGAGCGAGTGTCCTGTTAAAAAAAAACAATTTTCTTCAGCAATGACATCCTGTTACTTTCATGCAACCTTTTTCGACTTAGCTAAATAAACAAGCTTCAGGTTTACTAGATGGAGCGTCTGAAGCATAGTTGTCCTTGAAGGAATCATAAAAGCTAAGCCTTCTCATTGTTGTAATCAGTAGACTCTACCTGACTTTTATGACACGCAATGACATTGTAAAAACAAACAAACAAAAAGAAGTCCAATCATTTGTAGAAATCTTTATCCTTTTCATGGAAAACTGTTTTTTCAAAAATTCAAAGTAGCAACAGTGATAAAAGAAACTGAAAAGGCATTCTTTCTCTTGAGTCCAGTCAATATCTGTTCCCATCTGTGTTTGCACTGCATACAAACCATTTCTACCTGGTAAATCTAATAAAACAACAACAAAAAAGAAACTATGAACTGAAAAAGGAGCATTGCCTTTGGTTTGAATACCTTTTGAAGTGGTCATTTGTTTGGCCAAACATCAAAAGGTTTAAAGTTCTCTCTCTAAGCAATTCAGAAGACTTCGGTGTACATTTTCTGGACTGGTCACCACTGGCTCTACCTTCCAGTCGATGCGGGCGGACAGAGACTGGTTGACATCTGCTCACGTGTGGCGGATTTTAGGCTGAGGACCGTTGGGTGTCTCCTCTACCATCCAGGTCTCCCATGGGCGGATACTGCCCGTGTGCTACTGAAGAAAGCTGGCAACTTGGGGTATGAGAAGCATCTGTTTTTGGTCCAACATGCACACCTGGATCTGATGGGAGTTTCACCGTTCTATCAATTCGTCCTGCATGCTTGGAGATTCTTGTTCCCCAGGGTGTTTTAACCCCTGGACTGTGGCTGTTTGGCAGTGGGCTCCTCTCCTCACAAACTTCTTCATCCATGGGCTCCAAACTGAGGGAGTTCGGCTGTGTAAAGCTCAGCCATCTCCTGAAGACACCTACTTCTGAGCTTGCTGTGGTTCCAAGTGTTCATTCTGCCAGAACACTGCAGAGGATAGTGGACAAGGTCTGCCAGTCAATACCGGAGAACCTACGAAACTTTGTGAGGGATTCTAGTCGCTTCCCAATGGGTGGATAGTATGGATTTCCACCCTTGCCTCTGCAAGGGTGGTAAGCTGCTGTCCTGGACGTCCCCACAGCTGGGGGATTTGGAGACTCTGGGAAAGACCTCGTGTCCGTCAAGGTCTCCAACATGCGCTCCCTTGCAGATGTCAGAGTGTCGGGGTGGACCAAAGGGTTGTTGGATATCCCTGTACAAAGCTCCTGTTGAAAAACGGGCAGGTGACCTCCAGTGGAGGGTCGTACATGGGATCATAGTCACAAACGGATATTTGACTCACGTCAATCCTGGCACGGGGTGTTTAGTCAGTGAGTCGTGGTTCATCTGTTTGCTGAATCTTAGCATCTGACGGGTCCTTTTTCTTGTCTTCGGGTGTTGTTTGAGGGGTTGGGGGAACAGTTTGCTTTGGTTTGTTTCATTTATGCGCCAAATACAAGGCTTGGAAAACGAGTGTGCACACTCTTCTGAACTTTCTCTCCTCTGCTGACTGATTGGAGATCCCATAAAACCGGATCCAGGGGACCGGGTCTGACGATGTTTTATTTCTTTTCAGGAAATGTTTGGTAGCCCCGTTGGGAATAGAGTTCAGTTTCTACAAACTAAATTCAACTTTGGTGTTGAATTTTTGAGTTTAGTTGTTTGTTTTTCACATGATTTTAAACTCATTCCCTGTCCATGAAAATCCATGTTATTCCTGGCCTTTTGGCCTTAAACAACGGGTCAGACGTTAGCATTGTGCTAACTCGGCAAGGCGCAAACTTCTGACTTGTGCAATGAGAAATTACCAAAAAAAAAAGCCCAACCAAGCAGAATTTCTAATATTATTTGACTGCTTCATCAAACCCCAAAAGCTAAGTGACAAAATTAAAAAAATAAACTTGTGAGATTAATTACCTATCTTAGTTGGCAAGAAATTTACAAGCTGTAAATATCTCATATTAAAAAAGGGGGTTTCTTTCCCATTTGCTGTGGATTTTTTGTAAGTTATACAATATTGAATGTGGTGCCTAAGTAGAGTGGTCGACCTCTGATCAGAGGCCCATGTGTCAAAGTGGGCAAAACACTGAACCCCACATTGCTGGAGGTGGTTACAGGTTGACGCCATTGTGAGGCAGTGAAACCGCCATCAGAAAAGGAAGGTAGAACAGCACTATATAAGTATATGCCATTTACCAAGCTGCTAAGCTGAACTGTAATAAATCATCTACTTTCATTTTTTTTTCCATAGCTAATGTAGAGGCTCTGTTGAAGGGGCTGTAATTTTAAGGTCACTTAGCTTCTTGGCTGTTAGATTGTTCCAGAGCACCACTTGGACAGGGTCATTGTCAAACGCAAAAGTGTCAAAGTACTTTTGAGGCTGAGTGAAGTGTAATTAGTGCAGATTAAACCACGTACCTCTTAAAGACTTATTTTTAGAAGAAAAGGTGTTGTCTTCTTGATAATTAGAGTGATGGGTAATAAAAAAAATGTTGTGCTTGGCAGAATGAACACAGGAGCAACACGCAATGACATTATTTATACTTCCAACATTGTCTGTTGAAGGATTTTTACTTCAAATGCATTATTTAAAATAGCATACATACACTTCTTTTGAACATCAGTACAAATATATATTTCTTCTTATAACAAATGCAGGAACGTCAAATACTTTTTTCCAGAGCTGGCATCTGCACAGTAAAAAGTGAAACACTGAATTAAATTAAAGTTCTTTAATTTGTTGCATTTCAAAATATTAGATTTTATCAGATTAACTGTTTACATTGAGTAAACCATCAAACGTTTAATTTAACAAAAATGACACATTTTAAACATTACAAACTACAGAGCTTTTATTAATTGATCCAATGTTTCACTTTTTATAGAGTGGCTCAAACCTGTACAGCTGGATAGCTGTAATATTGGTCTCTGTTTTTGTTGTATCGGTAATGTTATGTTGAGGGTTTGAGGTGCTGTAAGCTGGCGGAAGAGAATGTAAACAGAGAGCTCTCAGAAATGAGGAGGTGAACACATTGCCAATTCCTAATGAACTTTGATGATCAATGTTATAAAATAAATGATATATTTTTTTTATTATGGGTAAAAATGCCATGATTATAATTAAAAGTCAACTGGGAACACTTTTAAAATAGATCAAAAGTTGATCAACGTGGGTCTTAAATCAACTAGAAGAGTTGCATTACCTGTGATAATACTAGTGTTAATACTAATAGCTGAATATGGTCGCTGAAGATGCTGAAGAATTTCACTGTCATTCTTAAAATAATTTGCTGAAAAATCTAAAGCAATTTACATAATGCTAAAGTTGCTAAAGGACTTAAAGTTGAAGAAATTACAGAAATTCAACAAATAATTTTAAGATTTTTTTTTAATTTGAAAAACAAATTGAAATGTGTAAAAATCATGAATGCCAAAAAAGCTAGCATGTTGCTAAAATAATAGCTTAACTCCAAATTACACCAAAAATGCTCAGTAGCAGCTAAATGAGCCAAAACGCTAACACTTTGCAAATATACTAGCTTAAATCCAAAATAGCTAATACAAATGAAAAATAAAGAACTCAGGCAATGCAAAATTAGCAAAAATAAAAGCTTACACAATTCTAAAAGACAAACTTAAATCCAAAAGAGCAAGAAAAAAATAAACCTCAGTAAATGCCAAATAAGCTAACACATTGCTAACATATTAGCTTAACCCAGAATTTGAACAAAAAACATCAGTAGATGCAAAATTAGGCAATAAAGTAAGCTTGTTGCTAAAATTCTAGCTTAACTCAACATTACCTAAAAAAAGTCAAAAGATGTTAAATTACCCAAAATGACCTGAAAGTGCTGAACAATTTTATACCAATATAGCATACATGTCAAAAGTGCATAAAGTACTTAAAGAATTTCTTATTTCTTTGGGGCTAGTAAAAAAAAATCACATAAATTATGAAAATTGTTAAAATGGCAAAAAAACAGAAACAGCAAAACTGCAAGCGGGAATGTCCTAAACTTACTGGAAAAAAAGATTTCTTTTGTTTCAAAAGTACAACATTTATGAAGGGTTTGAAGAATGTCTAATTCATTTTCAATGGGGCTGAAAAATCTCATAAATTGCACACAATCTTTAAAAAATATATATCAATACCAAAAGTACATGCAGTAAAGTTCTGAACGAGCTGAAGGTTTTGATACCAAGATTACTGAAATTGTTTAAAGTGTGATTGACTTTTAAATTTACAGAAAGGAGCAGTAGAATCACTACAGTGTGAAGTATTCACACAAATTGAACCTTTTCTTCAGTTTGAACTCCAGTTCAACCAAAGTTCATAAGGTCTCAAAGAGTTCAAGGATAACAAACAACAGCAGTGTTTAATGCTTCAGCAAAAAGATTAAACAAAAGAAGTTGACATGCCACAACTTTCGCTAAACTCCACAATGGAAAAACATTTTTTTTCAAAGATGTTCTGAGCTAAAAGAGCCCCTTTTGTTTTCAGCACACACACACAAAAAGTAATTCAGAGGAAATAAAACTCCACTTTTCCGCGTTAACAGTGACTATCCCATCTGCGACACAGATGGGATAGTCATGATTTTGGCCTATTTTGCTGCATCTGGGCCAGAACAGCTTGTCATCAACAATGAATTCTCAATTACAGCAGAATCTGCAACTCTCGTAAATCTAAGCGTGGAGAACATTTCACAGCACTCTCGCAATTAAAAAGAAGTATTTTGGTCTTATTATGTCTATGTGAGCCATCTTGTATGAAGTTGATCTCAATATTTAACAGATTCGCTGTTGTCAAGTTCTTTTCTTTTTTTAATTATGCATCAAAATAGAATTATTTCTAAAATGACATTTCTTCATTTTTGTGCGAGGTGACCCGACACTCAGTGAACAGAACAGGACGGTAGACCTTTGCTGCATTGTCCAGGTCACATGGTCTTGTGTCCACTGCAAATGTTCAGGGGGGTGTCTTTGTGTGATATCAACATTTGGGGAAGGACCCCTACTCATCACTTTGACGTTTTGGGTTGTTTTTTGACATGCTGACTGGTTGTAAAATCAAGGGTTCACAACTCTCTGTCAGGGTCCAACCTGCTATGTTCTCCTCCAACCATCAGAGGGAACCCTCTCCTGAGTACTGACTGCCTCAGCTCACTTCCTCACCAGCTATTTCCCATCATCATCATCAGCACGTTGTTTATATTCCTGCTCGCCGCTCTGTTCTGTGCAAAGTTCTGTTTGTGCTTAGTGCACCCGACTTAAAAAGGTGCCTAGCAACGCACGCTCCATGCACAGAGGCCAGGAATTCTGGTGTGCGCACATTTGCATTTACTTTTTATTGAAAGTGTCCACTTCATTGCGTGGCCGGTGTGTGAGCACCTACAGACACACAACGGTACGCACAAACTCACAGGCGCGCTGGCATGGAAAGCTGGCCCATCAAACAAACAAATAAATCACTTTGCGTTGGTTGCATGGAAATACATGCAAATAACAGTAGCCTAAAATAAAATACCTTTATTTTAGGAAATGTGAAAAAGTAAAAAATATTATTTAATTTTGTGTCTTTTTGTCGTTTAAAAAAACCCATCAAGTTACATCTGCATTATTCTGATTCAATCAAAGAGAAACTGATTCGACATTTAAAATGTATTACCCTTTACATTTAACGTAAGTTCCGTAGGTTTTGTAGCCTCCAGCGCTACAAAACCTCCTGCGCTACAAAGCCTCTTGTGCTACAAAACCTCCTGCGCTACAAAGCCTCCTACGCTACAAAGCCTCTTGCGCTACAAAACCTCCTGCGCTACAAAGCCTCCTGCGCGAGGAAGTCTCCTGGAGGAGACCTGGTGGACGAGGCATCCTGCACTACTAAGTCTGCTGCACTAGGATGCCTTCTGCACGAGGAAGCCTCCTGCGCTACGAAGCCTCATGCACTAGGAAACCTCCTGCACTATGAAACCTCCTGCGCGAGGAGGCTTCCTGCACTACTAAGTCTGCTGCGCTACGAAGCCTCCTGCACGAGGAGGCTTCCTGCACTACTAAGTCTGCTGCGCTAGGATGCCTTCTCCACGGAAGCCCTCTGCAGGAGGAAGCCTCCTGCGCTACAAAGCCTCCTGCACTAGGAAACCTCCTGCACTATGAAACCTCCTGCGCTACGAAGCCTCCTGCGCTACGAAGCCTCCTGGAGGAGGCCTCCTGCACGAGGAAGCCTCCTGCACAAGGAGGCTTCCTGCGCTATGAAGCCTCCTGCGCTAGGAAGCCTCCTCGATAAGAAGCTTATTCGACTGCCACGTTCAAAAATTCTAATTAGGATCTTTTGCTGTCCAAGGTTCGATTCGATTCACAGTTTTAAAGTCACAATTTGTGTTTTTTTTCCCCCAACACAATGAATTAAAGGTATTTTAAGGCCAAGTATGTTTTCTTTTTTCCCCTCACATCAATCTGTCTCTTTTCCTACTAACAGAAATTAACTTTCAGGCTAGGCATTTTAAAATAATTAGTCAAAAGTAACACCTAATTTTGACAGGTGAGCATTAGTAAACAGACATCATTGTTAAAAATAATCTTAAATGGTTAAATAAGGTATTGTTCATTAAAATGTAAAGTTTGCAAGATTTATAAATATGTTTATTTTCCAAAGAAAAAAGGAAAAACATTTGTTAACTGTATTTAAACTGTTTAATTTTATTTTATTTTCTGTGAATTCTTGTTTCAGTATCAAGTTTGTTTGATTTGCAATCTCATTGCAGCATGTATTTTCTTTTTACCTAATTTGTTAATTTCAATCTTTCGGTACTGGATGCTTATTGGATGAAGTGATTTCTCTGTCCAATCAGAAGCGAGAAGGTGTGTCTTTAGTGAGCCTCGGGTCTCACTTACAGGCAGAACAGAAAAAGACGAGCTAAGGAGTAGGAAGGCATCAACGGTGACCAGTTTAGCTTCAAACTAAAATACCTTGATGCTGAGTCTACTTGCTTTGTTTGTGGAAACACGGTACATGTAAGTACGACTTGTCTGAGCTTGCTACGATGTGTGTAAATCATGCATTTGACACAGAAAATGTACGCTAAGTGTGTATAGCATTAGCGCGCTAGCAGTGAAGCTAATTTTTGAAACAAGCTTTCGTGTGTTAAGTATGCAAGGCTTGGAATGTATTTTTTTTTTTTTTGGGAGACTAAAAGACACTTTTATACAGTGGACCAGAGGAATCCAGTCTCTTTAGACCCCGTCGGTGAACTTTGAAGTCCTCCAAAAGAGATTCTGGCTGCTATCCAGAAGAGGGCCTGTCCTCCCGCGCTGACTCAACTTCCTGCCTCATGTGCGCCCAGCTCTGCTGACCTGCTAACCACGTGTGGAGCCACCTGAACATCTACTGCTCTCCATTCACTAAGCTGAAGTATTCGTGAGTACGTCTTTCATTTGATTTGGTTGCTCTGCAAGTGAAAAGGACATTTTGTTTTAGGCCTCAATGATCCCAAGCAACAATTCAGGCCTGCAACTTTAACAAAATATGATCTGAAAAAAAGGAAGAGAATTTGGAAATACCAATTTTGCTGAATCATATTTTATTACTTACACTAAATTTACTATTTATTTTAATCAAGACTGTTTTATTTCATTTATGTAATTTTGCATAAATTCATTTGTCTACAAAATTAATTATTCTTAGTAGGAATATTCATTTAAATTAACTTTTGTTTTCCTGCTAAGTGGAAGCACTGCCAACATTATTAACCTAAAATTATATTAAGTCTAAAATCATTAATAATTTGCAACTGTAACTTGTATCTTCTGTTTAAAAAACATCCCCCTCCCTGACATACACCCCCTCCTTACATGCCCCACCCCTTCACTCTCTGAAGCACAGCCAGAGAGCAGCATGCTACTGTTGTAGATCTTTCACTTAGTTTCTAACTTGTTGTGCTGGTTAACCTCCCACCCTACTCCACTGGGATAGCACCTCACAGGCCCAAGCTAACATCAGCGTAGCCAAAAAGAACAATGGGTAGTCTGTTGTCTGACGGGGCTAGGTAGTTAGCAGGACACACCTACATCTTTTTTACACATTATCATTCTATGCTTTCTGTTTGGTGTCTTTAAGAACATAGATTTAAGTGATTCAAGATTGGTTCCGATGTTTGATGAACAGGACCCAGAAATGTTTTTTTGTGTTGTTCGAGCGTCTGGCGGAGACTCGTGGGTGGTCTGAGGAAACAGAATTGTTAATGCTGCAATGTGTTTTGACCGGGAAGGTGCAGGACTATATCTATCAATCCATCAATCCAACTTTATTTCTATAGCACTTTTCATATATAGAATAACACAAAGTGCTTTACACATAAATAAAACATCCTAAAGCAAACGCAATAGTAAAAACAAATGCAAAATACAATAAAGACACATAATTCCCCCCCTCACCCAGATCTACAAGTATACCCACACACACCCCCAATGATAAAAAATAGACTAAGTACAAGCTGAGCACAGAAGTTGGATGTCTGAGACGCTAATATAGTTGGAGCCTCTTCCTCTGGGGACAACTGCATAGCCAGTGTGGTGCAGCATCACAGGCGGGGACCCAGCTTCACCACAGCTAGGTAGCGATGCGGGTCCCCATCTAGAGCTGCAGCAGCTGGACAGCAGCAACCAGAGGGAGAGGAACCAGCTAAGGAGGCACTGGAAATTAAAAAGAATAATGGTAAATTAATAAAATTAAGTATATTCGTAAAATCAGCAAACAATAAAACATGACATAAAGATTATTTGAATAAATTATTAAAAGATCTATAAAATCATAAAACATGATCAAATAGATACATGAATAAAAACAAAGTAAATAAAGACAGTAAAATTAGCTAAAAGCATGGTTAAAAAGATGTGTTTTAAGACCTTTCTTAAAAGCAGCTATGTTCTCTGCGGCCCTCAGGTTCTCTGGCAGACTGTTCCACAAACGAGGGCCATAATGCTGAAAAGATGCCTCTCCGTTCGTTTTGGTTTTCACAGGTGGAATGATTAGTAGACTAGTGCCAGAGGATCTCAGGGTCCGCGAGGGTTCATATTTAACCAAAAGATCTGACAAATAAGAAGCCCCAAGACCGTTAAGACATTTAAAAACCATTAAAAGTATCTTAAAATCAACCCCGAAGCTTATGGGGAGCCAATGCAGGGATTTTAAAATCGGGGTGATGTGGGCCCGTTGTCTGGTTTTTGTGAGAACTCTTGCAGCAGAATTCTGTAAAAGCTGAAGGTTCTTGATGCTTCTTTTTGGAAGACCAGTTAGAAGGGCGTTGCAGTAATCAATTCTACTGATAATAAAAGCATGCATCAGCGTCTCCATGTTAGCAAGAGAGAGAATTGGGCGGACTCTAGCCAAATTTCTAAGATGATTAAAAACCAGTTTTGATCACCTGCTTAATATGTGGAATAAAAGTTAGCTTAGAGTCAAAGGTAACGCCCAAGTTTCTGACTGTTTCTGAACAGCTTAATGAAAGTTCTTTAAGTTTGAGACACTGTTTCTCTCTCTTGGCTTCAGGACCGATAACTAAAAATTCAGTTTTTTCCTGGTTGAGCTGCAGAAAATTATTAGCCATCCATAATTTCACATCTAAAATGCAATTAAAAAGGGTTTCTATTGGCCTTGTGTCATAAGGAGACATGGATATGTATAGCTGGGTATCATCAGCGTAGCTGTGATTGCTGATGTTGTGCCTCCTGATGACATTCCCCAGAGGAAGCATGTAGATGGTAAAAAGCAAGGGGCCAAGGATTGAGCCTTGAGGAACACCACTTTTAATTTTGTGTACCCCAGAGAAGTAGGTGTCCATGCTTACCGTAAAGTTTCTCTCCATGAGATATGATCTGAACCACTCGAGTACAGTCCCTGAAAGGCCAAGGCTTTTGAGCCTGTTTAATAGGATCAGGTGATCAACAGTGTCAAAAGCAGCACTTATATCTAGTAGAACTAACACTGAGATCTGACCTGAATCCAAGGTGCACCTAATATCATTAACGATTTTTAACAGGGCTGTCTCGGTGCTGTGGTTCTTCCTGAAACCAGACTGGTTTTCCTCAAAAATGTTGATTTGTGAGAGAAACTCATTTAACTGAATAAAAACAAGCTTTTCTAAAATCTTGCCTAAAAATGGTAAGTTGGACACTGGTCTGTAGTTATTAAGAGCTGTGGGATCTAAGTTTGTTTTCTTTGAAAGGGGTTTTACCATTGCAGTTTTAAAGGCAGTAGGAAAAACCCATGTCTGAAGAGAGCAATTTATGATATTTAAACTCTCGCTGTCAAAAGATCCGTAAAATGATGGGATCTAAAAAACAGGTTGTTGGATTAACTTGGGAGAAAACTTGACCAAGTGTTGCAGCATCAACCAGGTCAAAACTGTCCAGTGCTTCCTCAGGTAAGATTAAGGCTGGTGCGACATTTTGATTCCTGGTGTCTTTCTGCCGGTGTTAACATGTTTGAAGGGTTGAGGGAGCTAATTCTTTTGGAACAGCTCAAGGCTTCCGTATCTTTTTGTGTCTCAACTTATGTGAGTGGTTGTGGGGTTACGTCTGTAGCTGAGGCTGCTGCTGAATTGTGTCCGCACACCAAAGCCTGACAGTCGAATGCTCTGCTGTGGTTTTTTTTCCAGGGCAAAGCCTCGATGTGGGTGCGTCTGGCTTTGCCGGTTGACGGAGTGCATATAATCCTGGAAATGACATCGCCAGGGGTAGTGTTTTGGCCGATGTTCCAGGTTAAGGTGACTTGTGCCCCCGCGGCGTGCAGTCGTTCTGATGCTTGTGCAATAGGACCTTCTGCCTTTTTTCCGGCTTGTGCTGTTACACGTTCCGCAACCCATGTAGAGATGTTAGGCAGTCTAGTTCTGACTTTGTGTTGCCAGTTGTTTCCTGGTCTGTTTCGAATTGCAACAAGGCGTCTGATGCTGCATTGTGCAAGCTTCAGGACCGTGTTTGCCCCCTGATAAGTTAGGAGTCATTCTCAGTGTTATTTTTTTACACAACGAGGTCTTGATGCAGGAGTGGACCCCTCAACAATGATTTTCTGGGAGCTTTTCTATATCAAGTAGTTGTTCCTGAGAAGTTACAGGAGGCTGTGCTGCAGGTTTCTCGTGACCAGTCGGGTCACATGGGAGTGTAGAAAATGTATGAGCAGGTCCTGAGATATTTCTTCTTGAAGAAGTCCGTTACTGCTTTTATCAAGTCTTGCCACACTTGTCAGCTTACAGGAAAACCATATCAGCCCCTAAAACCAGGCCATCTCTTCCTGATTCCGGCCATTGGACCGTTTGAGCATCTTCTTATTGATTTTGTAGGCCCTTTGCCGCCTTCTAAGTCGGGTGCTTGTTATTTGTTGACACTCATGTGTCTGAATACTCGTTACCTGGCTGCATATCATTTGCAAAGTATTACAGCAAAATCTGTGGTGCGTGCGTTACCTCAGTTCATTTCTGTTTTAGTGTTCCATGAGTAGTTCAGTCAGATCGAGGCTCTAGCTTTTGTTCTAACCTGTTTACCCAGGTTTTTGGCTCAGCTAGGAGTGAAGAAAAACATTTCTGCTGCTTATTATCCCAGCTGGGATGCATCCAGCACCGGTACCCAAACCCGTTACTGGTACAGTCATCCTAACCTGCCACCAGATGGGGTACTGGATCCAAATGGTACCAGTGCACTCCACATCCTGGTACTGGCCCAGTTCTGATTCATGGCCTGGAGGTTGTAGTACCCATGACTTAATGGGGAACGGCCAGCTCGTCAACAAATGACAAACTGGGGACACCCAAAACGTCAAAAAGTAGAGGTGTCTTTCACCAAATGTCAGTATGTGATGATTTGGGGATGTGAATGTGTTGCCAGTGGGATCACAGCAATGAAAATGGTTTGAAAAAAAGTTTGTCTGGACATGCTGGTACCTCTCACATTTGATAAACAGACCTGCAGGTGTCCGGCATTTGCAAAATGATGTAATTGTTGTAGTCTGTCACTCATGGGCCTGCCACAAAAAAATTGCAAGTACTTTGGTGTCTTGATACAAGTCTGTTGATGACACTTTAATGCTACGTACACATCAGGAATGCTATACATGTTCAAGAACATTCTGTGATTATTATGTTTTAGGCCAAAATCAAAAACCTATTGTGTTCTAGTGTTCTAGTGTTTGTTCAATGTGACTGTAGTTTATCAGAAATTCGCCTCCAAGTTGTGAGCAGGAATTGTTGGTGTGGAAATAAGCCTCTGCTGATATCCCATCATCCCTTTGTTTACACTCTTTCCCGCTAGCTTAAAGCCTCCTACAACCCCAACCTAACATCAGCGGTGCAGCAAAAATGGCGAGCAATAACAGGGCTATGCAACCGTACAGTTTTGAAACAGGTAGCAGGTCTAACGAGGAAAATGAAGACTATAATGGATTTATTTGTCTGCCAGTGAATGTTTCAGAAGGGAACCTTTTAGCTGCTGCGTCACAAAAGAGATTTTTTTCAAACTGTATTTTTTTTCTGCTGTGATTCATCCTGATTTAAGTCATTAATAAAATACATTTTTTATATACATGTACATGTATATACATGTACTGTATATGTCGATGAGAAAAATGCCACAACATGTTAAAAACACCATTTTCATTGGAGTGGGTCTTTAAGCAGGTTTTCGAAGCAATTACCTGATCTCAGTTCATCGTCTAAAAGAGGATGAATCACAGACTTATGAGACAGAAAAAATTAAACTTGGGTATTGTTTGGCTTAAATTGGCCTCATGTGGAAAGAAAAGCTCTTTACAAAAGTGGCTTCTGATGAGTTTTTACTTTGTGTTTTGGCTTTTTCATCTTAGCATGTCTATTAGGCAAGCATTTTAATTACATTTTTATGCTTTTGTTTGATCGTTTCCATTTGATTTAGGAATTAATTGGACATATTTTGGCCTAACTATTCAGAAGTTCGAATACGTGGGTTTTTTTTAAGGCCAAGAACCAGTGATGTGGAACTCAAGAAGGCAGGAGACTCAGCCTGTGGCAAGAATTTAAAATTTTAGGAACTTCTAAGAATGAAAAAGTAAACCCCCTTGGACGAAAGGAGCAACAAAAGCAGATGACCCAACAAACTGAAAAGCAGACTCTTAAATACACCGAGGATGATTGATTTTAGTGAGGGCAGCCATGGATATCTAACAAATAAAATCAGGTAAGACTTTGACGGGTGGAAAAATGTGAACTGAGGAAATAAAACTGAGATCAAACAATCCAAAATAAAACCCTCACAATAAATGCATATTTAAAGCGAACAGGGGAAAACGATAGAAAAAAAAACTGATGCAATGTTCTCTTAAAATGTAAAAGACGAAAAGGTGTTTTAATTCATCTTTAAAATTGTATCGATTCTTCATCTTTTTTCTGTTTGAAGGGATAGAAAAGAAAATATTGACTTTTTTGTGTTTAATAGTCTCTTTTGTGCTCTAAAAGAATTTGTTTTACTTGCTGCTTTTTTTATTAATATATTTTTTGAGTGACTGACTGCTTTTATTCAGTGCTGATTGAATGTGCTTTTTTTAAAAAAGGTAAACAGCACCAAACTTGAGATGGAGAAATATTGAATTGGGCACCTTGAAGTATTGAGCTGGTGTGACGTCTGCACAAAAGCTGGATTCTCGTGTTGTACAGAAATGAAAAAGATACAAGTCAAAAAGTGGTCTGTATTAGAACGGTGGCTGTCAGAGTTAAAGGAAATCTTCCCAAAAACTCCAGTGAGATCAATTGTGTTCAACGGACTAGAGATGGCGCCACTGACAAAAATACAGAAGGTGGAGCTCCAGGTGGCAGGTTTAAAGATGGTAAGGTTTTAATGGGAGCGACAAAAAATTGATTGACCCGGCAAAGGACTGGCAAACTGTATGGGGTGTACCCTGACTTCCTCCTTCAGTAGCTGGGTTGGCTCTAGCAACCCCAGGACCCCAACTGGAAAGAATTCGGATTTAGGTGATGGATGGACGGACGGACCAAGACAATGTAAATTGGGACAGTGAAATGAGTCAAGGTACTATGGGTTTTATGGGAGGGACAAGAATGGTTTGACCCTGTTAAAAAAAACTGGGAAATTGTCCAGGGTGTACCATGACTCACCCTTCATACCTCGGTTGACTCACGCAACTTCATAATCCCGACCAGAATGAATGCAGAAATAGAAGATAGATGTTTTGATGGATGTATAAAGAATGGACTGGACCAAGACTTTGTTTATTGCTTAGTTTTTAATTATAACATTCAGAGAGAAGTACACCTTTTAAATTTCATAGCTCAAATTTGCATCATTTTAGGGGTGTTTTTTGTGATTGACAAGGGGCTGTCCAAAAGTGCTTAGTCTTGAACTATTGTTAAACTTAAGTTAACCCTTTAACACCAGAGCTTTTAACTCCAGTGTCGATGTTCTATGATTTCTCGTACCACTTCTACCATTGAGGCGACCGACACAATTCCAGTGAAATCTGAAGTGGAGGAAAGCAGCAAGCTTGTATTGGTTGTGTAAACGGTTAAAAAGTCAACGAATGTCAATAAGTGTGTTATTTAGGCATCACTGCCGACAGCTCAGGTGTTAAAGGGTTGATGTGTCCTTCCCACTTTGTTTGCAATGCAGAATACAATAAAAGGATGACCCTTCCAGTGTATTATGTCTCAAGAGTCAAGACAAAAGTGGATTGGTGGTGCTAAAAAGAAACATTGAGTGAATTGGACAAATATTGTCAAGGCTGGAGGTACCAGTCAGAGACAGGAACCAGAGGCTGTGCTCAAGTTTAGATTTCTGTTCTCACAATTTTGTCTGATCTCTGGGACTCTTCTCTTTTCATAAAGCAGTTTACTATATCCACCATGTGTTAAACTGCAGCTAAAATTTTAGCTTATTTTACTGTATTAAAGAAAGGTACAGCATACTTTTGCATTGTTGATCTTGCTCTTCTAAAACATTATTTTTGCTTCAGTAGCAGCCAAACACCCCTTAACTCGATAAACGCATCCATGCTTGCACACACAAGAGTCAGTTCCAGAAGGTCTCTGAAGGTTGTGGGGACTTGAGATGTCCCCAGTGGACAACATACTTTTATGGACTTTCTCTGTGACTGCACCACCGAGGGGAAATAAAACTGAAGTGACATAGCAACCATCTGGCGGACGGTAATTGGATTAATTTTCCACAAACTGATCATACTCCAACTTTTTTTCCAACAGTTGTTGTCTGTTCAACCTTAACTTAAACACTTAGCACAGTAAACAGTCATTTATTATAGAGTATTAGTCATTTTATCTCCAAGGCACCATTAGATGAGGCACCCAAGTTTGTATTTCAGCACATTTATGGACTTTTGTTTCAAAAACCACACATTTTACACAAGTATGATGCAAAAACTGAAAATGAAATTCCAGTTGGACAACTATCAGCTCATTTTTGTTTACTTTCACTCAAGATCAAGACAAACAATAATTCATCTAGAGACTATGAACCGTACTCAGCCGTCCATTTCAAGTGTCGCTGGCCTCCTGGTAGGTTGGGGGGTATATAAAAAAGCAGACCATTCTGCACAGCTGACAATCACAGTCTATATTCATGACCAAACAATCCACATCTCTATTAGTAAAAACAGATGGACTTATTGACCTAAACCCCTTAGTGGGCAGCAGGTGCTACTGCAGGCCCTCCCACATCCCAAACACTAAAACCAGACACAACAAGAGCAAGCTTCTGTATATTTCTGTTCTAGTAGAAAAGTATGAAAACCAACCAGTCCATTAACTTGATTTAAACACTTATCTTTACTGATTACTTACATAATAAGTCAATTGGGAAATAAGTCATTTTTACTGGAAATGCCATTAAAATTAACAAGCTCGTATATTCATAAGCTCAGCTCTAAATTCATTCTACTGGGGGGTGAGTGTTGTCTAATAATGAGCATGGAATGATGTCGCACTCCGGCCTTTAAACGTGGAAATTTTGAGTTATGACTCACTTATTCAATAGTAAAATAAAGAGAGGAGAAACTGAATTACCATAAGTTGCCTTAATGGATAATGGTCTCCGTGTCACCAGGTCAAGATTATTTTGCTCACCGCTCCTCGGCGGCTGGGGCGCCCTTGTCAACTCGGCGAGTTATATCTTAATGCCCTGCAATAATCTTGGTGTTTTCGCAGTCAAAAGACAGTGAACATTTGTATTCATCGGCAAGCCTTATCGCGCCGCACTTACCGCTAAGCCCCGTCTGCAACGCAGCAAAGTTTACTGCATGAAAGCGAAGTTTTTTTTTTTCTTTTTGTGTCTTTTCACCGTGAGAGAGCTGAGGCAGAGGAATAATGCCTGAGGATGTTTCATATCCCCACAGCCCTGACTGCTCGCTCTCTGCTCTCTTTTTCATCTGGCTTCCTTAATCAGTCGTCTTTTTCACTCCATCTTGCCACATCTCTCGCCTTTCTTCTCGCTATGTTTCTCGGAGACTAACCTCTCCCCGCTCCTTTTTTTTTTTCATCCCCACACCTCTAATTCTTTTAACTTCCTGCCCCTTTTTTTCTCCCCTTTCTTGTCTCATGTCATTCCCTCTCCTTCACCATCTCCAGCTCCTCTTTTTTCTCCATTCTGCCAATCTTGGCAGGTGCGTAAGCAGGTCGCTCTCTGCTTTTCTTGGCGGCGGCTTCTACAGTGGACAGGATGTGGGGACAGATGAAGCGAGAGTTACAGAGAACGAGAAGAGTGAGGGATATAGGGGGAAAAAAAGAGAAAAAAACATGACACGGAGGAGGTGTGCACATGACAAATCCCTTCATTGGGGATTTTTTTTGCAAAACGAGCTGGAGAGGGGATGGTTTTTAAAGGCATCAGTGAGCTTCTCCTCAAAGATTCTCTAAGAGCTCCTGCCTGCCAAACACAGCGGGTAGATGTTACTCACATCCACTTTTTTTTTGGCTAAATGCATAATTCACTTGTTGTTTGCATAGACTGATTTTTTTTTCTTTTTTTCTCCCTTCAGCTGAAGTGTGCACAGCTTCACGCCACACAGATGATAAAGTCGGAAAAGACCCAAACCACATGGATTCCTTTCTGAGCCGGCGGTTGATGTGTTCAGGACCTGTGAGTTCATGTTTTGATGGTTCCAGCACAGTGTGCACCAAGCATCTCCAACTTTACCTGAATAATTGATTTATTAAGCTCTTTCATTAGTTGAACATCAATATTTTAAATCAGAGCAGCATGTGATTTGCTCAACATAAATTTTTTTTGCCTTTTATCATTAAATAAATCAATACATTTAAAAAAATCAACAAACTTTCAGTTAAATTTTGACAGAAATTAATAAAATAGATTTATACTACAAATATAAAGGAATATATTGAAGAAAGCTGTGCTTTTGAATTTATATGACAAGTATGTTACATTATTTGGTTGCTACTGTCAGGAACTAGTGCTAGGAACCAAAATGCAAGAGACGCCAGGTGGTGGAAAACCACAACCTTACAAAATCGATGGTGAACCAAAAAGGGGACAAAAGACATGACAATAAAGAACTAAAAACCAGATTCTTGTAGTAAATACACTGAAGATCATTACCACAAATCAAGTATTAATGATTGTTAACCTAAACCTGGTGCGTCTGACAGAAGGACAACTGAACAAGACCAAAAATGTTCAGCACAACTGACAAATACAAACTAAAGCACAGAGTCCTTACAGCTATTATTTTTGTTTAGATTAGACTGTTTGTTGGCAAAAGTAAACAGAGTGGTATGTAGTTCATCAAGGAAAGCACAAAAAAGCCCATATAATTCTCCACTATCTCCTACTTTAAATTACTATTTTAAAGATTCTCGCAGGTTGGTTAAAAATGACCTTCAACTTTATAATTACTGTGTTTTGTTTAGACAAGTTCATCCATTCATTTTCTAAAACTGCTCAAAGCCTTTTGGCATCATAGGGTTGCTGGAGCCTATCCCAGCTATTTTTGAAAGCACGCTGGACACGACAGGTTCCCAGTCCGTAGCACAGTAAAACACAGATCACACATGTGCATAAGTGTCCGGAGAATAACCCCATGTGCACAAGAACATGCTAACTCCACGCAGAAAGGACCCAGCAGGGATTTGAATTAGAGCCATCTTGCTGTAAGGTGGTAGTGCTAACTAATACATTTCCATGGAGCCACATATCAAACCTAATATTTTACCTAATAATAAATGTAAACATTTCTATCAATGGAGGCTCGGTCTTTAAATTAGTTCTTCCTTTGGCTATCATAAACACAGGGATTTGGTCATGTTGTAGGCTATGCTGTCAAGATCTCAACAAGTAATATAAAAAAATACCCTCAACAATCTAAAGTCTTAGTTCACACTTTTTACTGTAGTCTATAATAAAAGCAATATCCCTTGAAATAAAAAAAAGTCCTCACATTTACCGTATTTTCTGCGCTATTTAGCGCACCAATTTATAAAGCGCACCTTCAATAAATGGTCAATTTTCAAGCTTAACAAGGCGCACCAAACTATTAGACACATTAAGTCAGACAAAAAAGTCGCAGATAAGACCAGCAGTCAGACTTTATTAACTGCGTTCACAGTAAATTTAGAATTTGTTCGTAGCTAACTCATCGTTTAGCTCCATTAGCAGAGTTAGTTTATTTATAGTCCTTCTCCACCTTGTCTGCAATATGTTATAAAACAGACTGATGCAACAAAAACAAACATTACTGTAACTACACCAAGTTCCAACCTTATTAGTAACACGTAAAAACCCAAAGCACAGTCTGACACCGCTACATGCTAGCTGTGTTAGCTTAAAGAAAAAGACATTTTGACAGAGCGCCATCTGTCAAAATCGCTTCAACATCCGTAACCACAACCAGAATTAAGCTATATTTAAGGTGCTCCAGATTATAAGGCATCCTGTCGTTTAAAAAAAAAGAGGCTTTTGAGTGCAGAAAATAACATATTATTAAACCTAATTTATTTTTTTCTGTTCAACCCCATTACAAATTCTATTTAAATACAATAGACATTCTCTAATTAACTTATCTGAACTTTATTGATACTTTTACAGATACTTGTGATACCCATTATTCTCCATGTGAATGTCTCTTAGCATCATTTCAAAGTGGCTGAGTTCCACTTTTCATGACACCAACAGCACATTGATCATGAAACGGTCACTCACCGCTGACCTGGCAGTGTCTTTTTGCTCCAGTCTCTGTAACATGAAGCCACATCTGCAGACCTCGCAGTCATGTGTTGTTCATTAGCCTGTGTGGCTCCTGCACCTGTTGATCCTTTCGTTAAAAGGCTATATGAGCCACAAGGGGCCAGCAGCCACCAGGGAGTTTGAAACACACCTGTGCCCCGGTGCTCAGCTGTTAGAGGTGGAAACACTATTTCCTTTATGGAATAACATGCTCTTACCTTCCCATAGAAATATCTCATTTGCTGTATTTTTGGGAGGCCTGTTTATATGTCTGTTTTTATTTGTTGGATATTATGATTTTGCCATGGGACATTTCTAAAAAGCAAAATTATTTTAAGACGTCTAAATTTTTGCTCATGCAGTTTTCACGGATGGTTCGAACCTGTGTCAACAAATATTTGTGTGTTGACTTACTGTGAAACCATAGGAATGTTTAGCTGTTAGCCCATTTAGGCTTTAGCTTGTATGACTGCTAGCCTAATAAACCATTAGCCTTTTAAATGTTAGCCAGTTTTACCATTGGTCACGATTACCATTAGCCTGTTAGAACAATTGCTATTTATAGTACTGTGTTAAATGTTCTTAGGCTAACAACAGTTTTATTTTTACCGCAACTAAAGCCTTAGTCACAACTACCCTTATGGGTGGATACAAGTTTTATGCGGGCAAACAAAAGGCAAAACTGGTATGCTGGTGGCCTACACGAAAGGTCATAGACCACTCAGTGAGACGGTTCAGGGAAAATGCTCATGTAAATTTTTTACTGTGGGCATGCTAAGGGTAACAGGTCATAGCAAGCACTAATGCTACATATGAGGTAAGTAAGAGTAAAGTTAGTGCACTCCCCTTAAAAAGCAGCCACTCTTTTCTATCACCCCCTACAGGCCTTGCATACATCCATCTACTTGCATCGACAGCACCTGAAGCCCCTATACCGGTGCATGTGACCAATGCTAAAAAATATTGCCTGCAATTCTATAGACACTATTAAGTTAGCTGTCATACACTTTGATGTATGAAATTTGTTTTCTGCATTTGTCCCATCCCCTGAGGGAGTGGTAAGCTGCAGACACAGCCACACTTGGGAACCATTTGGTGGTTTAACCCCCCAAATCCAACCCCTTTATGTTGAGTGTCAAAACAGCAAGGTGTTGGGAACCATTTTCAGAGTATCTGGTATGACGTATGACTTGGCCTGGATTTGAAATCATGACCTTCCAGTCTCAGTGCAGACACTTTACCACAAGGCCACTGCCATAAATATATAATAAATTTTGTAAAAAAAAAAAAAAAAAAAACCATAAAATAACCAATTGTAATAATCTAGGGTCTAGGAGCAAAACTAAGGAAATTTGCTTTTGATGAATACTAAAAGTCTCAAAAGACAGCAGATTCACGTAATGAGTTCCCCCAAATCCTCATCGTCCCCTTTTTTTCGAAGCCAGGTTGTGGAAGTCCAGAAGTAGATATACCAACTTTCTTCTCCACAGAATTTTCTTTCAGTTCTGCTGGGGTCATCCCTAGACGTTATGATACAGCGACTACAACTACAAAAGCTGCCGCACCTTGATCTCAAGCTCCATTTTACTCAAATTTGCAAACAAGACCCCAATATACCTAATTCTTCCACAGGAACAGGGTACCTTTCCTTGGTCAAAAACCACAGGAGGTGCAAATTCTTATCTGCTTTATATTCAAATCAGTCAGTTGCACATTTGTAAAACAAAACTATATCATCTGCAAAAAAAAAGACCTGAAACCCTAAAATCCCCAAACTGGACTACTGATCATGCTGAGAAACTTTGTCCATAAAGATTGTGAACAGAACCGGTATCACATACTATCCTTGTCACATTCCATCATGTATTAAGAACAAGCTCCATTTACAAGCAATACAAACCATAGTCCTGCTGTAGTTCAGAAACCAGATGTCCCTTTGTAGAGGAGGAGCCCAGATTCCATAATTCTGAGGACACCCCAAAAAAGACCATGAGTGACATAGCCGAATGCCTTCTCCAAATCCAAAAAACACATGTTGAGAGGTTGGATGAACTCCTAAACTCCCAACTCGTGACATATTGACGTTTGGTTAACGACCCTTTTGTGTCACGTTATGATGTTTTGGCTGTCCCCAACTCGTCATTTTTTGACGTACTGGCTGTTTAAATCACTGGTCTCCAACCTCCCGGCCGTGGTTCAGTGCTGCGACACGTAGCGCACCGGTACCCTAACCCGACACCAGAGCATATGCAGTACCAGACCCGAAAGAGTACCACATTCTGTTCTGCGCACGAGGTACTGGACACGAACCAGTATCAGTATAAGGTTAGGGTACCGGAACTGGGTTAGGGTACCAGTACTGAACGCGCCCCGAGGACCAGTGCACATCCGGTACTGCTTGCAGTTTTGCGTCCCGAGGGTTGTGGACCATTGATTTTACGAACAATCTTAATCTTGGTGTTTGTGAAAGACAAACTGACAATCAAATAAGTTTATAAGCTTATTTTGGAAAATAAAAATATATAAATCCTTATAATTTATTGCTTAAAATTGTATCAAATATTAAATGAAATACACTTTTGACAAACCTTTTCTCAATCCAGTGATGACAAAAATCATCCCAGGTCTTCTGTTCTGGTTAGCTTTCGGCTCCCCAAGGAAATAATAAAACTGACATGTATTGTGAGGATAAAAGGGGATCTAACAACTGTTTTTTTTTTTTTTGCCCTTGGGCCCCCCGAGGAGGTTAATCCAGCAATGACTGCTCTAAGAAGCTGCCGAGTTGAACCTTTCATTAAAAGGCTGTATAAGACCTGGTGTCCTCGAGAGAGTTCAAACCACACCTGTGCTCATGCACACAGCTGTTAGAGGAGGAAAACATCTTTTTCCAAACCCCCCTGCTCACCAGAATTGCTCATTTACTGTTTTAGTCTAATAGCGCAGCTCATTTCTACAATTTTTTTTCCCTTTCACGTATGGATATAACCTGTATTAAATGGCGCAAGAGATTGTTTTTGTTATAGTGTGTGTGCTAGCATCTTTTTAATGCAGCTTTGCACCAATTTGTTTGTTGTTTTTGTCTAAAAAAGCTGTGGATTTAACGGCAGGTACAGCTGACAGCTCCTGCCGCGTCCACCCACTGTGAACGTTGCAACAGCACGTTAGTTAAGCATAATGGAGGAATATTTTTTCCTCTTTTTTTTCACCTATTCACCAGCAGAGATGCGCATAAACGCTTTAACACAATGTGAAGACTTGAAGACACTCCAGCCAAAAGCATTTTTTTGTGATTTCTTTCCTTCACCCTCAACGACGATCACAACATCGTTCTGTCTGCCTTTTGTGGGGTTCTGTGGAGCAAACCCGGCGACAATGACTTCCCTCTCCCCGAGAGTCCTCAATGGCTCCCTGAAACGCTCCTTGTTTCTCTGTTGCCTCATTATAATCCTTTGTGTGTCCTCTGTGAATGGCTGCTGATGATTATGCAAATGTGCCATCAGAGAGCAGCATGGGTAATTATCACAGCAGAGAATGAGGCGTTTTGAAATTCTCTAACTGCTGAAGAGAGGAATCCAAGGGTCCAGCTGGTCTGTATGAAAGTGTTTATTTTATTTGTTAGAGGACGCCAGAGTTTTTGCCATTGTGATGCTTACCAAACCTGTGGAGTGTTTTGGAATACTTTCTTTTAAATGGAGCATTTATTTTGTGTCATAAAGTTTGCTCATCACTTTACTGAGAGCTGTAAGGAGGTTGGTATTTCTTATATGGATTGGACGCTTGTTGTGGTATAACTTTAGAAGGTCCACCCAGAGCTTCAGCATTCATACAAGAGTTGTTGACTTTCTTTCTACCCAGTGGAAGAAGTAGTTTGTTCCATATTGCCACTGAAACTAGTTCAAACTTTGACCAATCCGAGACTGGGGTTTGGTTACAGTGCACACTTTAATTTACAGAAGTGCCAATCATTTTAAAATTGATCATAAAAAAGAAATTGAATTCGTAGGTGTGGTTTGTACCCGGCTGGAATTCTATGACAAGTGAGGTGTGAAAGAAAAAGTCTGGAGCAAGATTTACGACATTTGCTCTGCTTTGATATTTCGCACCAAACCTCTTCCAACTGTATGTGGTAGACATGTACTAGTAAACCATAGAGAAATAATAAACCCCTCCTTGCTTGTCCTGAGTGAACAGCATAGGCTAAATACAAATTAAAGGACCTGAATTAGAGTGGTCTGCTTTTGCTAGTTGTACACAGCTTTATTGATCCATGGTCAAATTTACTGCTCGACGCTTTGACGCCCTGGCGACGGAGCAATCACCAAAGTTTTTCTGGACTTTATTTGTTGGCGTATCATGGAAACATGGATGATGTCGAGCAAGTACCTTTATTTTATACGTTTTGGAGAGGTCTGCAGAGGTCTGGGTTCACCAAGTTTTTCAGAGTCTCTCCAGGTCAAGTGTACCTCACTCCTGACGCCATTTTAAATGTTACTTCTGTTTGTTTGTGGCCAAGTTTGAGCATTAACCCAAGAGGGGAAAATTGGAAATAAAACTGGGGGATCTTTTTACTATTGTCTGGATGAAAATAAAAAACATCATAAACCTTTGAAGCTGGAGCAATCGTGCCGCAGCAAGCGTGATTGCTCCAGTTCCATGGGCTCTGTGACAGGCTGGTGACCGTGACTCCGGTGGGTTAAAAAAAAAAAATTAAAAAAATGGATGGAAGTTCAGAACAAAAATCCCGACATTGAGCAGCCATACTGGATGTATTTCTATAGTTTGACTGAGTCACTGAAAACGTTACATGCCCAAAGCTGAGTCCCTAAACGGGTGGTGTTCCGGCCCCCAACACCCAAATTGCAATGCAGGACCTTAGATTGCGTCTGTACATCTACTTGACATTGAAACTTGAAACTCTGCCACGCCAATTGTGTGCGATGTAAATCCAGCATAACAGTTAAAGGGTCACCAAACGGGGAAGTTGGAGGCTGACTCCACCTACAGCCGACATGGGAAAATCCAGTCAGAGGGCGGGACTGGGGAACAGGACTGTTATCATTACTGGAGCTGCAGATCATGACATGGAACTTAAGTTGTTTGACCAATCACGGAATTCAACTGTAATACCTCAATTCAACCTGTAGGGGGTTGAAGGCAATTTTAGACTATATTTTCAAGAATTAAAAACTGATTAAACTGATTCGCTGTGGCGATCCCTGAAGGGAAAAGGCGAAAGGAAAAGATTTTCAAGAATTAAACAAGTTTATTTTAAATTGTCCGATATTTGGCAATTACCAACAGACAAAACTTAAAGCCTTATTTATAGAGGTCAACAGCCTAAAATAGTTGATTTAGGGTTTGGTTACCCTTTAAGTACCTTCATTGGGTGAAAACATGGGGCAAGACCAGTCAACTTATTAAAAACTGAGTTAAACTAAATGATACAAGCAAGGACTTCAAAAACAAATAAGCAAGACTTTTGTTAAAATGCACAATGAAGATATAGCTAGAACAAATAAAGAGGATACTTGGTAGAAAAAAAAACAACACACAGGCGAGCAGAGTAAACATGGTGGCGGCAGCAGCACGGAGGGGCGGACAGAGACTGATCAGGATAATTTGAGGCGGAACTGCCACAAAGCTTTAGTTTTTTTATTTTATTTTATTTTTTTACATGTTGCAGCTAATCAAAGTGATGCAACACCTCTTACTCATTCTTTGGCTTCTTGTCACACTCAAGATGAAAAAAATAATAAGGATTTCTGGCAGTGAGACAAAAAATTTAAGAAGTTTTAGAAGCTAAACTTGGAATATTTCAGAAACAAAAGCTCAGAAAGAATGTTAGCTAATGTAGCAAAAATTGTACACGGTAAATATACACTTATCTTTTAGTATTTTTTATTGACATAGCTGGTATCTGACACACAAAAAATAAAAATATTTGTAGCTTAGTGAATTAAGGTACAAGTTAAAGGGGAAGTAGATGGTAAAACACCTTTGGTTCAGTGGGAGTTAGAAAAGCACAGACTCTTAACTGAGATGCTTGCTCTGTGACTGAAAGGCTCCTTCAACAGGGGTGAAAAGAGGTAAACTGCTTGGGGTCAATTAACCCCCAGAGCAGCCTGAGCCGGGCTGGAAGGAACACTGGTTTTTATAGATACTGACTAGGCACAATTTTTCTCGTCAAACTGTAAGAGTGCTTGTATAAAGCAGGTCGTGGAGCAATGAGGCGAGGCAGGCTTTCTCGGCTAAAGCGGTTTCTCACTTTGTACTGACGTGTCCTCTATCAACCCACTTCCTGGAGTAAAACAGTGCAATGTTTTTGAAAACTGCATAACCTCAGAGCTCAAAACAGGTTTGGAAAGCTACTAAAACATCTCAGTCAAATGTTTTATGACCCTAGGTCAGTTGCTAACTGGAACTTAAATGTTAGCAAAAGCTGTCTTATTTTTTAAGTAGAAAATTTTAAATAAATAGGAATCTCCATAGAGAATGAACACAAGCACTCTACAAACAGATCTGGCTTATACCACTGACTAGGAACTGGATTGAGTGACATCCCCTCCCCCCTTGAGTTTGAAGCAAAAAGTACCCAAAATCTATTGAGAAATAATTAGGGTTGAGTATCACCAATCATTTTCAGTATTGATTCAATTTGATTCACCAGAATCTGGATCAATTCGATTCCGATTACGTTTACACATTTAGACATTTTCTTAAGAAACACATTAATAATCTTTAAGTGTGTTTTGAAGATTCACATACTGTAAAATGTATTAGTAAAATAATAATGTTGATATCATACAGTGTTACATGGATTCTCAAACAGAGAAACTCGATTGTTCTGCCTTCTTCTGAGAGTGTTTCAGTTTGGAAACTAGGTGGCCAATCAAATACCTCAATAAAAGACTTAAATTCTCAAAATGTTGAACATTCAAAACATTTGATTCTCTCAAGACATGCTTTCAAGTGATAGTGGGTGTGACTTTCCAACACGCTCTTTCCTGATTGGGGACAGTAGTTGCCATAGAAACATTGACTCACACCGATTTGGGCCAATCACTGCTTACTGATAACATCTGGCTCCAAAGTGCTGACGTCTGTAAACGACGTCTGACTTGACTTCATCTGGTGGGAGCCGAAAGTAAGTCATTTTCAATGGGTGATGCTACACTCACTTGGTCCAGTTCTTATGTAAATCTATTGGTTGAGACCCAGTGTATTTTCAAAACAGTTGAGGAGCGATTTTTATTACAATACTTTTTGGTGAGTTTGTGACAGCTTGTTTCCAAAAACAAAATAACCCCAAATGCACATGCAAGTTTGGAAAGCTTCAAAAACATCTCTCAGCCACAGGTTTTATGTCCATATGTGAGTCACATACTACAACCTAATCTAAATGTTAGCAAGAGACAGGTTACTCAAGAATAACCAAAAACCGTAGTCGCCATGAAAAACACACACGCACTCTTCCCACAAAAAGAACCTAATAAAGACCAAACATACTTTTTAACTGCAAATGTGACTTTATTCAAATGTTTTAGTTGGGTTTATGACAATTTATTTTTGAAAACTGAATACTTTCAAAGCACATGCAGGAGGACCGTGGTCCACGTCCGAATCAATACACTGTTCTCTCCGGACTGGTGTTAATTAACGTCTGGTGAGAGGAAGTGTTTATAACCAGTGCATGTGGCGCGGATCAACAGCTAAACGAGGGATTACGAAAGTTGCTATCATTGGTTTGTTTGTTTGTTTGTTTATTAAGAATCCCCATTAGCTAATGGACATGCCAGCAGCTATTCTTCCTGGGGTCCCACTTTCTTAAAACCACAAATGCGATACATAAACAAACAGACTTGTACATGTACACACCACAAAAAAAAAATAAATAGAAATAATATGACAAATACAATAACAAACAAAACAAATCAAAACGCAAACAGACAAAACACAAAAACTCTTGGTCTACAGTTAGGAGCAAGTTATGAGAAGAGCAAAATTCCTAGCAACCATAAATTGTTGAACGTGATTCTCTGTAGATATTCGATCTCTGAAAAATGTCTAAATGTAGAAGATATGACTTACTAAGATATGGTAACATACTTTTAACAAATTACAAATTTGATTTAATCACAATGTTTTTAGTTGGGTTCATGACAGTTTCACTATGAAAAGTAAATCTTTTTTCTTGTTTTTGTCATAAATAAAAAATTGCAAAATTCAGTTTCCCAAAATTTGGCTGTACTCTAAAGATTTCCTGCGAGCCATTCATCACAAGAAATTTTGTAGAAACTCAAAACCGCTGCAAAAAAGTTGCTTTCTCCAACCGTCATTTCCTTTCGACGTGATGTATTTTTCATTGTTTCAGAGAGGAGCAGCATGTCATTGCCAAGTGCGCCGAACAATTGGTTAAAGCTAGAATCCAAGGGCTCCGGTAGTGTGGATCTCCACAGTCATTGAAGACAGAGAAACAACATAAATCAACACTCCATGGGAAATAAAAGTCCATTTCTCAGTGAAGTCAGCTAACTTCCCACAGTTCCTTTTGTGCGTTTGGCTCCCGTCCAGACAAACTAACTGAGCAGAGAAGCTGGAGCTATGATGTGTGTAGCAGCAAGTATATGACATACTCTCTCCTCTTCTCTCGCATTCCTAATGTGATTAAACCCGAGCAGTTAATGTAATAATCTTGCAACAATGCACAGTATAATGCTCCAATCAATGCCAATATAACTGCAACCTTTCCTCCTATTGGCCTGCCAAAAGCATATAAGTCATCAAGGCTCTGTTTACTCCTCCTCACCTCCCCCCATTTTATTTCACAGCGATCTAGTGCAACAAATAAACTTCAAAGAGGAAAAGAGGAAAGAAATTGGAACCATTAATCCAAGAAATATAGAAGAATAGTCCCCAACTCTCTCTTTTTTTCTGAATTGCTTTCACGTTCAGATGGACAGTATCTAATCCGTCTCCTTTTTCCTATACGTGTCCTTGCAGCTCTATGAATGTTTGGAGAGTAACAGTCTTTAAAGCCATACAAGTGCATTAGATCCTTAAGGGTTTGATTTACTTGCCATTTTTAAACACATTTTTATTACTTGCTTCTAAATATATATATTTATTCAGTTTGTCTGGCATACATATATCAAAGTGTTCCTTATAGCTTTTATTTTTTGCCATTTCTAGATTTTTCACTTACATTTTCTTTTGCTTTCACTAGGGTAGGTGGTTGACCAGCCTTGTTAGCTCTTACCATGCATCATCCCATACTTTTGACTAGTGTCAAAATTTATACACGTGCTGGAATGGCACTTACTGGCCCCTTGCACAATCCGCAGGATGGTGAACAATTTTCATTCTACTTAAACCTTACTTTATCTTTGCATATTGTGTAAAGCCTTGTTTCCACTGAGCAGTCCGAAACTGTAAGGAGTGGTATGGTACGTCCAGTTAATTCTGGTGAATGTTTTCACTCTGTTAAGTCTTGTTCCCACTGATTGGTTTGTTTTTACGGCACATGCGTGGTGCAGAGCTAAGTTCCATGACCGGGGTTCAGGCCACCAGGCACTCCCCTTTGACTACCACCAAAACCACAATGCACCAGCCCCTTCTGAGCTCTCCTGCAGGCGGTGGGCCCACTGGAGAGAACTCTTTGGGTGGGTGAAGTGCTCCTTCCTCAGATGGAGGAGTTTAAATATCTTGGGGTCTTGTTTATGAGTGAGGGAAGATTGGAGCTTGAGATCAACAGGCGGATTGGAGTTGCTGGACTGGTCAAATGGGGGGAAGATAGAGCTGAACCAGAAAGCAAAGCTCTCAATTTACCAGTTGATCTTCGCTTCAATAGTCATTAATGGTCATGAACTAAAAGCGGCTGAAATTACTTCCTCCGTAGGGTGGCTGGACGCTCCCTTAGACATAGGGTGAGAAGCTAAGTCACCCAGAGAGCTCGGAGTAGAAACACTTCTCCCCAATATTGAGAGGAGGCAGGTGAGATGGCTCGGGCATTTGGTTTGGATGCCTCCTGGGAGCCTCCCTGGGGAGGTGTTCTGGGCATGTCCCACTGGGCAGAGGCCCCAGGGAAAACCTAGGACATGCTCTCGGCTGGCCTGGGAACATTTCGGGGTCCCCCTAGAGGAGCTGGAGGAAGTGGCCAGGGTGAGGGAAGTCTAGGCATCTTTGCTTAGACTGCTGCCCCCGCGACCCGGTCTCGGATGGGTAGAATAAGATGGATTTGTGGTGTAGACCGCTAGCAGATCATTACGTCATGGTAGTGTGACGGCTAGAAAAGAAACAACAATGGAGGTCATCCAGCAGCTCGTCTTTTAATTGCTTTATTTCTAGTACATTGTGTATAACCGGAATTTAATGTTGTTTGAAAGAAGGTTGTGGCCATCTAAGAAGAATACTGCCGTAAAGGGGAAAACGTTGGAAACGATAGCTTAGTGTTACATTGGAGCTTTCTAATGTCGTCATCACTTTCTACCAATCCGTGGTTGGCTCTGCCCCAACCATACTGTTCCATTTTTCTATGGACCTCCAATGGATGGGGACCCTTCAGTTCTGTTTAATGGGTCCATTTCACAATGGAAATGCTCAAAATACCGGACCATACCGTACCAGTCTATGGAAACGAGGCTAAAGTATTTACTGTGATCTGTCGCTCACTGCATGAGCATCTTTGCTCTATGGGTTTACCAAGGGGTGTACAATCTTGCTATTTCATGAGGGCCACCTATCTGCAGAAGCTCATATGTAGCCATAAGGAGATGTGACTAAGGATTTACATCCTTGTTTCCATGGTTCACTTGTTTAGTTTCTATTCTGAGGTCTGGTGAACTTTCAAGCCTATCAAATACACCAAACTATATGAAGAAACTGATGGTTGTGGCAATAAACAAAATTTTGCCAAGAAAGTGCCCTTAAACGACCATGATTGTCAATTAGTAAGTACAATGTTACCACCACTGTGTCCTTACATTAGGATATGATAAAGTATGGATAGAGGTGCCCTACCTGATCATTTGGAGAATTTGTCTGGCATGACTACCATGTGATCCCTTTTTTCTCATTTATTTACCTACATACCAAACTTCTACATTCCTCAGGATTGGCATTTCTCCTTCCAATTGGCAAGAACATCTTCAAATACATTGTTGTCCAGGCCAATCATTCTGCAAGTCAGGAGAAAACGCTTCTTAAAACCCATTTTTACCGCCAGGCATTTGACACGACATGAGACTCTGTTCTGCTGGTGTGCTTTATTGTTTTACTGTTTTATCCTCGTTTTTATCAGGTGTTTTTACGCTTTTATGTAACTTATTTATGTTTTTACTCTTAAAGTTTATTTTTAACAGTTTTTTTTTTTTATATATCTTAACTGTTGTTTTTTATTGTTCTTTTAATGTACAGCGCCTTGTTTGGCCAATGGCCATTTGAAGGCGCTATATAAATAAATAAAACTTAAACTTAAAACTTAAACTTAAAATGGTGCCCAGCAGAATTACACGATAAAGAGAGATCTGAATGGGCTCATCAGCTTTTCACAAAACTTACTGTGAAGTGGCAGATGTGCCATCCACTATTTTTTTTTTTTAGATCCATGGGAAAACATCAACAGATCCATGAACAACATTTTTAAAACAATGTCCCACCATGAACCCCACTCTCCCAGGAATCAATGGGACATACAATATGGCTAATGAGGAATAATTTGAAATAATGGTTGCCTGCTTCACTGAGCTCACATGTACAAATGCCTGAGCACATCTTCCCATTTATGTCTATTATGCTGCATCCAGCTGATAATTGTCAATTAGAACCAGTTTAGTGGTCTAAACAAAGGTAAACTTTGGTAAACAAAAGTACATTTTCCAAAGTAGCTTTCCAATATTTGGGAATCTATCAACCGATTGTCAAATTTGGTGGTTAATACTTTACATTTAAGTAAATGCAGACAATTTAGCAGTAAAGCGGTGTAATTCAGGTGACTTCTGACAATTAATGGTACCAGAGGTCTTTTTATTCCTTCATATAACTTCAAACGGCTTTTTTCTCTCTTCTTAACAAAGGTAAATTGGGAAATAGTGGCTGAGACAGTGGCTGGCTAAATACGGACCTTTCATCTGGCTTAACTCCACAAATGGAAGTCATTGTCTTGAGGAATGCAATTTTCTGCCATTCTGCAGGCACACTGTGCCCTCTCTGGGGCCCAACCGCGGCGAGCCGGGCCCCTTATCAACAGGGCTCAGGGTGTGGAATTGAGGAATTGAGTTTTGCTTCAAATCAAACCATAAGAAGGAGCGAAAGGGACGAAGCGGAACTGAAAGAGAAGAAACACACTGCAAATGTGTGTCCCTTCACTCTGCCAGTAAGGCTTAAGCCACACACACTTTTTAAAGCCAGTATAGTCACAGACTAGGATATTACGACTGGTTCTGGACCGTAACAAGCAAAAGGGTGTAAACAAACACAATATGTGCACACAAGAGGTAAGTGTTTCCCTCTAGCTGCCTAGCCACAAATTGGCTAACTCAACCCTAGTCTTTGGGAAGTGTAGTGGTGGGTATTTATGCACTATAAATCCGATGATCAGGAAAAGTGACTAGACAAGTGGGCCACCCCGCCCCCAAACCACGGAAGTGCCCCCGAACTGGCGTAGGGAAAGGGGAGAGGGAAGCTGTGCCTGCCGTACCTCTGCACTAAAGCCCCCTATTGGGAAACGCAGCTAAGTCTAGCAGGGAACAACACCAACACCCAGTGCGCAACAAAAGCGGAACTCACCCCACAAATCCAGCCACAGCCCTGACCACCAGAAAACAAAAACAAAAAGCTAAAGGGATCCAAACAGACGGCCGCGTCACCCCAAACCACAAGCAAAAAGACAACCAAATGACCCCAAAGCACGTGGCAACTGAAAACAAAAAGCTACAAAGCCCTCATAAAAAAAGCCAGCACTCACACAAAACCACCCACCAACAAACGACACGAAAGTGCAAAACAACACATCCCGGACGAGCCCCCACTTTGTTACGACTGGCTCCAGACCAGGGTTCTCAAACTCAATTTACCTTGGGGCCACTGAAGGGCTGAGTCTGGCTGAGGCTGGGCCGGATAGGGTTCCATTTGTGCCAAAAATGTTTTTGCATCCACTGTCTATCTACTGAACAAGTTTATTGAACATTTGTTCATGACTATGTACTACTAAGCAACATCGACAGACGGAAACGACAGGAGCTAACAACACTAGCAACTGCTGCTTAGGAGTTTTCTGACGACCAGGTCCAACGACAATAGCAAATGCAAAATTGTAAGCATAAATTTAGCTAAAACAAAGCAAAGAAAATATAAAGCAATCATCAAAGAAGCATGGACATGCAGAAAATATTGCTTAGTAGATATTAAACTTTCATATTACGGTGAAATATCAACTTGGGGGCCGCAAATGGCCCATGAGCCGCCACTTTGAGATCTTTGCGGCTCTTTAAGCGCTGCCTAGTTGCTCATTGGCGCTTTTTCAAAAATGTTTGAAAATGAAAAAAAAATGTTGGAGGGGAAATATATTTTTTGTTTTAATACGGTTTCTGTTGGAGGACAAACATGACACAAACATCCTTTACGTTTTCCAGTTGTTGAGAGATGAGTGTAGGCGCTCCCACGCCGGCTGAGTCAGCTCGCAATCAAGCCCACACCCTCAATGAAAAGTCAATGCAAACATGCGCACACCAGAATTCCTGGCCCATGCGTCTGGAGCGCACGTTGCTACGCGGGTTTTGAAGTCTGGTCACGAGCTCCACGTACAAATCGGCACGCATTGAGCGCGCGCTGAATCTTCAATCCGGTTCAAGATTTCCACGCAGTCACAGCAGCGCAGAGCTGTGACCAATCAAGGAGCCGGATTTGGGAGCTGCTTGTGGGCGGAGTCTGCTTCAAAGCACAGAAGTGCCAAACGTGATCACGAAGGAGAAATGAATCATTACGGTTTGTGTCCGGTCAAGTTAATATGACACCAAGATGAGATGAGCGCTAACCAACCGTAGAAGAAGAATCTCCTCCCTGCCACTGCGTGCGTGACCGCGCTGCTCCGGTGTGGATACCACCTGCTGAGCGTGCGTTCACAAACCCGCGTTCTTGTATGCACTGCACGCGGTTGATGTGCAGGTCTCACACAGTGCGTGGCGGGGAGGAGATTCTTTTTCTGTTGCATTTTTACTGTTCATAGCTCTCCTCTGCATCTACAAACGGGAGAACCTAAAGTAAAAGCGGTTGAAAATCCCCCAAATCTTTCTGAAGACTTAAAAACTCACGCGCGCTCCAGACGTTTATATTGGCTCTTCATTCAAAGTGTACACTTGTTTGCACGCCGACGCGGCCAGTGTGGAAGCACCTTAAAGGTGCACGTTACATTTTTGTGATTTTTATTTATTTATTTATTTTTTTTCAAATCCTCAAAATAAAATTGACATCAAAAATTGTATATCTTTATAGTATTTCTTTAATTTCATCAAAGCAATGAAACAAACCGTAATTCATTCATATTGTAGTGATGGTCTTAGGCACGCTGGGCTTGCTGTCGGGTCTGGCAGTGCAAGGAATTGTGGGTTACCTGTTCTTTTGCCTGTCTGACTGGAATTGGATTTAAGTTTGGGTTTTCCTCAATGTGTTTTGTTGTCTGACTGTTGAACATTTGCTGGCATTTATGATTTTGTCCCGTTATGTCTGAATTCTTCCTGCTCCTGGAGTGAGAATGAGGGAGAGACTGATGACGACCCCCTCTCCTTGTGTCATTGTGGGATGTCAAAATATAAGCTTGTATGTTCATTATGAGGCCATTCAGCTTTTGTCAGCTAGTTTGTCGCTGCAATTCCTCTCTAACTTGTCATGAAACCAGATTTGAGGCTTACATGATGCGAGGACACGCAGCAGGAGAAATAAACATTTAATCACGGACGTTCATGATGTCGTTGTTGTAATCTATGACGTCACATTGATAGTGGGCTGCTTTATAGACACATTCTCCATGTGTTACCTTCATTGTAAGACTTATATAAGGCATTTCAATTTATGCGGCTCCAGACATATTTGTTTTTTAGTTTTGTGGTCCAAAGTGGCTCTTTCAACATTTTGGGTTGCCGACCCCTGCTCTCGACCGTAACAAAGAATTGAGGAGACAGAACCAGTTTTAGCACTCCAAACACTTTCATGTGTATAATAAAAAAAAAAAAAAATGTCATGGAGCATGGAGAACACAGAGCTGCAGCGCCAGAAACTGCATGGCCAGAAGCCTAGAGGAAGAGAGTCGCAAAAGTAGAGTCCTCCCAAGACTGTCCCCGCATAGGAAAACGCCTGCACCTGTAAAGTAGAAAAGGGACCAGTAGAAGGAACAGTACTGGACTCGCAACATATGCCTCCAAATTTATTGTTATCCTGATGTTAGCCTTTGTAATTTGCGTATCGTAAAAAAATGGCATAAACTGCAATGAATGTTTACATACATGCTTAAAAAAATCTTTTAGCAGTTTGAAGTATTTGACGAATCAAAAACAGCCCTTTCACATCCGACCAATTGGTTTAATGCCGTTCGTCGAACAATCAAATGGACCCCTTAAAGGTTTGATGTTTGCCTCTTACGTGGACGTCATTTGGAGTATTTTTTAAGTTATGTTGACTTTAAATAAAACTGTTGAAGTGAAATGGAAATGATGTATTGCGAGTCATATTGTCATCACAATATTGATTCATATCACAAGTTTTTCTCATCATTCCTCCTTAATGTGGACACACGGTGTAAAATGGGCCAATCATTTACTTTCATTTTCTCCCGCAATAAACTCAAAGCCTTTTTATAGGAACTGGCAAGCCTTGAATGCAGGGCAGCTGCTTGTTTTGTTTCTTTTTTTTTTTTTTTATCTCCGCTCTCTTTTTTCAGCTTGATGTCATGTATCCCATTAACCAATTAATTAGACCAAGGAACAGGGCGAACGGGTGCCACAGGTAAGGACACAAACACGCACATTCGTACAGGAACAATGTCCCCGCCATCAATCTGATGTGAAGCAGCGTCTGAGTCACCTTGCAGGAACAATCAAGACAGCGTGGAGTTCTCCCAGAGCTTTCATTTTTTCCAACTGAACATTAAAGCTATGGGAAATATCATTTCTGGCAACATTAAGTGATCCTGTGTGTTTTAATCTCCCAATCTTCACTTCAGAAGAAGAGATTGATTTCTCTTTTGGTTTTAAAGTGATATTTAGCAAACATTTTATTTAATAACTTAACAATATTTTTGATTTAGTTAATATTCAAAGTGATTTTCTGAGCTGTGTTGCATCTGTTTTTAAAATGGTGCCATGTAGTACGACACTGTTAAGTATTGTTGGGCTTCCTGCCCCCACCCCCACTGGGCTGTAACAAAGACATATACAGCTGTAATGATTTTTAGCTTTAGGGCGCCAAACTTCACATGCACCACAAGCAGCTGTACCGGAACAAATGATGTTTCTCATTTAGTAAATGCAGAAAGCATTTTATGAATGCAGAATATACTTTAAGAACCTGAATTTTAAAGTAAATGCGATTTGCTATTGAGCTTTCATAGTCTTTTTATGCTCTGAATAGAGAAATCTAGCCTTCTTTAGGGTTTTGATAAAGCTGTATTGTTACTATAGCCTCGTTTCCACTGAGCTGGCCGGTACAGGAGTAGTAGTACAGGAAAGTCCAGTTAATTCTGGCGAGCGCCTCGACTCAGTTAAGCCTCCCTTCCACTGAGCGGTTTGTTTTCACGGCGCATGTGTGGTGTAGACCGCTAGCATGTCATTGCGTCACTGTCGTGCGACGACTATAAAAGCAACAAAAATGGAGGTCATCCAGCAGCTCATCTTTTTATTGCTTTATAATATCGCCATTACGAGGAAAACAGAAATGCTAGCTTAGCGCACATCACTCACGCACGAGGAAGTAGTCAGTCTCTCGCGCGAGGACTGTTTCTGCTCGTGGAGGAGGAAACACCGCTCACGAGGGTCTGATTTGTCCGTGCCGAATGTTTGATGTGTGCGCGGAGATGTCTTATTTCTGCGTGGAGTTTTGACAAATAAAACGCCACATGTCTCCCATTCATTCTAAGTGAAACATCCACAGACGGAACTGGTAGCTCCTCCCACACACGGCGCGGCGCCAGAAACACGCTTTTTGACACGCGACAAGCTGCAAATTTACCACACAGTGAAAAAGGGGCCTTGCAGGCGAATCGCATCTGCTGTGAAAGCACTTCCAGCACCTTCAAGGCACTGGACAGCCATCCGATGTCGCTCCCTCCAGTGCCATATACCCCACTGTGATTGGCTCGTTCAGCTCTGCACACAGCAACTGTCATTCCTTTCAGTCTTGAGGGCTGCACTAACTATAATCTTACATATGAACACGGGGGCCGCAAATTATCATCCCGGGGGCTGCAGATGGCCCACGGGCCGTGATTTGGAGACCCCTGGTTAAGTGGGTTCATTTAACAATGGAAACACTCAAAATAATCGGGTTTGCTTTACATGAACCCAAGTCTGTTTCCCCAGATTATCTGGATCAAATTTTTAGTCAACCAGGGTCCGCTCTTTGACCAAGTGGTCTCTGTTTGTTTCCAATCAGATTGAGCTCTAGTTAGCTCTGAGTTTCCTCAGTCGCAATAGAATCCGTGTTCAGAGTTTAACAACTGGACAAATAAAGGCAACAATAGCCAGGCGATATGGGATGTAAATGGAGTAAGGAGTAGGAAGGCCGCTCCTCTTCACGACCCTCCAAGGGCCAAAAACATGTGACCTTCCTTCACACAGGAGGTAAAAGATTGTAAAAGAAAAACTAGTGAGTAACATGACAAGAAAACCTAGGAACATGCAAAACGCTCCAACACAGAAACCCATGTAACTTAACTAGGCAAACAACTAAATTAATTGATAGGGAGCAGCTGTGAACTCCTCGAGCAGGAAGCACAGGAAGTGGGCGGGGCAGAAAGGAGGAGCCACAGCAGACCTGCACAAAACCAGAGAGGGAACAAAGAACTAAACAAGTAGAACATGTCAACTAAGGCTTAACAAACCAAGAGAAGCACGCTTTTTCTTTATTTATTTGTATCAATATCATTGGGTATCTTAAAAAACTATTCTTGATAAATTGGCCAAAATTTTAATTTACAATGTATTTAAATAATCCAAATTTATAACACGGTTGTCATGGGTCATGACTGAAAGTTCGAGATCCCGACTACAAGCGGGTGACATGAGTTTCCTCTGGAGGGTGGCTGGGCGCTCCTTTAGAGATAAGGGGAGAAGCTTGGTCACTCGGAGACAGCTGGGAGTAGAGCCGCTTCTCCTCCGTATCGAGACGAGCCAGTTAAGGTGGCTCGGGCATCTGATCTGGATGCCTCCTGGACGCCTCCCTGGAGAGGTTTTTCGTGCATGTCCCACTGGGCGGAGGCCTCTGGGGAGACCCAGGACACCCTGGTGAGACTACGTCTCTCGACTGACCCAGTCCTGGATGGAAATTGTAAAGAAAAAAACATAAAATCAGTCATAAGATATAAACAGCTAATCGCTAATCAAAACAGACTAAACTATCTGGGCACCCCTACACTTAGGCTCTCCTTCATGGTGGATGAGCTCTAAAATCACATCTATTCAGACAGATGTGTGTCTGTGAAAGCAAAGAAACTTTCTCCGATGGCCTTGTTTAGGTTCTCCATTTCATTATCGTTGGTGCTTTTAGCGTGTCGCCCATAATGATGTAGGATGATGGTGTTGCAGCATTAAGACTTCCTTCACGTCTTCCCAGCAGCAGCAGCATGTTTTTGCCCTTGTTTAATTTTAGGCTATGCAGTGTTGCATTTCATGAATCTATAGGGAACAATTAAGAGCCTGAAAACTGGAGTTTGTGTCATTCCCCAAACTGTTAAGTATCAGCTTAAGAAATGGAAAACACAAAGTGGAAAAACCAGTGAACTGATAAAAGGGGAAAACTGCACACCAGTTAACACTGGTGTGAAAACGTGTGTTTATTTGTAAGTAGGAGGATGCGTCATACTTTTACTTTGAAAGTAGTTTTAATTTAGATATAAATAATTAGCTAATCCTTTTGATTATTTCAAAATAAACACAATAGTGATGGGTGATACCACGCTATTATACTGATTATTTTTTGCATAAAATAGTCAATACCAATTCACTTCTTTCCACTCCTTTTCAAGCAATAAATCAAGCTCTACTTGACCTTCTTTAGAAATGACTAGATTTAATGAATTTAATGTCCTAATTGTGTTGTTTTTAATCTATGCATTTAATTATTTCTATGATGAGTTTGATAAATCTGTTATATTTTTTTGTTGTATTCTCTACAATAATGCTTTACATAAAAAAATAAATCAAATTCTTTTTCTAGTCATTTCTTGTTGGTGCTTTTTTTTTGGTTCTACAAACTACCACCAAAAAACTGGTCAGGTAAGAACTTCAATGTACAAGGTTAAAAATATAAAAATGTTCTTTCTAAAATCACCTACTCATGTCGTGCTGTGTTGTTGCCAAGGGTAACACGCATAACTCGCTGCTCCTATGGTTAATGTGGGGTGGTTCAGCACAAAACACAAGAGGAACTCACCTAATACCCAAAATTATCAAGAAATAACACATGCACTTTGGTTTTATGATTTATTAATTAGTAATTGACACTTTCATGGAGTAGTCAATACCAAAATGTATATTTCAATACCTTGGTATTGATACTCATATGCTTTAAGACCCACTCCGATCATCTTTTGATCTATTTTCAAAGCATTCCCAGTGGTCTTATTTATGATTATGCCATTTTTAGCCAAAATTAAAAAATGTTTTTTTCCTCTGAGTTGTGGGCAGGACTGTAACTGCTAAGGGGGTTGTTGATTTTTGCACATTGATCTAATTTCTACTTAAGTGTATAGGCTTTAAAATCAAAACTAAATGGTAAGTTTTTGTTTTAAAAAGGTATAAGGTCATATTTTAAAACTACCTTTTATTGATTCTCAGGTACTTAACACATACTCTCATTATTAGGATTGCATGAAATACGATAACCAAACTGCTTAAGTCAGCTCGCAGGCGCATTTAGTTGTGCTTTAAGTCGTTGTGATGATAAGCGGGTGATACAAAGCACGATGGTAAAATGAGCCACTTGGAGAGATAAGTGGCTATAATGGCTGGCTGATGAGGCCCAGGTAGAAACACCCATTTGGGACAAGAATGTATTTTTACAGATTTGCATTCAAAACATATCAAATAAGATGAAAGACAGAAAGGGTAAGAAATCCATGTCTGTAACAACATAGATGAGGAAGAAAAAAAAGCTTACTCAGGCAGGCTTATTTTCTTATTTTTCAATCACACGTTTAACCCTTTAAAACCTGAGCTGTAGCTGCAGTGTTTATATTCTTTTGACTCTTCAACTGTTGATGCACTTAACAGAATTTGATGTAGAAAAATGCAGCTTAGGTATGAGGTGGAACACTTTACAGTAGGGAAGTTTTTATAAATCAGATCATTTTAAGGCGTCAGAATTACGCTGATTGTGCAAACAGTCAAAGAGTTGCGGTATTTCATATAGTGTATGCTATTTAGATGACATCTCTTGTGCTAAAGAGTTAAGCAAAAGAGCAATTTCAAATTTCTTACAGTCAATAATTAAGCACTTTGAAACACATTTAAAACAATGTGTAAACTGGAGATACACTCAAAGCAAATAAAGGGTGAAAACGGATTGTGAGTATTTGTGGGTTATTTTATCAAACAAACATCAGATGAAATAGCTAGGTAAACCTTGCAGAAAACTGTTGTGTGAACATTTATAGACAAAGTCAGGGCCACAAAAGTTACTTACCTCCTTCTTAGGTCGATTCTCTGTTTAAGTCTCCACAGGGAGCCAAACAACAGTCATCATCTATTTCCTACTTAGTTCTGATTCTTGCTCACTTTTGAAAACAGAGAAATGTGATAAAAAAGGGTTAGGCCAGCAATCTATCTTCAGAACCCGCTGACTTCCTTTCAGGGTCGTGGGGCTCCTTGAGCCAACCTAGCTACTGTTGGGCGAAGGTTCACTCCTAAAGGCAGTTCAGAAAAACAAATAAATCTTTGAAGCAGATTTTTTGAAAAGCCCAAAAGATAACTCACGCATGTACAATGAGAACATGCAAACTCCATACAGACAGTGAAGTTTCAAACCCAGACCTTCTCGCCGTGAGGCAAGAGCACAAACCCTACAGCAGATTAACAGGCACAGAATCAATAAACAGTTTATTTATAAACTTATATCATATATAAGGCACTCCGAACAATAAGGTCCATTAAGTGAGACAAGAGTCCAAGATAAGGTCATCAGTCAGTCAGACTTTAACTGTAGTCATTCTAGAACTTGTTTGTAAAATCCTACATGTTAGCCACATTAGAAGCGTTAGCTACGTTAGCATATTCACAGTACCTGTGACCGCCAACTTTATTTGTAACACATAGAAAACAGCTGAAACAAACGTTACTATAAATATGCTAACTCCCAACCTTGTTAGTTACACATAAAAAAAAAACCACACAATCCGACACTGGAACATGCTAGCCACGTTAGAAGCAGTAGGCATATTTACAAAACCTGTAACTCCTGACCCTGTTAGAACTTGTTAAAAAAACAGACTGATGTCGGTGAAACAAATATTATTTTGACTCCGCTAACTCCCAACCTTGTTGGTATCATGTAAAAATAACCTCAGTCTGATACCGCTAGACGTTATCCACTCTAGCGTATTCTCAATAACACTCAACCATGTTAGCAACTCAGAAAAAAAAAAATATTGACAGAGCACAGTGTACCTCTTAAATTGCTTCAACTTCGGTAAACAGAACCAGAATTACGTAATGTATTAGGCACTCTGGATTTTAAGGTGCAGTGTTGTTTTTTTCTTTTCAAAAATTAAGGCTTTTAAGTGAGCCTTATAGTTTGGAAAATGCAGTAATAGAAGCTCTACTGATGCACAGATTTGTGAAAAGAGCCAAAAGTGGCAAAAATGTTTTTGGATTGTTCACAATGAAGAACAAAAAAGCCAATTTTATCAAATGTATTTGTTACAAACACAGAAAAGTGTGACTTTTCGCCGTCTATCTTTCATATGGCCAAAGGTTTAGAAGTGTAATTTTCAGTTTTATAAACACTGAAAGCTAATTTAAATAAAATGCAGAACATCAGTGTTTTCAAAACAGGGGAGCAGCTTCAAAGTATTGACACATTTTTTGGAATGGTACAATGGAAAAAAAAAAGAATTTTAAACAGGCAAAACATGGCTTTTTAATGTAAAAACCAAACCTGGATTTTATTGTGAATAAATAACAATATAATATACAAAGGCACACATTCACGATTGACCTCCTGTAAGTCACAAACTCTTAAAACATCAATTAAAAGAAAACATAATTAGTATCTTCTTTTGAAAAAGCTAAATCCCTCAGCTCGCGCTGCACTTTGGTCACACAATGTTTGTTCTGTGCAAGCCAAGCTTTAACTTGGTTCTCCTGTTCAGAGCAGATCCTTGACCTTGTGGATGGAGATTAATGAAGAGCTTTAGTGGTGATGAAGGCTATCAGGACCATGCTATTTTAATAGAACAAGAGCTTTACATAGGCAATTACAATGTTTGCAGTCTGCTGCTTTAAGAGTTCAGTCGGCTGTGTTTTTGTTCCTTTTTTTGTTTTAATATCTTTTATTTTGGTTAGAATATTATATTAATTTTATTTTGAAATAGTAATAATTAGAGATTTATAATGAAAAGATTTAGTAAAAGGAACAATGTGTGCTTGCAGCTGTAAACATGTTCCAATTTATTTTTATTTTTTAACTAGGCACTAGTTACAACACAACAGCAACTGTCTTTCAATTACAGTACCGTTACTATACAGTAGTACAATATTGTATAACAGTCTATAGAAAAGGCAGTTGGTCATTGTATTAAACTAGAATTGGGACATTAGTGTACTTATGTCTTTAGTTTTGTACCTGGGGCCCTACCCTTCTCTCACCTTGATTGGATGGAGATTCTAGAAACATGATTGGTTAGTCAAAATTTGCCACTTATTGGTTCTTTCAGGCATGCCAAAAGTAAAGCATGTTTTGCCAGCTTTATTTTGTACCTGTGGCCTGGAACTTGAAACTTCTATTGTTAAAACGAGTGCAAAGTACAAAACACAATTTACAAAAACAAAACGTAATCTACTGGAAAAAACAAAAGGTGCAAAACATATGCTTTCAGTACAAAACAAAAAGCGGCGGGTAAGACAACGTAAGGTACCGGTACAAAATAAAAGCTACAGGTGCAAAACGTGATCTACAGGTTCAAAAACATAAGTTATCTGTACAAAACAAAAGCTGGAGGTACAAAATGTAAGCTACCAGTACAAAACACAAGCCATTGGTACGTACTGAACGTAAGCTACCGGTACAAGAAGAAACGTAAGCTACTAGTACAAAACGAAACGTAAGCTACCGGTATAAAACAAATGCCACAGGTAAAAAATGAAAGCAACAGGTACTAAACGTAAGCTATCTGTACAAAACGAAAGCTACAGGTAGAAAACAGAAGCTACCAGTACAAAACTAAACATAAGCTACCGGCACAAAATAAAACGTAAGCTACCGGCACAAAATAAAACGTAAGCTACCGGCACAAAATGAAACATAAGCTACCGGTACAAAACGAAATATAAACTACGGGTACAAAATAAAGCTACAGGTACAAAACAAAAGCTACCGGTGCCATACTAAAGCTACACACACAGAAAAAAGCAACGCGTACAAAATATAAGCTACCAGTACAAAACAGATATTTATTCTTTCCAAGCACTGTATAGTTGATTTAATAAAATCATAAATTAAAATTTATCGCAAGCCACCAAAAATATTACTGGAGGCTGCCTAACGCCGGAGTCACACAGGACGCGATAGCGCCGCGAAGCGGCGCGGAACGGCGTGCGCTTCCATTCGGCGCCCATCTTAACCTATGGCGTTGGTCACAGCAGGCGCGCAGCGCAACGTTTCGGCGTCTGGCCTATTTCTTCCGGGAGATGCGAGCGCTCCGCGTCAATACTGGCAGGAAGTTGCATCAAAATACATGAGAAAATCCGTTTTATTTTCAAAATAGAACCAATTTTTCACAATAAAACGCCGCGATTGACAAATGTGATCATGTTTTTGTGTCTAAACAGACTGTAGAGATGAAAATATGCATACAATCAAAACACACAGACACGCCTGCGCGAGAGCCCCCACCCCGGACACCACAGATCTCCGGAGCGGGTGTGCTGGGCTGCAGGGTTCTGGGAGGAAAAAAAGCAGGGCAGACGGGCCCCCCAATGCAGTGGGGGCACACTGGAGCGGGGCATGGGGCTGTGTTTGAACAAGAGAGAGGCAGAGGAGCGGTTGCTCTTGGAAGAAACATCAGGTAATATTTTTAGTTTATTAATTTACCGACGGAAACACGTGGGAGCGCGTGCGTGCACACAGACACACAACAAAACAGACAGACACGCACACGCGTGCACAAACCGATCAATGAAGTGGGCCGACTGCGGAGTTGGGGGGCGGGGTCTGTGTCAACAGGGGCAGAGACCATCCCCTTTTAGCAGAAACACGGGGAGATATCCTGGTTATTGACCATGATGGCAAAAAAAGCAATAGCTCTAGCAGAAGCGCCCGTCGACCGTCGCGGGAAAAAATCGCGTCTGGTGTGACCAATAGAGCGCAGCGAATCGGCGCGCACTCCGCTCCGCGCCACCTCACGGCGCTCTTGCGTCCGTGTGACTCCGGCGTAAGGCCTTCATTGGGCCCAACTTTGATTTTCTATTCATTAAGAGGTGCACCGTTAATCCATCAATACAGTCCATTACATATTTTGGATACTTTTTCAATGACCTAAACAATATTTGCAAAAACAATTTGCATTATTTTTACTGAAAAGGTAACTGTCCAGCACAAGACTCTCTGGAGAAATAAGGAGAGATTTCACATTAGCTTGCTTAAAACAATCTTTACACTCAGTTTCATGCACTACATTTAGCTGCTATCGCATGTTTAAGTGCTTTTATTTTAGGCACAAGTGCTAGAACTATAGGTGTCACACTCCTCAGTTGTATCCAGTTTATGTTTGCTTAGTATCCCTAATGGATCCTTAAGTGTTTTGTGTTGAGCACTGCAGTGTCAAGAGAGAACTTATATTTCAGTTGCAAATACCCCATAACCATTAAGCATTCCATGGCATTTTGAATGTTGCTATTTTGCAATTAGGCTAATGGAAAATGTCCTCAGATTAGAAGGCAGGAGGGACATGTTCCATTAAGCTCCTAGTAATGTATTTATATCAGCTGGGTCTCACATGTTTGACTCTGACCAAGTTAATGGAAAAGCATGTGCTGCTGAGACACCTCAAATTAATGGATATTCTGCTGTTAAAGGCATATCGGCCATTGAGTTTGTAGCGGCAAAAAGTAATAAAAACATTCTTAAACAGGATATTGATCTTTTTCTAATTTTATTCTATCTTTAATATATATATATATATATAATTCCTGTGTGACAGAATTAGTGGATTTGCATTGATTGCGTAAGCACCTCACTACTGTAAAATGTGTATCAGCACGAGGCTACTTTTTCACCATCAGAATCCGCTTGAATTGTGCAAACGGTTGAAAGGTTATGTTTATTGAAAGAATTTCAATACTGCAGGTAAAGTGTTATACCTAAATTCCCTTCGCTGTGGTTTGTGTAACACTAAGACTTTTTGTAGTTTTGGCTTGATGACAAAGGATATTTCTACAAAACAGCAGTGGATGCAGTTTATTTTTTTCTCCAGGGGGGAAAAAAGACATCTGTGGAGGTTTAAACTGTTGAAAACTCATCACAAAAGTTTGTGTTAGTTGTGCTTCAGAACTGCTTCTTTATTCAGATGTGAATGTTTTGACTAACTAGGAGTCTGCTTTGTTTGCATCAAATTGTGATACCATAGTATATCAATATAGTAGTATGATGTGTAATGCGTGTTACCTTTTTGTTCTTGTGTTGCCGCACACAAAAAAGAGGGTTAGTAAAAGAGAGCACTGAGCCAGGTAAAAGAGAACCGGTCTGCTAAGAGGTTATCTAATTGGGAAAGAACTTGTATGAAAGGGGGCAGAGCTTAACAAGCAAACATTCGCTTAGATCATGCATTAGCAAGTCCAGGCCTCGAAGGTCAGTATGTCTAAATGATTTTCAGATATTTAAGTCCTAATCATGACTGATCACCTGGTTCAGGTGTGTCCAGCCAATTAGATGTATGTTGGAAAACAGAATGTGGCCCTCGAGGCCGGCAGTTTCCCATCCCTGGTTTAGATTAGTACATTGTATGATGTTTTTTTTTTTTTTTTATCACAACAAAAAGGTTAGGAAGGAAAGACACAAGAGTACCATCAAGTAGATTTCAAACAGCAAAATATGGAATCTGTCAAGCAGTTTAAGCTTCTTACCAAAGAACTTAAGAGGTTATGTGTATGGGCCTGTCTCGCCCAAAGCAGATTTTTCAAAATCGTAAGTAATTTTTTTGTTTAGGTTTATTGATTAGCACCGTCAAAAAAGAGGTAAACACTTCAAACCTCATATTTTGGTCTATTTGAAGTCAGTGCTGGTGCTTTCAAAAGGGAAACAATGATAATAAAAAAATTATAAAGGACTTTACTTACTTAGCAAACAACTCTTCAGCTCTGTGTCTTAGAGTGAAAGGAGCCCAGTGTGTACAACTGTCTTCGATGGCCTCCTATTTAATGTCTACATTTGGCCAATCCAGACACTTTTTTTTTTTTGGTTCTCTAGTGTTCTTCCAAAGAGTAAAAAAATAGATTTATTTCTAAAGACAGATTTCCTTCTCCATGCAGAAGGAGCTGATGAAAACGGCTCTAAATATTTATGAAATAGAGGATCAAATTGGCATGTCAATAATTGTCAAGCATTTAGAAACCTTTCCAAATGTTCTTTGCTTCAGGGAAGACCAAATGTTGTAGGTGGTGGATAAAGAGGAGAGAGGCTCTCTGAAGCTGTTCTTAAGAACAGAACATACTTTTTAGCACTTGACACCAACTGTAAAGATGCGTAATTAGGAGTTTGATCACTTAACACAATAACTTTTATGACAAAGCTTCAGGAAAAAGTTTTGGCTGGTGTCAAAAGCCCTGAGGGCTAAAGACAAACATTGGTGTGTTGTTGGCACAAAGCAAAGGTACCGACGCGCTATACATGTATACCCCATTAACAGTTTACTCCATTTTACGATCAAAGCAATGATTCATTTGTGAGGCCATGCAGATGAAACCGTCTAAGGAAATCTCACGTTTGAAATCCAATCAGAAAACTCATGTGACTCAAATTTGAATACAAATGAGAACATGGTCACCTTAAAGTGAAGGTCATAAGGTGTTTGTAGATAAAAGATAGTCTGTTACTGAAGAAGCAGGAAGAAACTTTCAAGGTAGATGCTTTTAAAAATAATTGTGACTATTTCAAGAAATAATCCAGTCTGTTTTACAATAGAATAGAAATACCAGACCGTACTGTTCTGTTTAGTGGAAACGAGGCTTAAATATACCATGGTTGTAACCCAGGTGGTGTAGTGTTAGCACCGATTCAAATCTCGGCAGGGACTTTTCGTGTATGTGTGGGTTTTCTACAGGCACCCCAGCTTCCTCCCACAGTCAAAAAACATACTTCATAGATTAACCCTTTAACACGGGAGCTTTAGGTCCACTGTTGACATGCTATGAGCTAGCATGTATATATGTATATATATCAGTGCAACCACATGAATGGTCAAAGAGGTTGATCAAATTGCATTAAATGCTATAGGTGTCTCCGGATACATCTCTCTTATTGTGACTGGGAGTGTATTTGTGTGTCTCTGTGACCGGTAATGGTTTTACCCTTGCCTTTGCTGAACAGTAGCTGGGAGAGGCTCCAGCAACCCTTCGATCCCAAAGGGAAGCATGAAGGCAACAAGGGTCAAAAATCCCGGAAACAGATCACAGCACAAGGAATTAAGTATAAAGTATTTGTCAATTTTAAACAATGATTTCAACAAAGATGTACAATCCAGATACAAAATAAACAGTGTTCATTCAGACTCTCAAAGATTTTGCAAATAATTGTTAAAGGAAAAAAAAAAGTTTTGCTAACTTGGATGCAGCAAAAAATTAGGCAGGATTAAGGGTTTGACCTCAGCAGCCAACAAAAATAATGAGGAAAGAAGAAATTCACGTGGGATTTTTAATTCTGTCAGGCTGTGATTAATCCCATCAATAAACAAAGCAGAGGTCATCGTGTTTTGGAGAACTCCAATTTGAGAATAATCAGTGCTAATCAGACAAGCTGCTCACCGGCATCTTGGTGATTTGAGCTGTAAAGGGCTCTCTGGTGAATAGCCTTTTTTGCACAATGAGAATGGCCGACCCACACTGTGATCCCGTGTTAAGGGAGTGGGAGGCATGGGGGAGAAAAAGCTAATTAGCAGTGCCATTCATTAGTGGCTGGATTTGATGTGTACTTGGGTGGGCTGGTGAAATGTGTTTTTCTGATGTGGCGCCTGTTCCATAAGTCATTGTGGGAAAGAGGTCTCTTTATCTAAATCCAGCTCTCAACCTTTTTAGTCTAGTTAAACTGTGAGTGAAAAGGGGAAATCATTTGCACAAGTAAATTAAAAACACCTAAAATTAGTAAAGGGAGGTATTGTTGGCTTCTACCTGATTGGTTAAAAAGCCACATTTGTGGTAAGGAGTTTTCATATTTTATTATATTATTCTTTAAATGTTGTGTAAAGTGACATTTTCACATAAAGATGAATAACAGACTTGTTTTCTGTGTTGCAAACATGCCTGTTATCTATTATATATATATATATATATATATATATTCCATTGCGTTATAACAATTATAGTTAATTGTTAACTACTTTTTTTGTTTGTTCTTCCTTTCACCTACATTTTTACATTTTACTTTAGTTCAACCTTGCCAATTTTAGTTCAAGATCTCCTCTAAAGCTACAAACACACCAGGTATGTGACAAACGTTCAAGAATACTCGGGTAATACATCCTGGAAAAAATGGGTTCTTGAACATACATTTATCCCATGGTGTTCACACTGGACAAGAAGGGAGGGACTTTTCATTTCTTTCTCTACTGTTTATTAGCACATGTCCGCCATACAGTTGGAAGAGGCTTGTGCAAAATGTCAAAGCAGTGCAAATCTCGTGAATCTTGTTCAAAAGCTTTATCTTTTACAGCTCTGTTCTGATATATTTAAGACCTGGTGTCATGAATCTGGTCTGGCACAAACCGCAGTTATTAACTTCTCCTTCATGATCAATTTTCAAACGGTTTTCATTTCTGTGAATTTAAAAGGGACACCATCCACATGTCACTACCAAATCCGAGGCTCTGATTTGTCTAAGTTCACCCTAGTTTAACTTTCAATGCGTGATCAATGGTTGTGCTTTTTCTACGTAGAGTCAATGTTGACGTTTACCTTTGACCTCTCCCAGAATTCAACATACAGCCGTATTCGTGGACTGGTCTGTAGATTCAACTCAGTCGAGGTGCCACTCTCACCATTCAAAAACATTTTGGGGACGTTAGAAATTATTATATGTATTATTAAATTAATATTAGAAATTATGTTTCCGTATTTATACTAGAAACTTAATTGAGCATCCACAGAAATAAAAAAATGATCTGTTTTCTATAGGTTTTGCTGTTGTTGAGAAGTCCAGTAAAAAAAAAATCCCAACAAAATTAAAGGTAAAATAAAAATTTGCATGAAATAACTGCTATTTGTATTTACCTTCAATCTAAAGTAAAAGTTGGCCTATTAAATCGAGCAAACATACCCCCTTACTCTGGATGGGTATTACACTGTTGGACACAAAATGGATGCTAGGGGTGTGGGAGGGGCCTGTCTCAGCCCCCATTGCAGCCTACCTGCTAATATGGGAGTGATATATGATTTAACCAGACTCATAAAATGTCTCCAATTACACAAAAAAGCCGCTATGTTTTACAGGGCGCTGTAAAAGTCCACATCACTGCCTAATATATTCGTTGACTTTTTTCCTAAAGCTGGTTTTCTAACTGTTACCATTTGTTTCCAGTTTGCTTGTTACAATGGTTCATAAAGCGGCAGAGAAAGCACATTTTCTCCAAAAGGTCAAACTAGTTCTTGAAGAAATCTGATTTCCTATTGAAATATCGGGGCACTTGCTGCTTGATGTTTTTTTTTTTTTTCCGCCTTGCCTCTCTCCAGCAGCATGAATGATCCACAGAGGGGTCTAATCAAATAACTTGCAGGCCATAGCAGCTGCCATTTCAGCCATTTCCCTGGATTACAAACAGATGCTGGGTTGGTTCCCTCCTGGCCTATCAGTCCCCCACCAAAACAACAAAAAAAAAATAGATGTAAAGGCTTTACCCATCTCCATTTCCTGTCTCGGCTTAGGAGACATTAATAGGCTGCAGAGTGCAAAACACTAATGAGTTTGTGTTTATTGCGAACGTGTAATCTGCCAGTAAGAATGGCAGACACTAAGTGATTTGCGAGTTTAATTCCTCCACCTGGGCCTCTGATGACCTATTGTCCCCACCTACGCCCCAATACACATAAATGAAATGCTAATAGCTTGTACACTGATAACAGTGTCAGTGGGTGGTGATTTGTGGCGTTCATTCATAGTTATCAGTGCATCACAGTTTCAACTCTGAGACATGAAGACCTGAACACAAATCAATAAGTACCTTGAAGCAGTCTGAGCTTTTTTTCCTGGAGATTTTGGGAAGAAATTTGGTTTAGCTTCATTGTTTCATTTTTCATAGATCGCTCTAAGGGACCTGAAGACGGCTGTGTGCATGTTTAGGGGATTCAGTCACCTAAAGAAGGTGATTTGAATTTATTTTTGTACTGAAAGCGATAAACTAATGAAATAAAAAAGGAGAAGCTAAAATATAATTTTGAAGAAAGCAGGGGACAAAAGGAGTAAGATCAATGGGAAATGGTGGTGGCCATGTTTGAACAACACATTAATAATTATTTTGACGTTTTCAAACTATAAAGCTTATGTATATTAGAGACGTGGACAAGTCTAGAGATCTATACTAATAATAAAATAAATGTGCCCATTACTCAGTAACATAAATGTAATTTAGTAATGTAAATTTAACTTAGATGAATCTATCTGTAGCATTCACCTTGTCGTGTTTTGGAACCATAATAGACCACTACAGTGCTCCCCCTTTTTCACGGGGTTTATTGACCTGAGACATCCGCGAATATGGATAACCACACTATCCTCGTCTCCCCCACACCTGTGGCTGAAGAATGTCTGTTACTGATCCACACTCATCAAAAAATACCTCTGATCATGCTTTGTAAAAAACATTTATTAAAAAACATAACGCCTGGTTCACACTGGACGTGGAAGCGCCGGGGAACGGAGTCTGCTTCCATTCAGCGCATACATATATTGTGTGTTGGTGTGTGTGTATATACATAATTTGTATGTGTGCTTTTCCAATTAAAGCAAAAATAGATATTCTGGCATGCAAGAAGATAATAATCTGTGTGTGAATATATATATAAATAAATAAATGTATGTATACTGTGTATATACATATATTGTGTGTCACTGTGCGTGTGTGTGTGTATATATATATAATTTGTATGTGTGTTTTTCCAATTAAAGCAAAGATAGATATTCTGGCATGCAAGAAAATAATAATAATCTTCAACCCCTAGATGAAATAATAGGCCTCTTACCATTTTTCATGGTTGAATAGCTTCATGTCCTAATGTTGCACAGTGAAATTACTTTTCAGAGTGATTATTTAAATAAAAGGGGGGGGGGGAAATGAACAAAGCCCCAAACAATTTGCTGACACAATGCACTGTACCTTTTCTTATTCCGTCTTGTTTGCAAAATTCCTTCCCTGCAGAGCCGGACTTCTTAAAAAAAATAAAAAAGGCAGTTGCTTTGCTTAAAAGACAAATTTCAAAGAAAACGTAGCCTCCTCCTGGCTAGCACAGCCTCCAATTAGCATCTAGTTAAGCTATTTGGAGTAGGGTTGCTGAGGAAATTCGAAGGCAGTCCATTGGGAAAGTCTTCCTTACTGAGGGAAGAAAGAAATCCTTACATCCTCCTTAATTAAAACATGATTTACGCTTAGTCACAGCTATGAAGTTGCCTTTGATGGTTCTTTTGTCAATTAAAAGTGAGTCCTGCAGAAGATTACACAGCGCTCATTAAAAGCAGGTTATTCTCAAGGACGTGAAAACTCTACCTCCCAAATAAGGATCTGTTAGGTGGGTTAAAGGAAGGACACAAAAGGGCTACTCAAGAGACGAATAGGATTTCACATTTCCATTTTACGTAACTCTGCCATTGAGTGGCGGATTCTCAAGAGTCTCTTACACCTCTTCGTTTTTCTGCCCCTTGTTCCTCTTCACCTCCCTCCCAGTCTCTCCTCAACACAAACCAAAATAGGCATCGTGCTGCTGTTGGAGGGGGTGCGCCCAAGAGTTTTCCCATCATGCCACTGGACGTGGCTGTTATCGTCTGCCAAAGACCGCACGCTCCAATTACAACCAATCATAACACCAATACGGCACTTTTGCACTCCTGAAAGAAAACTGAAAGGAAAGGGAAGCATGAATATTTCACATGAAAAGTGTGTGTTTTTAAAGATTTCCAGGCTGAAAAATTGATGCTGAAAATTGCTACATGATGCAGAACAACCATCAGGTGTACTTCTACAGTTGTGTACTTAACATCCATTGGCCACAATGGAACAAACAGTACAAGAAATTTGAATATTAAGTGAAGGAAAGTTTTAGGTTTTGTGTTTTTTCTTGTGTATTAAAGCTCAGCAGATCGACTTGAAGAAGATCCATTCAGCATGCTTTTTTTTGTCCAAATCAAGTCAAAACTAAATGTTAGAATGCATCTAAATGGTTCTTTACGAAGTTATTTCTAAAGTTACTGACGATTTGTCACAAATTTCTCCCACAGTTTTTGTTCAATGTCGATATTGAAGAACGATAAGCAGCAGGATTGCATCATAAACACTAGATACTCACATTTCTACAGTGATGTGCTCCAGCGGCCATTAGCTAAGTTTTTATCTCCACCTGTGGGCCTCTGCCACAGATAGGTACATTTATCACTGAATTCATTATCAACCTATTAATTGGGCCATCAATTTTTCTGGAATTGGGTCATCTCATTGTTTCTTGATTGTTTTTTTTTTCTTGTTCTATCCAAGGAATTCAACTTGATACATGTTTACATCCAGTCCCATCTATACCACTCTTTTTCTTGAACGTCTCCCTATCTGGGTACTGCTTTGATATAGCAAAGTTCTAAATTAGGGCTTGGTGGTTTAGTTGGTTACTCTAAGTTGTCCCTAAGTGTTAATGTGAGCCCTGTGACAGACTGGCGTCCTGACCAGGGCGTACCCTGCCTTTGCTCATGAGTGGCCGGTTGAGGCTCCAACACCCCTGCCCCGAAAGGGATAAAACAGTTTTAGAAAATGGATGGATGGAGCTTTTTGCTGCCTCACCTCGCTGCCTACTCTGTAATGAACAGCAAATACACAAAATACAGCAATTTTATTTGATAATACGTAAATATGATATACCGTATATCTTCCAATAGTGACCAGTCTCTAATAGACGCTGATCACCAATAAAGACCTGGTCCGACAAGTGTCCGTTATTTTTGACACCGGTCTCTAATAGTGACCAAACTTTTTTAAGACACACTCCGTGCACAGTCGTGCCGACCCGGGTGTTAGTGGTATTTTCATTGTGGGCCAGAGTGGCGTTCAAACTTCTTGCGGTGGCTTACGCTAACTAACATTCTGGTGAGGAATCTGCTCTAAATTTTGAGGTGAATTCTATTCAAGAATGGCGCAACCATATGGGTGATATTGAGAAGACGGCAAAATTAGTAAAAGATTTCTTGGAGCTGCAAAGAAACTAAGCAACTAATTAGTACTACATGGATTATTGAGCAGAGATGGACATGTTTGCATGTCTACAGGAAAATGATCCACATTACAGTGAAGAGGATTTTTGATGCAGAGACTGATGATGCTTCAAGGATAGAAGAAACGTTCACAGCCAGTGCTTATCAGAGCATAATACAATTTTCGTCTGGTGATATGTGCATTTTTGACCAAATTTCACCAGGAAACGAACCCATTTGCCATCACCATTCTGTCTGGGATGGAATAAATGCCGGTCTCTAATAAACGTTGAGCCGGCTGATAAATTTTTGGAATAAATGCTGGGGCTGCTAATAGAAGACATATCTTATGTATAATTATAGATACCGTATTCTTTGTACTATAAGTCGCAGAAACCCCAAAAAATTCAGAATAAAGAGGAAAATAAATCATATAAGTTACACTGGATTATAAGTTGCAATTTAGCGGGGAAACCGCTAAAGAAAAATTGAAAATAACAAATTATTCTTTTATCTATAAAGAAATCCGACCCCTGATCAAGCGATACAAAAGAACGGACTTATTAGAAAACTACGATAATTGTCAGATTGTTATTTGGAAATAGTTTTTTAACTGCACAACCGTGGTTCGTTTAGTAACACTAAGATGTCTTAACTATTTTTGTTTGGAATGCCTAAAGGTGCATTCACACCGATCGCGATTCGCGTGGCCCGCCCCTTTTGCTGCGCAGCTAATTCACAATTTCAAATCGAGCTGCTGCCAGACCGCTGTGTTGCGCCCATCACTCAAATTGCGCTGTGGGACTTCAGAATACCTCAATTCACGTCTGTATCATTGACTTAACTTTAAAACTGCCCAGCAGCGCCACCTAAATCGCATTCGGTGGGAACCCACCTTAAGAAATACATGAAGTATTTAGGTCATTTGCATTTTTTTGTTTACATTCATTTGTTTTCACTCTACTAGGACTTGAAGAAAGAACCCAAGATGATGTTGATTTTTTTTTTTTTTGCCTTTACATTAGCAAACTCTTTTCTCCAGAGAATAACCAGCTGTAGAATAAATTCTTTCATAGTTTGGTTGCAGCTACCTGTTTAAATGTCAATGAAAATTAATTCATTTTTGGGAGCCCCTGAAATGGGGCAACATATTCAAAAAAAATTGGAACAGTTTTTGTCAATAGAATTTTTTTTTTTTTTTTAAGATTTGGACTGTGTTTTACTCTGAGTGCTCAGATGTCTAATAAAAATGCAAAAAAGCTGTTTAGTGTTTTGTCTCTAAATGCTTCTAAAGTTGCTGTTAGGTTTAACAATAGAAACTCTGTGAGCTCTTCAATATTCAGCTCCGGATTCAATATTGCTAATTCCTCTTTTGGCACGGGCAAACATCGCCCCATAATTTAGGCTGACGGCTCGACAGCAGTGCATATATTTGACTGAGACAGTAAAATCTCAAATCTTTCGTCTGGTGACATTGGTAACCTTCCTCCTTGGAAACCAAAAAAAACAAAACTAAATCCTTCTTTTTTTGTTATTTTTTTCCTTGCCAGAACTGAAAGCTGACTAAATCAAATCAAATTTTTAATTAATGCTTTTTTGAGGATGTGGTTGGGGTGAGTGGGGATTGGAAGACAACACAAAAAGCAGTAGTTTTCACTCAGTGGAGGAATATTTTTCATCGCTGGCCCAAAAAGAAGAAAAAAAAAGATTTGTGCATTCAGGCAGTAAAAAAAAAAATCCAGGCAGTGGCAGGATTGACAGTTTATTTAAGAGGCCATTAACTTTACATACACAGCTTTGAAAAGACATCCACATGCACTGCAGTTTTCGCCCCCAAGGTTCTAAATTTTCTAGAATCCAGCGAGTTAAAAACGCAGTGCATTAAGGCATACACATCTCTAACATTCTGTTGGTGCTTACATGTCATGTCGCCCCTCTAATGGAAGCTGAAAAAATATGGAAAAGCCTGACAGCTTGACCTTCTGAGTACCATGCTATTTTGTACGAGTTTAAAGCCATAGGAACAAGAAAACAATGGAAAATGTGGAATTCTTTTGTAGAAAAACACAATTAAATATCTCATCTGTAAAAAAAGCTGTGTAGTTCAACTGTAGTGATAAACACTATATACAGTTAATTTATAGAAAAAGAATGTTAAAAGTTCAAAAAAGTATGTAAATGTTAGAGCTTTTGCATAATATACAAACTTTTTGCAAAGAGGGTCAGATTTGGTGAGGTGAAAAGTAGGGGTGTGTATTGGTAAGAGTCTGGAGATACGATACATATCGCGATGCCCGATTCGTGACGCAATATGTATCATGATAGATCCCAAGACTGTACCTGAAAAGTATGTCTTGGAAAAAACTACCTGCATTTTCATTAATCGTAATAAAATTGTAACATTAATTTTAGTTAATAATTACAACTTTAAGCACTGCAAATATATCTCATATACAACTCCATTTACCCAAGCAAATTCAAGGTGCTTTTCTTTCTAAATTACAAAATATTCGTTCTTAAAGGGAACAACCAACATGGTCTGATTTGCACAATACAATGTTTTTCAGCATGAGAAAAAAGGGGAAAAATTAAAAGTAAGACGCTGAAGGACGCCAATATAAATATTTAATGAAATATCTCCATGTCGGCATTGTAAATTGATACCAGTATGGCCAAATGAAGTATCGTGATATATCGGCGGATCAATTTATTAATTTTTTCTACATCCCTAGGGAAAATATTTGATGACCAAACATTTGATCTGACATTCTTTGAACTATGTTAGTACTATTAAATATGAATTAACTATTTATTGAACATTTATTTGTTTATTTATTATTTACATAGAAAACAAATGCATTTCTACCCAATTTACCGTCAAATTTTTGCCCCAGTTAGTTTGTCGTAGTTAGCATGTCTTGTTTGGTAGTCCCTTTAGATATTGAACTCATCAAAACAGACGGTTTCTTGGCATTTTAGACAAAAATGTGCCATTTTCTACTTTTCTGGAAAGTACTAGCCCTCACTTTTACCTTTGTTACATATTTACTGTTGACCATTTAGAGATGAGCTAGAAAGTGTAATAGAAATATTGCACAAAGGTGTTAGCACAGGTTAACTACCATGTATTTTAGCCGACCACAATAGAGAAATCGTACACAGTTTTTAGAAACTGCTAGGACCCTCGTAATATTGATTTTATGAAAGGATCCATTCAAAATTTGAACGTGGGCCGCATTTAGCCAATGAGTCTGACTTTGGAGATATCTGACCTAAGACAACAAAGTTTTATTTTATTTTTAATTTAACCAGGAAAAAAAAGACCCATTGAGATCACCTGATCTCTTTTTCAAGGGAGTCCTGGTCAAGAGGCAAAAATTACACACACCCAAGACATGTCATAGAATTAAAATACACAAAAAAAGATAAAACAGGATAAAATTAATTAATTTTTAAAAAGCTACAGCAAAGTTATGAGCTTTGAAAGCTGAATTGTTTTCTGCAGAAAGTTCCAGTATGTAGGTCCACTATATTGAAAAGCCATCTTTAGTACTTTTAGTACCTTAAAAAGTACTTTAGTACCTTACCTTTAGTCTTTTTTAAAAGCCTATATCAGGCAAAATCAACTTTTTTGAAATTTTACCTATTTTATATTTTTAATTCCTCATGGAAAAGCAACCCCAAATTGGTATTTTTATCCATCTATTCATTTCTGAGCATTCCTTTTAAAACACTTATCCCATAGTACCAGCCCCTCCTAAACCAGGCGGAGGCGGAGAAAACCCCTCCCTGTCGCCGAGAGCTCTGTTTGCATGCTTATAGCCTCAAGCTAACATTGGTGGTGCAAAAACAACGATGAGTCAATCCAGTCGTACAGTTTTGAGCCAGAATCACAATTCAGTACAGCACGGGTGTTGAAAACTCATTGTGTCTCACACACTTAAGTGCGAGTGAGGATGGGGAGACTTTGGCACACCCATTTCAGTAACTGTCATTAGTCTCAGCTTTTTCAAGCATCCAGTTTTCACCTGCTCTTGATTTGATTTAAGAAATACTAAGAAATACAGTTTTAATCATACATTATTTTACATTGGTTCCTCTTTTATGAGAAAAATGCAACAAGAACACTTTAAAAACACAATTTTCATTTGAGTGGTTCTTTAAAAGACAATACTTGGAGTGAGCACTTAGCAAAAAAATTCATGATATGTTCGCAAGTTCTCAAATATGCAAATTTGTGCACATTTGGTTGTTAGTGTCTGATGATGCACTTTAGAAAATGTTTGAGCTTTTATTTTGATATGTTAGCTTTGAAAACGTTTGACAACCTAAAGGATGCCTTTTTGTTGCACGTTTTTAAGTTCTCGTGGATTTAAAGACTCTGTCTTAAGAGGTTATTGAATTTCTGTATTTAGCAAAGGTGAGTTAAGAGTAAAGGTGTAGACTTACAGTCATTACTTCTATTATTTTCTTGAGCCTCTCCTGTCTTGACCACATATCGCTCCTGAAACATATCCCATCCCCCGACATCCACTTTTTGAGCGCGTTGGAATCAAGATGGATGTTGAGACCTTGCTGCTTGTTTTTTGTTTTGTTTCGTTGCATCCTGCCGGGTTGGTTAGAGGACAGTCCACTGAGTCAGCACATCCAGGCAGCTGTACAGAGGATCTGATTTAAACCACCGCCGAACCAGGCCTCAACTTTCATTAGCCGTTGTCATTATTCCTGGGCCGTTGTCTGACAGATGGCATTGTGGGAAATCGGATTTTATGGCAGGTCATCTTTCATATCCAATTTATTTTCCCATTTGATGAGAAGTTCTCACTCTAGTCAAGATTCATTTTGCCGTTTGAATATTGATCGGACCTCGCACATTCTCCGTCCACCATGTTTTATCTCCTTTTTTCCCCCTCCCCCGACTAAAGTCTACTGCAGGTCTCTTAAGACCTAATGTTCCTTTGCTCCTTTAAATCACTCTGTCGCTTCTCTTTCATCTAACTTGATATAAACCAGTCCATCGTGGAAAAAAGGAATAAATATGTGCTTAATTTGAAGCCGGTTAACGTCCTTGCATTCATCAGTTTGCAATTTTCAAGTCTGTTTGAATGCAATCATTGTCTCTAATTACTAGTGGGCCTCATTACTGGAGTACATTTAAATTTGGCTGAATCAGTTATGCAATAAAAACAAGTTTAATTGCACATACTGTAGGAGCACAGCGGGGCTATAATGTAACAGCGGACCCTTTGAGAGCCGCAGAAATGATCGCAAGTCGGCCTCTTAAATTAAACCCAGGGCTTTGAAAAAGTGCCGCCCATCTCGGAGCCATTCCCCCAGTCCATTATGGGTCAAAGATGTGCATCGTTTTTCTCTTCGACCTTCATTCCGGGGACACGACAGAGACAGGGACAGCCGGAGATGCGTGCCGTGACCCGGTTGTAACCAAACTCCAGATGCACCGCCCGAAAGTGACGGGCAGTAATTACCCGATGAAAATTCGTTGTTTGGTCTAACGAGATGATCGTGTTTTACTACGAGTTGCTCAGAGGTGAAGTACACAAGAAGAGAGAAGTTAGAACAACTGAAATCTATCAAGCATGAGTACCTCATGACCTAATTTAATAAACATAGTGCTTTTGTTTTTCTTTTTGACGATTTTTGTGGCACTTTTCTGATAAAAGAAAGAAAATTGAACTTAAAATTGCTTTTCTTAGTGTTTTTTTATTCAACTCACTGTGAATCAGGAGTAGACAAAAAGATGCAGTCGAAAAAGATTGTATCTGCGGGCCACAACTCAGAGGTGAATTTCTAATGAACTGCAGAAAATATGTACTAGAAAACAACACAGGTTTTTAGATTTTTTTTTTTATTTCTTTTTTTTTTTTTCACTAAAAATAAGCTTTTTTTTATTTATAGTTAGAATTGGTTTATTTCAAGTAATTTAAACAATACGAAAAACTAAAAGAAAAAGACAAACAAAAGACATATATGACTATTCGGGCTGTAACAATAAATTGATTAATTAATTTACAATCCAACCAGATCACTCTGTCTGATGACGCCACAACTACTCCGGTTTTCTGGACTTTATTCGTCATTTTAACTGTTACTTCTGTCTTTCTGTGGTCTAGTTTAAGCATTAACCCAAAAATAAAAATATAACTGGAGAATCTTTTAACTATTGCCTTGATGAAAATAAGAAAAACATCTTAAGCCCATGGGGCTGTTGCGATCGCGTCCGCTACGATGGCACCCGCGGCGGTTTTCTGTCTGCCAAGCAACTAATTGCCAGCCTATGTAGAGAGCTCCACTTCCTAAGGACCAGCAGCCTGGGCAGCAGGGAGCTCGCCACACTGTCGCCACACTAGCGTAGTGACCTCGATTGTTCCAGCTCCATGGGCTCTTTGACTGGCTGGCGACCTGTCCAGGGTGTATCCCGCCTTTTGCCGAACAGTAACCGTGAAAGTCTCCGGCAACTCTGCAGCCGCAGCAGGTTAAGGAAATGGATGAAAGTTCAGGACAAAAATCCCAGCATTAGCGGCCATATTGGATTTTTTTTTTTTTCAACCCTTTGAACAAGTCACTGAAAACGTCATGTGCCCAAAGCAGAATCCTTGATTGTTCGATGCTCATCTCACTTGACGCCCACATCATGCTGCAGGACCTCGGACCACATATGCATATTGACTCAACATTAAAACTCAATGCCTCTGCCACGGGAATCTGGTCTAGTGTGAATGCAGCGGGATGCAAAATCAAACTGACCTATACCATTAAGAAATCGTTTATATATTGAATAAATCAATACTCAAATTATTCTTGGAAAATTGTATTGAGAGATTTATTATACTATAACGTAAAAAGGCCAAGTTATACAGCGGGTAATACACAAGCGATGGGAACAATTGAGTCCAATATGTTCAAACACTTTGAAAGACGTGTGTATATATATATATATATATATATATATATATATATATATATGTGTGTGTGTGTGTGTGTGTGTGTATAAATACACACACATAAAATATGCCATATAATTAGTATCTATGATTAACACATTTTACCTAAGTAAGATCTGTCCTAAATGTTGCAGAATGAGAGGTGATCACACATGATCTAATGGAAATCTCAATGCGAACCTGTCTATTATCCAATACCCTCGGTGGAGCTGTCACCATGGCAACTCACTGTGTCCGGAGACAGATGCTTGTTTCTTTTCCTGCTCTAGCAAACTTTTTTTTTACGTTCCACCAATGTTGTTTTTCCCAAATGAAGGCTAGATAAATGTTATTAACGAGGCTCTTTTTTTTTTCTTTTAGCACAGCACTTCTTGGTTTCAACAATTGTATTCCCTAGGAGTTGGAAGATCAGGGATTCATTTCTGGACAATGCAAGGCAGGAGCCAGTCATAAAAAGCCCTTAAGCAACCTAACAGAGCATGAAACAGAGAAGCCTCCTTGGTTGACTGGCCCTCCCCAGGGCGAAAGCGAAGGCTGAGCATCAAAATCCTGGAAGATTTATGTGTCTACGTGTGTTTTTATGTGGTTAGGGGTTTGTCTACTGTTCAGCACCTGTTCAGTTACTAGGGAGACCGCGGCTCTTCCTTTCAGGCGGTGAAGCGAGACATCACCGTGTGCAACAATGTGGAAATGAGCTACGATTGGGTAGAAGATGATCCCCAGCTTTGTATGGCGTTGTAACGCTGCAGCTGGCTGCCAAACCCCGTCGTCCCGGGAACATCTCCCCAGGTTCTGAAGAGGTTCTTTGGCAAAAGGTGGACTTAAGGAGGATTTCCTCTGCAATGCTATCAGCAAAGCATCACAGTTATATCGTACAGTGATGAGTTTACTTTGCTGCTGTGAATCTGTGCTTTAGTGGCTTTAGAGCAAATAAAAACCCAAATGTAAAAATGTACAAATAAGAGTTAAAGAATAAGTTTGAATTTAAGCTTAAAATACTTCTTTGTTCCTTCACTGCCTTATGTCCCAGGGCAAAACATGGACAAACTTGGGCGAAACATTTTCTGAGCCTGTAGAGAGAACATGTTCATGAACACTTTTTCTATGGCCATGTTGAAGAGGATTGATTGTAGCGAACAATTATATCCATCTTCTTGACCGCTTCATCCCTTTCGGGGTCGCGGGGGTGCCGGAGCCTATCCCAGCTACTGAAGGGCGAAGGCGGGGTACACCCTGGACAGGTCGCCAGTCTGTCTCAGGGCCTCAATCACACACACATACACTCTCACAATCACACCTAAACAATTATATCAAGTAGGTTAAACGTAATGAAGATTTTTTTTCATTTTTTAAGCCCTCTGAATTTTGTACACTGTACAAAGGACGTTAGTGCACTTAAAGCAATAAATGTGTGCTCAGAATGTGCAGCCTGACTGTTACAAATTAGGAAATCAGAAACTCAAAGGGCACTTCGTGTTGGCATCCTACAGGTCCTTACGTATTACGCTCGCAGCCCGTGCATCCACAGTGGCACGCAGCCGTAAGGATCCAGTGTGCCCGCCTTACGAGGACTGAAGTGAGGCACCACACAACAGCATCATAAGTGAATGTAACTTACATTACCCTTAAAAATAATTGTTCCAGAGTTTAACTTGCATCGGAGCATGAGTCGCTCAGGAGTAAAAGTTACATTGGAGTATAAGTCGCTACAGAGTACAAATAGCATTGGAGTATAAATTGCTCTAGAGTAGAAGTCTCTTGGGAGTAAAAGTTGCATCGCACCATAAATCGCTTAGGAGTAAAAGTTGTATTGAAGTATAAGTCACTCTAGAGTATAAATTGTATTGGAGTATAAGTTGCTCCAGAGTATAAGTTGCATTGGAATATAAGTCGCTCCAGGGTATACATTGCATCTGAGTATCAGTTGCATTGGAGTACAGGTCGCTTCAGAGTATAAATTGCTTCAGAGTATAAGTTGCATTGGAGTATAAGTCGCTACAGAGTATCAGTTGCATCTTAGTATAAGTTGCATTGGAGTATAGGTCGCTTCAGAGTATAAATTGCTTCAGAGTTTAAGTTGCATTGGAGTATAAGTTGCTACAGAGTACAAGTTGCATCTGATGCAAATGAGAAAAATATAAAGTTCAAGGAAACAGATTCTGATCCATGTTTATTTTTGATGGGGAAAACTGGGAAACAACTGCTAAAGAGTAACTGATTGTTAGAGGGAAAAGAACAAAATATGAGCATATTTATGTTTGAAAAAAAGTCCCAAATAAGTCGCTCCTGAGTATAAGTCGGACCTCTAGCTAAACTAAGCAAAAAACCATGACCTATACTCCAAAAAATATGGTACAGGACACACCTGTGCTCCCTCTAACCCTTAGGCGTCGACTTCTCAATGACCCTCTATGGGCCAGAACAACCAAAAAAGTACTTGCACAAGCACTTGTACAAGTCAATCCTCATATACTGTAGGTGCATGTGGCTGATAGCGGAGCCAGTTTGGTTGTTTTTTTTTTTTTTTTTTAGACAAATTCTGCATTATGGTACAAGCACCAAGTTTGGCGTGGATGTACCTTAGAATCCACTCTTTTAGAAAATCATATTTGCCACAAGAAAAATCCAAAATGGCGGCTTTACTCTCAATTCTTACAAAAATTATCAGTCTATTTGCCCCAGTATAAACAATATTGGATATTCATGCACAAAATATACAATTACTTTAATAATCGGCTACGCTATAGGACATTATACTACAAAATCACAAGGAGTGCAAGTTTATTTATTTATTTTTATTTTTTTTAGAAAAGTTTTAGTGGTAAAGACACTGCTTTAATCTATCTGGTTCACCCTTATGTTGTTTTTTTATAATCTCCTCTTATTCAGACTCTGAACTGAGGAAGTAAAAAGTTTATGTAAGATGGTTGTTTAATTGATGAAGTTTGTTGTTACTCTTGGTCAAATCATTTATTAGTGTTTGATCAAACTGCTCCAAAGAACTAATTTTGAATTATAGATAAAAGACGACTGGCAGAGGTTTTTCTTTTTTTTTCGTGATCTGAAGTGCTCTTTGATCTTATTTTCATGATTCCTACAGTTTAAACTCAGTTTTTTTTTACATCTATCATAGCCTGGTAATTTCACTATCAAAAAGTTTGTTTTGGGAAATATTAAGGGTTTGTCACAACTTTTTTATTGTCAATTAAATAAATATGTAAGTTATGGATTAATTAAGATGTATTTTTATTCCTGTCACTTTTTTGACAGTCAATAACCTGACATAAAATAAACAAAAAAAAAGGAAGTGAAAGATACATGTGACAGATTCAGAAGGTACAGTGTCATAATACCAAAACTCATAAGTGGCACCCCGACTAGGAGTGAGACTTCACTGGATGCTATCATGTCGGTGTTGACCTAACTATCTAACCAACCTTTTTTCAGGCTAAAGACTGGTTTAAGTTATACAATTTTTTTCATGGACCCGTCCAAATGGGACAGAACTTGGCATTTTTAAACTTCCGGTTTATGAAGAAAAAAAATTTCAAAATACATTCCTACTACAAGAAATTTTGTTTAAAAAAAAAAGTCTAAAGGCAGATGATGAAAATTAAATGAAACAAAGTTGCTGATATGTAGAAATCTTTAAAAAAATTCCATAAAAGAAACAACATTTTTTCTTATATATTTTAACTCAATCCAGGCTCTGACTTCAAGGGCAAAAAGATGATTCATATTTTGTCTTTACATAAATCCTCATTTGTTGGGTATTTTTTTCAACAGAAAGGAACATTCTCTGTTCTTAAGTTTATGAACCGATGCCTACTTAATTTAGCCTTGCTATAGGAAAACTCTCAAATGTGCTTTTTACAAGTTTCCACAAATCAGCAACTTCATTTGATTTAATCTTCATTCTTTGTAAAATGTTTGAACTTTACCTTTAACGTCAAATTAGAGGCTAACAACCGGACGCTAGCTCCAGCTACATCCAACTTCTAAGGTGTGATGGATAAATAAAACAAAATAAATTGACGCAATCATCATAAAACTGATATTTTCTAAATATAACATACACGTGAAATTACTGTCTCCAACGTCATTTTCTGCGTGTGTGAAACAGTTGAATCTGTTGCGCGAATTAGACACAACTGCATGCTACAACAACTTGAAAAACACTTGGTTTTGCCTGTAAAAAGCAGCTTTATTGTTATTGGAAGTTGAAGGCTCTTCTTCAGTTTAATCATTTTCTCCCCGAATAAACTTTCCAAAGACGTTTTTTGGTTTTAGTTGTTAGCTTTGGCTACTAGCTTAGCAATCCAGTTAACCAGATAGTTGGTTTAAGTCGCGTAACAAATATGGAAGTTGTGAAGAGAATCCAATAAAAGTTTACATAGTTTAAGAAAATGAAATAAATGGAAATAATGTCAGGTTAGCGTATTTATTAATTTTTTTCTGTTTGTGGCCAACGGACCAGTGCCAGTCTATGACCCCGGGGTAGAGGACCACGGATCTAAGGAATCTTCAAATCTATGCCACCAAATATTAAAGCAGTTCTGAAGGTAAAAGGATATCCAACCTGGTACTAGCAAGGTGTACCTAATAAATTGGCCGGTGAGTGTATACTACTACAATGCCAAGTTTATGTTTCATACTTAAATGTCGTATATGCTTCTATAAAAACCTCAACAATAATCTTTATAGTTAAAAAATGGTGAGCTGTTTAAAAACATGCCTATGTACAAATTCATTTAGCTTAACAACAAGTATTTGACAGTTGGAAAAGTCCTTCACTGACTTCTTAAAAAAAACTGCAGTAAAGCCAAAAAAAAAAAGTATTTCTTTTCATAAAGATTTCTTTTCCACCTTTAGAAATCTTTACAGCCATTTGGACTTCCAGAACAGCCCGACCATGCTAAACCTTCAGGCGTCCACAGGACAATATAAATGAAGGAGACTGCCGGCGTGCAGCACCCATTCAATTACTGTCGGAGATATTAAAGTCTGCCAAATGATGGACAGCTCAGCACCCTGGCAGAAAAGGATCTGAGGCCCAGAGTGGGATCTGCGGTGAGGAATGAAGGAGAATTGATTTGGATGCAGAACTGGGCAGGTGAGGCTCATGGAAAAATCTTCAAAAAAGAGAAGAAAAATAGTGTTTCTCATCCCGTAAGTCAGATTTCCGTCTGCATTCATCATTTGAGGCGTGTGTCACAACAGTGGTTTGATGTTTACACAGCAAGAAAAAACAGATTTTGTCCTTTCGCTTTATTCTTTTCTTTAGAAAGTAATGCCACCAAGGACTTCTATTTTTTCTGGGACACTTCCTTACTTCCTTCCTTCCTTCTTTTGCTCCAAAACCTCGTGAATTTCCTGGAAAAATTCACTCCAAAGATCAAACCTCCTTTCTTGGACGTGGATCATAGAATTTCTCTAAGAATAATTTTAGATGCTAAATAAATAAATACATGAAAATGAGGCTGTTGGAATATTCCGTCTGATTAATGACAAAAATAAAGTTCTATTGACGCTAAGCTCTTAAGATTGCTGTGGAACATGGTGAAATTAGAGTCCAAAAAGGCCCTGCAGTGGCAATGAGAAAGGACGACTGCTGAACTTCAAAAGCCTAATATACACTCCATACTTCAAGTTTATACTATGTCTGGACAATTGCAATATGAGATTTCAAAGAACAAACCCAGGATGCCTCACAAAAGTCGTATCCATACAGCATAAAGTATGATTTCAGGTTGGTCTTTTCACAGAAGTAGATCTTCATTTTTAGTATATGTTGATTGTTATGGTCACTGGTCTGGCCTACATGTTTTGGTTGTCTTGTGTATGTGTTGGGGGTGTTTGTGCATTTGTTTTTGTGTGGAAGGGAGGTTTAAGGCTGTGTCACGCACCCACTACGTACATTTTGCGCATTTTCCACATATGAACTTTTGTGATTTCTCGATTTCATGAGTGTTTCTTGCACTCATCACTATGCACAGATGTCCGTTGATTGGTCTTTATGTGAATTCAGATTTGAATTGTTCAAAATTTATAGTCTGTGTAGAATTAAGCAATTTATGTGTATTTTACTTAGTTTATACACAATTATTATGTAAATCTTATCCAATTGTGTGTGATTTTTGCAAGAAATGCTCAAATTTTGGGCTTTCCAGGACCGTTCCACCTATGTCTAACAGGCTTTTCACACATATACCACCAATGTATAATTTTTATATTGCGTACAGGGCACACATTCATCGTTAAATTTACGTAACTGACACAGGAATCACTTATGAATTGCTTACAAACAGCGCAATAATTACACATGGTTCGTGCACGATTGGTTTATTTGTAAGATGAATACATAAATTGGCCAATCTTTCACCCCTCCAGCAGTCTATACTGAATGGGGGTCTCTCGCTTCCCCCGTCTGGGGTTTGAGTCTTTCACAGGGCAGTGTCTGACGGAAGGGGGCTGTGGTCAAGTATAACAGGTGCGGCGGCTTTGCACACCCTTCTCGCGGATCTCACTAGCCGTGGGCTGCCTCGGCTGGTGCCTAGCATCTGACTTGACCAGGGAGGGGACCAGGGGAATCCGACTGTTTTTATTAAAACAAAGCACCGCGAGGGCCTGTGGCAGGTGCAGACTAGAGGTGGGACAAAATATCGGTACGGCAAACTATCACAATATTTAAACTCATGTAAAAATACCGGTCCTCTTTTTAAATAATGCAAAAAAAAGTCCACCAAGGGGCGCTTCGTGTGAGCATGACAGTGAAATGTAAGGATCCTGTAGCGAAACAGTCATCCATTTTCACTGGACCAATGCGTTTTTAGACCAAATGCCTAAAAACAGTAGCGCAGGTACAAGTTTAAAGAAAGGTTACAGGTTTGAATGAAGGTTTTGAAGAACATAAAATATATGTTTGTTGTAAAAATAGTTATATATCATAGATTACCAAGGTAATATGTTGATTATTGCAATATTTTCCATATTGAGATACTATTGGTATCATGAGTCATGTATCATGAATCACATATTTTCCATATTGAGATACTATTGGTATCATGAGTCATGTATCATGAATCACATCGTGAGTTACCCTGAGAGGCCCTAATGCTGACCACGGTGTGGATGTGATTTCTGCCCAGTGCTCTAAATGTCAAAGTGAAGAAATTCAATGATGTGCGGGTTTACGTGTTCTTTGCGTGGTTTGTTCATTTAGGATATATCTGTGAAAATTTCCCATAAAAGACCACAACTTTTCTCACTTTTTCCACTTATATTCACGCTAGTACTGGGCAATGACGATACATATCGAGTGGGCAATAGAAAAGTGTATATTGTGCAATTTTTTTTCTATTGTTTCTTTTTTTTTTTTGTTTGTCTTTATTGCTGAACTTTTGTGCAAAAAAAGGGTTTTCCTAATAAATATATTTCTCATTTGTGATAATTCAGTTACATGTTTCTTGAAAAATTAAAGTCAGAGAAAAGTAAGTAATGACATTTTTTTCAGAGAATAACTGAGAATATACTTTACTGTGCTTATACTTACATTGCCCAGCAATAATTCGATTATGACCAATTTTTATCTGTGAAATATGTGAAAAATGTTAATAGAGATTGTGACACGGCCTTTATTCTATCTCTGTTCCTCTGTCTGTTAATATTAACTTTGTGTTCTTAGTTAGATTTGGTTATACCCTTGAAGTAGTTGTGTTTTTGGGGATTGTATATCCGTTCATTTTTCTGCTTCAAAGTCTGAGAATTTCTGTTTTATATTTCATATTGACTCAACTTTTGTTTTTGTTTTTTTTTTGTAATTCTTTTGGGTTTTGTGTTGCGACTCCTGTCACCCCAATAAACGGCTGTGGGGCCAGCTTAACCCCTCCAGGTTTTTTGTCTTTGTTACCTATTTTCTCTCTCTCTTCCCAGAAGAGGGATGTATCATTTTTGTATATTTTATGTAAATAAATTAGCATGTTAACGGCCTAAATTACCAAAAAAAGAAAAGTTGAAAAATTTGGAGGTTTAAAATGAAGAGAATCTGTAATAAAATAACACGTGATAGTAAATTTTTTGTGGGAAAAAGGAGCTTCAGGAAATCATTATTTATATATTTTTGCATAGAGTATTGGTTCTGTTTAGTTTTGGTTCATTTCAATTAACCCCCACGGAAATGTTTTATTGTAGTGGGAAAAAGGGGCTGAAAAAAAGACTAAGCAAATACAACTCTGGCTCATTTAAAACGACTATTGTCATCAAACACGTGAATATCTAAAGGTTGAGAAACACCTAATAATAACATTTTTTAAAAATCCAATCTCATTTATTAGACCTTTCAACTTTTTGGCCAAACAAAACAAATATATTGTAAAAGAAAGTGTTATTCAGCATAAAGTTTTCCATATTGGCGATATTTTCATGTCATAAATATTTAATGGTGTAAGGAATTTAAATACACTTGCATGCTTTGCTAAAGGCATTTTCGCAAAAAATGAGATTAGGCATCCTATAACTTTCAAAAATAGTTTTTTTTCTTTTATTCCTATGCTTGGTCTGTTAAAACGTGTTCTATTTTCCGCATTGTTACTTTCTTGCTTGTTGTTTGCCTTTAGTGCCCCCAGAGGTGGAGGTTGGAAATGCATTGAGTTAGTGCCTTAATTAATGGAAATTAATAACTATGAAAAATATTTCATATACTTTAACTTACCAGCAACATTTTATATATTAGTCATCTTCTGTATTGAGATCTTTAATAACTACGGGCCATACAGCATGCCTAAATTGAATAGGATTTATTTGAAAGCGGTAATATGTCAGACGGATGCAAATCCGTATAATGGATAAATGCAGGAGAATGCCACTTAGGACTACGGTCAGCATCTGTGGCCATATGCACAAGACTCCGTCTAGTTTTCTGATTAGCTCTGTGTAATCAGAAAGGCAGAAGTGTGCATAATCATTCTTCTCAACGGATTTACAAAGCTGCTCATGCATATGATTTCCTTCTCTGAATTCACATCATTCGGGAATTGCATGCACAAACAGGATTTCCCTCCACTTCTTCTTTTCCGTTCTTTTTTAGCTCTGAGTACATGCGGACACTCCCCTATTTCGCAATTTGCATATAAAAGCATTGTTTTGAAGGGAGCAAGGGACGGGAAACGGCAGAAAAAAATACAAAAACCCCGATGTCATCAAATGTGAAAGTCCAGTTATTAGGAAGACGGTAAATCCATTTCATTTGGCCTCCGTCCTGGAATCACAAACACGAAAGGAACGGCGGAAGAGGAAAACAACAACAGATGCAATCAATTTGAAATGAAACGACCCTTCCTGATTAAAAAAAAATATACAAATGGAGAGCAGAGGCCAATCAATCAATCAACTGTGTTTCCACCTCACTTTTGTACCGAGTCTTGCTCATAGTCTTTTCCTGGAGCCTCAAGAATCAAATAAGCATTGGTACATAGAAATAATAATAATAAAAATTGTTTAAAGATAAAGTAAATAGATTGAAGGAAACTTAGAAAAAATAAAATGTATGCACACTGGAGAGTTCTACGATACATAACACAACTTTAACACATAAATGAGACATGGCAGCAACTCAATGCATTTACACACGTAGACATGGTAAAGATGATCTGCTGCAGTTCAAACCGAGCATCAGGACGAGGAAGAAAGGAAGATTTAAGTAACTTTGAATGTAGGATGAATCTTGAATTTCCCTGAGGATCTCCAAAGGGATTAATAAAGTATTTTCTATTCTATTCTATTCTATTCTATTCTATTCTATGTTGTTGGTACCAGACAAGCTGGTCTGAAGATTTGAGAAGATTCATTATCTATCATTTTGGGCTTTCGTCTGCTCCTCCTGTGGTACACTACCCGTCCAGCTTTGGAGGAGACTCACTCACACTAAATCAATGTGGCTGGCATATGCAGATAACACGTTAACAGCAAGTAAAGGGTTTGGGTAATCCTCAGCCCACATTGCTTATTTTATAAGGAGGTGATCTTCTCTGGATAGATGAAGATTAGCAAGATAATGCTTGACCTCAACTGGAAATTCTGCTGTATAACCATGTAACTCCTGGGCCGCATCTGCAACAGAAGCAAAGTGTTACCGTATTTTCCACACACTACGCACTGGATTATAAGGCACTCAATCAGAAGCGTTAGCTACGTTAGAAATGATAGCCACACCAGAAGCGTTAGACGCGCTAGAGGCAATATCTGCGCTAGAAGTGATGGCCGCATTAGAAGTGTTACTAACAGTAGAAATGTTGGCAACATTAGAGGCGTAAGCAATGTTACAGGCATTAGCAACCTTAGAGGCGTTAGCCGCAATAGAAGCGTTAGCTGGAATAGAAACGATAGCCGCACTAGACGCGTTAGCTGGAATAGAAATGATAGCAGCACTAAAAGCGTTAGCTGCACTAGAAGCATAAGCCTTATTAAAAGAATTAGCCGTGTTAGAAGCGTTAGCCATGTTAGAAGCAACAGCCACACTAGAAGCATTAGCAGCACAAGAAGCTTTAGCTGCACTAGAGGCTTTACCCGCACTTGAAGCGTTAGCCTCACTTGAAGTGATGGCAGCATTAGAAGCTTTAGCTGCACCAGAACCGGTATCAACACTAGAACCGTTAGCCGCACAGGAAGGGTTAGCCGCACTAGAACCGTTAGCCTTACTCGAAGCGCTAGCCATGTTAGAAGCAACAGCCACACTAGAAGCATTAGCCCCACAAGAATCTTTTGCTGCACTAGAAGCATTAGCTGCACTAGAGGCTTTACCCACACTTGAAGCGTGAGCCTCGCTAGAGATGATAGCCATGCTTGAAGCTATGACCACATTAGAAGCATTAGCTGAAAAAAAAAACGATAGTCACACTAGAAGCGTTAGCTGGAATAGAAACGATAGCCGCACTAGAAGCGTAAGTAGAAACTTTGGCAACACTAGAGGCATTAGCAATATTAGAGGCATTAGCAACCTTAGAGGCGTTTGCTGCACTAGAACCGTGAGTCGCACTAGAAGTGCTAGGTGGACTAGAAATTATAGCAGCACTAGAAGCGTTAGCCTCACAAAGACAGATAGTCTTACTAGAAGCGTTAGCCAAAAAAAATAAATGAATACAGAAGCGTTAGCCATGTTAGAAACGATAGCCACACTAGAATCGTTAGCTGCACTAGATGTGTTAGCTGCATTAGAAGCATTGGCAAAATTAAAACCGTTAGAGGCATTTGAGAAATTAGCCACTTTATTTAGTCTAAGCCTGCCAGCTCACACTTAAAACACTTGAAGTACAAATGTACAAATTCCTGACAGGTCGAACCAGAGGCACAGACACAGTTTTGACTTCAGTTTTATCTTCGGATGACCAAAATCTTAACATTTTTCAACGTGCTAACATGCATTTTTGAAGAATATACTGACCGACCGGCAAGAATAACTTCGAATCCTGTCACACCACTGTCACAAATACAACTGCAATGGTGCTATGGGGAGGCATTGACAGAATCTTCAAGATTTCATGTCGCCACCTGACTTTCTTTTTTTTATTTTTGATTGTCTGCGTGGTCATGAATGTGGATAGCAACAGTTAGGTGGTCGTCAGGCATCAGTTAGGCGGGAATGACATCACTACGAAATTTGTCAACAGGTGGGCGGCCAGAGTGCAGTGGCAGCCAAATTGCCGCTCTGGGTAGACGATGTGTAAATGTCCCCGGACGCTAGCCATCTATATTAAGTGTCACCAGCCGCCCAGTAGCCTTCCTGGTTAGACCTCGAAATGTGAATTTTTAACTTTCTCTTAAAACCTCAGCACCTCACAATGTTTAAAAATGTGACTGCTGCCACTGCCATTTTGATATAATAAAGAAAGAAAGTGTCAAAGACAAATTTCCTTACCTTATGCACTAAGTTTATTGGTTGTATTACTTTGAGGGACTGCACAATTAGCAGCTTATTTACATTTTTTTTCTGCTTCCCTTTGTGTTTCTGGAAGCATTTTTCCTGCTTTTTGCAAAAGGGACCTTGTTAGCAAATGGGAGTGAACAGCATATTGTAGCATGATTTACAACAGGGACATTAAATCCACGTGAAAATGAGTTTAAAGCCGTTCTTTCCTCTTTCCTCCGCGTCGACGGGCCTAAATTTAATTATATATGATTTAATTTAATGTATTTTCAGAGGAAATACGCAGTTTGCTTGTTTGGGATGTTGAACAGATGAGGGGAGAGCGTTGTGTTGCTTTGTTTTTTGGGGGTTGTGTGTGTGTGTGTGTTCTCGTTTATATGTATTTTTCAGGGGAAAAAAAGAAGAGTCAACACATTAAAATGCAGGAGATGTAGCCCCTTCTGGGATAAACTGCTTATTAATCTTGCACTTTCACTCGTGCATCATTTATCCAAGCAATTCTGCCATATGCAGCCACGACTGCTGTCGTAAATACACAAACAGCTCACACTAACGGTCCTCCTGTGTCCTGTTGTGTCACAGTAATCACACATTCCTTTCTGCAACTGTAAAACTGTATTTTTTTTTGGTCATGGGCTTATTTCATACGCCGTGCATATTTGAGTTTGCTGGTTTTATCCGCTTCTTAATTCAGAAATCTGTCTTCCTGCTCACTTTTAAACTGAATTAGAGCGGGGAGCTTCCTGGCAGTTGCAGGGAGCGCTTGCCGCACTGTGTGACATGAATATGAAACGGCGCTCAAGAAGCCAGCTCTGCAGACCTGGGACGCATCCAAGACTCTGTGTCCATCTTCCTCTGTTGCATATCCCACCGCCGCCACCACCGCCACCCCAGGAGACACGATTATTATGGTGAGCAGACTGAAAGCATGTGTCTCTCTGTGAAGGCATTCGGTGTTTCCCCCTCCTGCAGGGATTCCCAAGGTCCAGGAGTTCACGGATTCATACAAACTGCATGGCCGGAACCTGTTTCCGCGCAGGGAGAGAAATCTGTGCATTCCCGCCTCTTGTTTTCTATAAATATACAATTCAGCCCTACCAGGAAATGCTGTGTTTCATTTCCCAGTGCCACCTGCTCTGAACAAGCATTTTGGATGGGATTATGGGCCGTTTGCCTCGGTGCTTGCTCAGATTTATTCTGCTCTGGCGAAAAATAAATATTTCCCAGGCTGGAGCTTTTCTTAAACAGGTAACCCAGAAACATTCAAAGTAGAGGTTTCATATAGTGAAAATATTGGAATCACCAAATTAATATTTCTTTAATCTGTTGTAATCACTTTGATTACATAATATCCTTCATAGGATCTGTTCAACAAGGTTTTGAAATGTCAAAACAGTCATTTCTAATCAATTGTCATCGCGATCTTTTGATTATAGGAGTCTCAGACTGCACTGAGAAGTCTTCTTTAACTCTTTTATACCCGTGCTTACATTTTTTGATTACCATAACTCTTCAATCGTTTACATAGTTAACATAATTCCAGCTGATTTCTTAAAACAAAGAAAAGTAGCCTTGCTTATCAGCATATCAACCTTGCACTGATATGCATCACTTAAAATATCGCATGTCGGTGCATGGTTACTTTTTTGTGCAAAAGTCGGTGCCAAGAAGACGTGATAAAACACTTTTCTTTACGTCTGAATAGGCTGATTAACGTTGATTGCAAAATCAGACTGAGTTACGGTACGTCTGTAACGAAGCGGCTGAGGTGATATTGCAATATATCGCGACATTTAGTCCTGCGACTGATTCTCACCAAGTATCGATTCTTTATTTTGATTGGACGAGGCTGTAAAACATTATATTTGTCATCCTTTGGGGTTACATTCTTTTTCTTCTTTGTCGTATCGCAATATCGATATCGTGAACCATGTATCACGTATCGTGAGGTACCAGTGATTCCCAGCCCTACTGTCAAGAGAAAACTGCTCAGAATGAATTGCCAAGTAGCACAAACAATAGTGGAGGTCATTACTAAATGGGGAACAGCTGATGGAAGGTCCGGGCTTTAGGAGCAGTGGCTGATGGGAGATGTAGCGAGACTAGAGAAAGCCAGGTGAAAGTCAAAACTCGGGAAAGGGGCCTAACTCATGACAACGTCAAAGAATGCTTGCTATTTAGGAGTTGCCGGCAATATCTCCAGTGTTAAAGGGTTAAGTAAAGATTATGTACTACAAAGACGATACATATTCTATTTACATGTTCTGTGCTGATACTTGTTAATGAGTGCTGTTTGTACTGTTCCTTTTGATCTCTGTTACTTCAGAAAGTGTTTTTCTGACTGCAATGTGATAACTTACGATTGGTAAATTACACGATAAATAAAAACTGGACAAACAGGTTTAAAATGTAGTTTTAGAGTGTTAAAAAAATGTTTATCCTGTTCGGCCCGTGACCTAAGATGTTTATTGGACTTTGGCCCCTTGTGCGATTGACTGTTTTACTGTAAGTAACCATCTATTGTTGTCTGGTGGGCGGGTCTTCGTCAAAGTCAAGTGGTGACCTTTTTTCTCTTAAAATGGGCATTTATTATTGTGTTCCCATGTATTCTGAGGCGTACTCCTCCAAGGTTCCTGGTGTCAGTTGGATCCAACAGGAGTTTGCATTGTTGGGAGACAGAGACTTTCATTTCCATTATGTTCATCCATCATCGGTGTGCATTTCCATCACATTTGCTGTTCTGGCTGAAAAATGTGCTTCAGCATGAGATCCCCCACCCCGCCCATTTAATTATTTCTTTTATTAGTCTTTTTAATTTCTCTCATGTGAGGATACGTGAAGTTTTTAAAGTCAGTCGAACAGTAAACTGAAGAAGCAGATAATTTCACTCAGTTGGACTTTTTTTAAATAATTTGTCATCTCTGTTGTACTGCTCCCATAGATGTTGTGTAATCTTCAAGGATTTGAAATTCAAAGGTTTTTTTGTTCACTGCCACTAGTTTAGCACTCAACTTTTCATGGCGCATTATATAAAAGACCAGGGTCATCAAATGGGTCTTTGCTGTGCACCACAAAGAAATGTTAAGCAGCCTTTGAGTGTCAAACAACTATTTCTCTGCCTTGCACACGCTTAAGATTCATCCCTGTGGGTGGACAGAACCACTTTCTTATCCGTGCTACCTTGCATAATGCCCCCTCTGCACTGCGTAGGGTACAGGCTGTGCACCATCCGTCATCAACACTCGCCAACAACAGAGAGGCTTGGAAGAAAAAGCTACAGCAAGGGTTGCCCTCCCGGATCTCCAACACGCCATTCGACAAGAGTTCGTGTTCTCTCATTGCTGCTGCAGGGAAAGAACCATGGCGTCCGGCGCCGAGGATCTGCATTGTGGTCTGTAAAAAAGATTTCCGTCAGACCAGCGGGGCAAGACGAGAGATGGATTTCTCTGGAGGTCAGAGCTCAAGATGTTTGGCACAAGCTCTCTTTTCTGCTGCCAAGAGGGAGCTGACCTAAAGGGCTTCAAATCATGTGAACTCTGCTGGCCTTTGACATGGGAGCACTTCACCCAGAGGGAAGAAACAAACTGTGAAGCTCAGAGGAGAGGGATGAAGAGTGTACATCGACAAAAGATAATCCTTTAGACCTCTCATTTGCATACAGATATTACAACAAATGGGTTTTGATTTAAAATGCTGTGTATTAGCCATTTAATACTCTGACTATTTTTAACCTTATGGAATGCATGTTGATAAACTCTTTTATAGCTACTTTATGGCCAATTTGTCAGTTAATAAAACAGCATAAGCAAATTTTCATAGCATAGGCAATATTACAATTTTCACACTGTTATTGGTCCTACCCTGTTTTCCGCACTATGGGGCACACTTGAAAGCTTTTTTAAAATTTTTTAATAACAGTTCACCCTAAAATCCAGAGTAGGGCTGCCAAAAACAATTATTTTAATAGTCGACTAATCACCGATTGTTTTGTCCGATTAGTCGACTCATCAGATCAAGTATAAAGTGGATGTAAAACACACATCTTAACCGTCATTAGCTTTATACTAACTAAAAACTAGATATATAGCATTACCTGCAATAATGCTAGTGTGAATGCTGTAAGCTGAATTTAGCTGCTGAAGATGCTAGTGACGATAGTTAAAGATGCTGAAATTAATAGCTAAAAACACTGAAGTTGATAACTGAAATCACTAAAGCTAATAGCTGAAAACGCTGAAGCTGATAGCCAGCTAAAATATTAGTTAAATGCCAAATTAGCCTAAAAAACTGAAAAAAGTCCATGTTAGCTAAAACAGCTTGCATCTAGCTGAAATATTAGCTAAACTCTAAAATAGCCTAAAAAACAACAACAAAAAAATCCTAAATTAGCCAAGACAGCTAGTATGTAGCTGAAAAAAATAGCTAAACTTTAAAATAGCCTAAAAACTGAAAAAATCCCAAATTAGTCAAAATAGCTAGCATGCAACTGAAATATCAGCTAAGCTCCAAATTAGCCTAAAAAACCTAAATAAATGTCAAAATATTCCAAAAAGCTAGCAGAATGCCTTCAACTTTTAACTTTACTACACTCTGACTCCATATAATATAAAGTAACAACTAATTGACTATTAAATTAGTCGTCGACTTTTTAAATAGTCGGTTAGTTGTCGATTAGTCGACTAATCGTGGCAGGCCTAATCCAGAGTGCTTTATTGATTCTGGTTGTGCTTTATTGATGTTGAAGCGGTTTTTAGCAGTACACTATTTTGTTGCGAACAAGGTTGGGTGTTTTGTATACATGCTTACATGTAGCGCTGTTGGACTGTTTTTTTTTATTTTTATTTTTTTTATTGCTACTGACAAGGTTGGTACCACTTACACAGTAATGTTTGTTTCAGTGGTATAACTCTGTTTTTTTTTTATGTGTTGCAAATAAAGTTGAAAGTTTTGTAAATACGCTGAAGTGGCTAACGTGTTAGCAGTGAAGGACTTTTGTTTTCACGTGCTAATAAGACGGTTAGGAGTTGGCGTAGTTAGGGATTTTTTAAGTGTTGCAAGCAAGGTTGGAAGTTTTGTAATTTTCCTAACGTGACTTACGTACTAGCGGCGTTTGACTGTTTTCTTTTTTTTCTACATGTTGCCAACAAGGTTAGACATTAGAGTAGTCACAGTATCATATTTTGTTGGATTTTATGTTACAAACAAGACTGGGAGCATCAGGTATTATAAATACTCTAATTTGGCTAACACTTCTTACGTGGCTAAAATGTAGCATGTTAAACAGGTTCTAGAGTTACTTTGAACACAGTTAATTAAGTTTGACTGACGAACTCTGACTCTTTTGACTCTCCTACCAAATGAAGCCAATTCAGTCGCTCTGATTTTGCTGTATGCACGCCGCCATGTTGGATCTATAAATCCTCTTTAAGCAGTGAACATTGTCAACATTGCTCTGACAACAACTCTGACCAATCAGTTTTGAGCTTGTTGGAAGTTTGCGGCCCGTACCACTTAAGAGGACTCATGAAAACCTGTCAAACGTTTCAAACATTTGATTTAAAACAGAATACTTTATTAAGGCATCTGATTGGCCAGTTTATGACTTGAATAACTTGGAGTACAAATAAAATATTAAAACAATGGGAAGATGAGGAACGGGCGAAAAAAGGTTGCAGAGAAAGAATGGTTATTCTAACAAATAGAACGACTGAGAAATAGCTGTTTTTTTGGTCTTTTGGGACCAACAGCTACTTCCTGTTTGGAACATGAGGGGAGGGAGGAGTCTCTCAGTCCAGTTCTCTAAACCTATGTGCACACAGGGAATTTATTGAAAGTTGTGGCTTGTTTTCAGGGGCGTAGCTTTAAAGATATTCAATAAGTTCAGATAATGGATGGGTGAATACACAAAGAAAGTATCTAACAGTAGAATTGTCTGTCATTGTACCTATTGGACATCTGCAGGAACTTGTAAAAGAGGAGTCAGTGACACGTCCTTGCCTTCTTTTGTATTCAAAAAAATTTGTTGAAGCTTCATTTTCTTTGTCGTTTAGGTATAAAATTCAAAAATCTTTGGAAAATATATTTTTTTACATTCATACCTATTGGCTAAAAGTTAAATTTTGTCACCATCTTTATAATAACACAATTCTACACGCATACAAAACTCCTGCATAAAAGTTGGAAGAACAAATAGAAAGAATCTAACATATATATATATATATATTAGAGGGGAGAGCAATGCCTTTGGTTAAAGAACCAAGATCAACAAACCCTGTGGGTCACTTGGGCATCAGACAGCCTTTTTCAAGATTAAACAAAAGAAAAATGTAACTCAATTTCAATATTTTCTCTCTCTCCCAGCCGATATATGTGCCTTCAGGGGCTCCTTTTAGCCCCCGAAGGCACATACACGCTCCGACTACAAACCATCAGCTGCAGCAGCCTTATGCGGCGAGAAACATACACGTAAAACGCAGTGTGATGATTAAAAGAAATCTACTTTAGAGTGCATGCATTTTTAAAAAGAAAGAAGATTTGAGGTTGTCCATTTTTGTTCATTCTGTTGTGCGACAGTAGAAGGAGGGAAAAAAAAGGCAACTTTTTCCATCTTTACCTTGAGCTGACTAGCGTGAAGTACGAGCTGCACGGTCCAATATGAAGTTGGCCCTTATTTTTTATGTATCTGATGCACTGTGCAGTTGGAAAACCAAAGAGTCCGTCTCCAAAAGGACTCGTTCAGCCGACAGGCATCGTAAAAAAGATTCACAATAATGGCTTTCCATCACCCGAGCAGAGAATTGTAGTTGTCATATCCACAACTATCCATTAAACACCTGCTCACAACAGTACTCTTAACCCTTGCTCACTTATACAGGCAATAATGCTCTCCTGTAAACATTTAGCACAACAATTCCGCTCTGTCACCCGTGATCGATGCCTGAGTTAAAAAAAAAAAAAAAACTGCAATACTGGCGTGCAAACAAAAAGGAGGGTGGTACAGTTAAGTAACCCTCCAGAGATATGTAAAAGCTTGAATTCTCAAGGACATTGCAGAACCTGCATTAAAAAAAATGGAAAGAGGGGGTAAATAGAAAAAAAAATGGAAAGAGGAAATTGCAGAGCACCCTGTATACGCTCCCCAGCTGTTTACACACTGCTGCAGAGGCTGTAAATTCTAGAGAAGCTGAAGCATACTGGGCATCATCTCCGGCACCCTTCATTCCAGATATTGCCTCTCTTTACCCTCCTCTCGTCGCAGGAGCACCGCATTCGCAGATCCCTCCGGATTGTCACATTTTGGTGACACTCAAGGGCCCCCATAAACAAGCAGACTTCACTATATCTCAAGGGTAGGAGGGTTGGATTGGATGCCTGCCCTCCATAAAGATATAAACCACAATTGCATTTTACCTTAGCTAGATCCCGAGGCTTTAAAACCCACAACGCGGTAAAAAGTGAAACACTGAAAATTCATCATTTTCATCAAAGTTAACCACATCATTTGATGGATTTTAATTTACTAAATAACTGATTTTTAAACTTGCTAAATTACAGAACTTTTGTTAATTGATCCAATATTTCACTTTTTACAGTGTAAGAAAAATTGTGAGTACTTATAAAGAAAATTAAGCGAAAATTGAATTTCTAAGGACTTATTTGTGACGTAATAATGGGAAAGGGATGGGGGGCGGGGTTGCTCTGTGCCAATAGTCCCACCCACAACTCAGAGGTGAAATTCGAATGAACTCCTGCTGCTCTGCACAAACTATGTCCCGCATTTGTCTATTTTTACAAAAAAATCTGAGCACGAGAATGTTTGACAAACATTTAAATTTAACAAGCAGACTAAAGATTATGCGCGTGAATCTCCAAAATAATATTTTATTTGTTTCAAATTAAAATCCGCCATTTAAGAGGTTTTTTGGGCAGGAGGACTCTAGTATTTAGTACTATCTACTACTATTAATATAGTAGTAGCACATAATATGAAGAATCAAGTACTAGCTAACAAGTCAACTAAACTATTCATATTAATTCAAATCATTGAATCCATTAAATTATTCATCCCCTGTTTCTTTGGAACAACTCCACCAACCGGCGCTTCTTCCTCTGTGTTGCTGTCATTAGCAAATACATACACACACACCCACAGTGCCCTCTAGTGGTTGTTAGTGTGATAAAAAATTACACAGCCTTTCTTTTAAATCATATTTAAATTGCACCTCCAGTCAAACTATGCAAAAAAAAAAACTGTGACATACTATACAAATAAGGTAATGTGAAGGTTAATTCATGCCTTTGTTTTGTCCTACTACAGTGTGTCCTTGACTGTCTGTGCAATATAGAACACTTCTATTTAAAGCTATGCTCCTCCCACTTTTTATTTGGTCCAATTAAGTGTTTGTTTCACCTAAACAACCAAACAAATGCCTCTATTTAACATATACAAATATTAGAGGAGGGGGGTCATGGGGAAGCACATATCTGCTATGATCACATAAAGTGTCAAAATGGATCACAGAGCTACACAGGAGAGGCTATTTGTTGGAAATACAAGTCATATCCCAAGTCTTTCGCAATGGGTACAAGTCAAGTCTCTGGTGTCGTCGTTACAATGAGCTTTGTGCTCTCACAAAATGTCATAAAATGTTAAAACATCCACTAGGGATACAATAGATGGCAAGATTTAAGAACCACTCAAGTGTCTAGCGCAGGTCGTCATCTCTACTATCATGCAACGTGTGATGTAAGCTTGTTCAAAACGATTAGCGTGAATCTCTACCTTAACAACCCTGTGAACCCATCCCGCTCTGGGAGACAAAAACAATCTTTATTTTTACGCCATGAGACACAAGTGCCTAATTTTTCTAGACATTTGTGACATCCTGGTGGCATAAGCGGTCATTCTACATCTTAAATCTTCTTGCTTGGTATCAGGAAACTGGAGCCAAGCCCCAGCTGAAGACTGTGAGGAGCTGATCTAAAGAAGGGACCTGAACAAATTCCCCAGTACTGGAAGATAGAGAAGTGATAGCACAAAACTGGTTTGCAGTTGTTCTATCCCCCTACTTTTAGAGCTGCAGACCTAATGGAACTAGGGTAATCCCCAAACCGAATAGGATGAAGGGAAAGGGCTCAGATAGAGAGGACTTCAGAGCAGAGAAGGCCTGTACTCTGTCTGTCTGTTCTTATACTCTTTCTTAAAGTTGCAGAGAAATGTTTCCGGTTGATTAAACCTAACACCCAGACATGGTACCGTACACAAATTAGCACCAGGTTAGGGTTAGGGTTCTGGGTTAGGGCACCAGTGCGCTTCGTGTTCTGGTACAGGACTACTTCTAGTTTGTGGCCCAGAGGTTGGGAGAGATTTAACCCTTGTGCTATTCTTGGCATGTTTGCATTAAAATGATCATGATCATGGCGATCATGGCGGCGCACGTAGTTGCAGCAGCCTGGTGCTCGAA
>NC_050534.1:8658942-8677859 GCF_002922805.2 Oryzias melastigma | reverse complement strand
GTCTGTGGCAGATATAAAAATCCAGTCCAACTTTGTCATGGGAAGGATCATACATCAATATAAGGGTGGGGTCATCTGGACCCCATAAGATAGCACAAGGGTTAATGGGAAGAGCCAGCACATCAAAAACGACAATTAAGGGACACCTAAAACGTCTCTTTTTGACGTGAAGCGGACCTTAACCAATATGTGACGACTTGAGAATGAGAATGTGTTGGCAATGGACATTTTTCTTTATACCTCTCATAGTAAAATGTGCGTTTCCAGAACTGGCTTTTGAAATAAAATACTTTTATGGCAATATCAAAATAAAAGCTTTACCGTGTTTAATTAATTGTATAAATAAAAAGTTCCTATAATATATTGATTGATTTATTTTGTTTATTCCAACCATATCTTGTTAAAAATACAGGGCAAAACACACAAATATTTCAAAGTCATTACAGAAATAATGAAATGCATTGATTAGAAAATAGAAAACAAACAAACAAAAACAAAGACACACTTATGATTCATTAAATATTGTAAATATTAACCAAAGTCAAGTAGAGGTTAGTTGATTGCTTGAAAAGGAGTGGTAGGAAGCAAACTTAAATAATTCCGCCACTACTTAGTTACTTCATTTTACAGTTTTGCATACTTATGTAATCCGATCAGAGATCATGCAAGTTTTTTTATTTTTGATATTTAATTTTTATATTTTCCCCACTAGCAAAGTGAAGTGCTTATTCATTATTGATTAATCTCATAAAACTTTATTTCATGATTTCAATAAGCACTTACATCAATCATAGATAATTTAACATTTTTCTTATACTCATTGAATATCATCATAATACAATTTCTTAATCATCAATCACATTGAATATCAAGTTTTAAAGTAACAAAAGAGTGGTTACAATAGATAAACAATAGAATAGAATAACAATATTGACAATCTTGTAAGTATTCTAATAAAATAATTTCATGTTTTTTATTCTTTTATGCAAGTATAATTTTTAGCAAATGAAATACAGAACCACCAACTGTATGTAGCTCATATTAGGGCATACATATTTCTTACAAAAAAAAATGAACACAGGTACACTGCTTTTATGGAGTAATCCCAAGATGGCAACAAATTCAGCATCCAAAGAAAAACACACCCATAGAGTGCCAAAATGAAAAATGCGCATGGAATCTTTCAAAACGTTATGGTCTTCAGCCTTTCTCAAACCACTGCAAGCCAGTCAATTCCTCTCATCCTTTCGCAAGGTCACGTCCAAGGTCTGCGCCTTCTTCCCAGCGGCTAATTTTCCTTATGCCATCTTTTATTGAATCTGACACTTTGAAGGACTCTCCATTGGCCCTTCCCTCTTTTTCAATAGTATTGGTTTTCTACCAGTCATATTAGGCCGTGCATTTTCTCTTTACTTTCTTTTTTTTTAAGAGAGCTGCTGCCAGCCTTTTGCTCTCCCTTTCTCCCATCAAGCCTCCCCATCCCCTCCGCTTTTATTCCCGTCCAAAGTGTTCCAGGCCTGGCAGACGGGTAACTGTAAACACACATCTTCTGCTCAGCAATTATCAAAGAGGGCTGAGTGGGAGAGGAATTGATCTGCCGGCTCGCAGTACAATAAACAAAGCCTCCCCGTCCCATGTGTGCTGAGCAATTATGAAGTGCTAGAAGTAGCAGGTTTTTGCATGAGCTATAAAAAGACGAAAAACAGTTGGTGCCAAAACGGTGTTTGTCTATAAACACTTAACATTTGCTCCAATAATCTGCTCCAGTTATATATAGTTAATTATTATAGTACACTACATTTGTATGTATTCTAGTGCTGCCACAAACAATTATTTTAATAGTCGACTAATCACCGATTATTTTTTCCGATTAGTCGACTCATCAGGTCATGCGCAAACTGGATGTAAAGTACACATCTTAACCATCATTTTAAACTAACTAAAAACTAGATATACTCACACTAGCATTATCTGCTAGTGTGAATGCAGTAAGCTGAATTTGTCAGCTGAAGATGCTGAAATTGATAGCTAGCTAAAATATTAGTTAAATGCCAAAGAAGCCTGAAAAATAAAAAATTAAAAAGTCAAAAAGTTAGCCAAAACAGCTTGCGTGCAGCTGAAATATTAGCTAAACTCCAAAATGGCCTAAAAAACAGAAAAAGCCTGAATTAGCCAAAACAGCTAGCATGCAGCTGAAATATTAGCTAAAAAATTAGCCTAAAACAACTAACCCAGACCACCATCTCCACCCAGTTCTGGACAAACAACGGCGCTGTTCCAGGGACCGCTAAAAAAAATAACTTCTTCCACACGCAATAAGATTGTGTAACTCCTCATCCCTTTGTAACAGATAACACACCAACTGACTCTTTGAATGATGTTCATTACTGCTTCAATTTGCACCCTCCTTATTATATTCTGCACATTGCAATTTGCACAATTTGTTTTTATTGTATATTCCCTTCTTATCTTTGTAAACATTGACTTTTCTCTATATCTTAATATCTTCTGTAAATCCCTAATGCTGCAACAGCCTAATTTCCCAGCCTGGGATTAATAAAGTATTTGTATTCTATTCTATTCTAACTTAAAAAATCTTAAATTAGCCAAAACAGCTAGAATGTAACTGAAATATTAGCTGAACTCCAAAATAGCCTAAAAGGCCAAAAAAACTAAATTAGATAAAAAAGCTAGCATGCAGCTGAAATATTGGCTAAACTCCAAATAAACCTAAAAAACTGAAAAGATCCTAAATGAGATAAAATAGCTAGCATGCAGCTGAAATTTTAGCTAAATTCCAAAATAGCCTAAAAAACCCTAATAAATGTCAAAATAGTCCAAAAAGCCTAATAGCATTAGGCTAATGCCATTATAACTTTCAACTTTACTAAACTCCGACTCCATATAATATAAAGTAATGACTAATTGACTATTAAACTATTGACTATTTTAATAGTTGATTAGTCGACTAATCATGGCAGCCCTAATTTATTCCTTAGTTTACTTGAATGGTTTGAATATTCTTAATGTTGGTACAAAAGTGGGTCTTTGTCATGATTAACGTCTTCTCTTGACACTTTTATCAACACTGCTGATCCATTCACTGTAGTAGTCCAGAGGCTTATTTCTGCCTCCGTCTCTGACGTTAGATTTTTATTTCATTGCATCGTCGTTTGCCCCACTCGATTCTAGCCACACTTGATTTTAAATTGTGATATGCAGTGTCCCCTGGCGTCGGGCAAAGATGGGTATATAAATAGCATTTAGGAAAATAAATTGATCTTTGATGCTTGTCCTTCAGGGGGAGATTACGTGACATTGGTTACTGTCAACAGTCTGTTCTATTTCTATTTTAGCCGAGCGCCACGGGTGGAAAAGCCCAAACGAGGTCCGTTGGAATCAAAACAAAATGGGCTATTACCCCTCAATATGATTTTTTTCGGAGGCGATGGAAATGAAAAGAGGTCCCTCATTTGTGCCGCAGTGATCTGGTTATGGCTCTGATGCACATAGTCAGAGGCAGCCGCAGAAGTTCACATTCGGCGTGTGTGAAATGTCTTTCTAAAATAACAGGGGCTCCACGTAATGAGAAAACACAAGTAAAAACCCTGGTGCATTTTTAAGAGTTGATGTCCTGAATTTTTTTTTTTTTCTTTTTTTTTTTTAGTGGAGCTCATGAAATAAAGTGTCAATTTAGTACATATTCCTTGAAGTGTCTTGACGTAGAGCACATGTGTCAAAGTCAAGGCCCTCTGGGTAATCATATCCGGCCCTTCAGATCATTTTATTTTATTGTTATTAATGGCCCGATGTTATCTTGCACTTATTTCTTACTTGAATAAATCTGACAAAATATATCTTTACAGAAAGTAAAATATTGAAAGTTATTTAAGGTTTAAATTGATTTATTCTGGAATTATATTCCTGTTTTTATTCATAGTAGTGTTAAAAAGTTAAATTTTTAAAGTTTTACATTGTTTGTTTTAATGTTTAACAAGGTGTGTTTTGGATTCTGGCCAACTGTGCAATTGAGTTCGAAATGCAGCTTTTTTACTGTGAATCAGCTGATTTGTGACAGAGAGAGAAAAGAACACCAAAAAATTCGAATTAAGAGAGAAAAAGGTTAAAAGCTTAAAATGGGAGGTTCTGGCCAATAATTTTGGTCAATTATGCTTTTTGTGTCCGGCTCCGGCAGGGGGAGGGACTTCCAACTATTAATTTTCAAGCGCCATATTTTTTCTCTCTGGCCAGATTCTCTTGTACAATTCATAGTCGATATTGGATCATTTTGAACAATGCAATTCAAGTTAACAAGAGGGAATTTGTTCACATTTTAGTTTCATAAAGTATGCCCCACTGTTACATCAAAATGTTTAATTTTTAGAACAACATACCACAAAGTATGATTACATGTTTTTATACAAGATTCTGTGTTTCCACACATTAAACTGTAATTATATCTTGATCAGTTTTTGCTGTCATCGCGTTTATTGTCTGCTTTGATGGCACTTGGTATTTTTTATCATATACTGAAACAAACCTATTAATCAAGATGCTAATTTCCAAGACTGATTCAATTTTCGATTTATTTAGTTTTGCAACAAATTTTACTGGTATAGGTTGAGTCGATGCTGCCTCAGACAGACCTAGATGGACCATGGGAAAAGATATTACATATACATATATATATACTTGGTCATTTTTAAGTCCTAGTAAAATAAAAATCATTTGGATTGACACATCATAGGTTTATTTTATATTTTCCAGTATCGATAAAACTAGATTTTTTTAAAACAATTCAATAAAAATTTGCCTCAAACAGATCAATCTGATTGCATTGTAGAAACATAAATCAATTCATCGATTAATCATTACACCTCTACTTTATAACCAAGTGAGATCCTTGTATTAACCCCATCTGATCCCCTCCCCCATTTCTCCATGAGGAACTGTCACATGGGCCGTAAGCATTTCAATTATCAGTACGCCATTTTATTAGGCTGCCGAAAGGCCAAACAGCCTGGAGCTTTGATAGGTTTAGATGGAGGTGGGAGGGTATTTCTTGAGCAGATAGCTTTAATTTGGATCCGTAGAGTTCAAATATCCATCACATCCTTTCAACACGGAGCTCCAAATTTGTACATATGGACAATTGTGTTCCAGAGCTCAGGGCTCCTCTCGGGGGCTGTGCGTGTGATTTGGGAGATCAAAAGAAAAGAGGTGCTTTTGTAGAAGTGACAACACAAACGCCTTTGATCTCTACGAAAGGATACAGCCGTGGGTGCACTGATATGACTCTTCTTTTACTTTTTTTTTTGCCCTACAGTTTGGCTTTTCCCACACTCGGATGTTTATTGGGAAGTCTGTTTCCTGGAGCCTGCCAACTGCCTCTTTTGCATAGTGAAACTTTTACAGATGGTGACCAGTTTGGTGTTTGGTCAACCAGAAAGAACTCTTTAAAGCCCACTCACTGACTGGGCACCACTAATGTCTGCCTCTAATACTGGTCTACAGAATGATCACGGATGGCACTGTGCTAAACTCAACCCAATCATCCAATTTCATCTTGATTCGTTTTTTAGGCCACTCCATCCCAGAGGCCAAACGCTGTTCATCCGTTTTCTAAATCCGCCCAATCCCTGGGGGGTTGCTGGAGCCTATCCCAACAACAGTTGGGCGGAGGCAGACGGTACTTATGGTTTACCAGTAATAGGGACAGCCTATTTTCATAAAGGGGCATGTCACTGGAGTTTAGAGTGCAAACAAAAGTAGGTGCAGTCCCTTGTTCTTTAACATCAGAAGTAACAGATTTGACCTGTGAACCTGCGAGTGTATCCCGCCTTTGTCCAATAGTAGCTGGGATAGGCTCCAGCAACTCTGGGATCAGTAAAGGTAGTAAGCAGGTTTTTTTTAAATGGATGTAAACTTTGAGGGTTCAGTTTCAAAAACGTTCTCCCCTCTGGTTATATTTTATGTTGTACATGACATCAAACACATGCAATCAAAGACGATGTAACTCTAAAACAACCTTATTTTGGGGTTTTCCAGCAATTCTCAAGTATTTTTTTTTTTTAACATATTTAGCCATTGTATAACCCACTAGCTATCTCAACATGTCCAGCCATAGCGTCAAAAAGGGCAATGCTGAAAAACTGGCCACCAGTAGGTGGCGCTATTGTTAATCTATTTACAGATTAGAATTTTTCCTTCACATCCACACTAGTAAACCCACTTCTATTTTCATTTATGGTTCCTTGATAGTGAAATGAGCCAACAAATGTCTTCTTAAATGTCTTTCTAGCTAATCTGTAATGCTGTTTTTCATTTGTACTTATTAGATTTATCAATTAATGCTTAAGCGCTGCTTCCAGCCACTCATCCGTGAAGCGTGAAGCAACTACAGCAACTTGCAATGAGAAAAACTGACACATTTTGACAGCGATATGGATGTTCTAATAAACCAAAACTGGCTGGTATCATTTACTGTCAGGCGGGAATGTTCCCGCACACTTGTCCACCAGTTTTTACCAAAAAAAAGTGCAAAAAAATAATTGAAAAAAAGTTCCCTTATGTTAGAAATGATAAATATTGCAATCAGACTACCTTCTGGTGCTGACATTGCACTGTCGGGACCTGCCATTTCAAGAACGCACACTTTTCTTCAGAAAGGTGTATGGAAGATAAATGAGTTCAGTTAAAAATGGTCGCAGAATAGATATTGGAACATTTATAAAACAGGGCAGAAATGGTGATGTCATGGAGTAAAGGAAACCAAACTGAAAATGTAAGATACAATGATTTAAAATGTATATACATTTCTTAAAGGACAGTTAATCAGATTTTCCCACTGAATAAATGAATAAATAAGTTCTAAAAATAAAATAATTATGTCAGTACAAGTCAGTACTCTTTAAATATTTTGAATCAATCACAGAATAGGTCAAAGAGTTACAGAAGGTCAAAGAAGTATTAGTTATTTGGTTGAACTGTTCTCTGTTTTGTTAGAAATAATTAAAAGAAAAAAATGGAAGAAATTCTATAAGTGGCAAATGAACCGAATTGTAATAAATATAAATTGTTGAGTATTTACTGCAGCTTTTAGTACTAATGCAACCTGGAACACGGCAGTCAGAAAATATAGCTATCAAATGTTACAAAATAATACTAAAACACTTAAATGTTATATCCTGCTGCTGAAGTATTTCCCGTCCAACAGGTTATAATGGCCCATTCTATGAACGGTCTATTCACAAACTTCTGTCATACATGTGAGGCACTAAACCGTGAGGCACATTAAGTGAAGCAAAAGAATCAGGTAAGTCAGTGATACAGACTTAAATAACTGCGTTCACAATAACTCTATAGCTTGTTTGTAACATGCTACATGTTGGAATATTCACAAAACTGCATTGTTTGCAACACGTACACTGTAAAAAGCTATAAGCATGCCTGATAGTACAGAAAATACGGTATGCCACATTAACAGAGAGACGTAGAAAGGTTGTGGAACTCTTCAGAAGAAGAGTGAACGCTTCTCTTTCTTTACATCTTGATTTGCTTTGCAGTAGAGATAGGAAGTGGAAGAATCCTCGGAGCTGCGGTGGATGGAAAGTCTGAACCAAAGGAGAGGTTTTTTTGTGTGCATCTGTGAATGTAACTGTTGACAGACGGATGGACAGGTGCCTGTATTCATGTGTCTCCACCTGTCTGTCAGCTGCCTGCTCCCCTGTTTGTGTGCTGTAGCTGTGCTGGTGTGTCTCTTGGTTTGGACTGTCACGGGGTTATCCCATCACGGCTCCATCTTTAGGTTTCATTGTAAAGCCAGAAGATTCAAACTGCTTTTCCACCAGACAATGATCTTCGGTTGGGATTCTTTGCTTGTAGTCACTTATATGGCTTAAGGACAACAGGAATTGACCACGTACTCTGTTCTGTTGTTGCTGGGATTCAACCAGGTTCATCTCACAGATTCAAGTCAGGATTTTCAAAATTTATGTTCTTTTTCATTTGTTTTACAACAATGGAGATGTCTCTGGCGATACCTTAATAGCAGACGCTCCTGACCCATTGAAACTCTTTGACCATTTATTTGATCAACGTGAAGTAGCTGATTCTGATGCAGAGAAAGCTGCTTTATATATTGTCTTTGTACTGATATGCATCACATAACTTATGTTAAGTATTGCATAAGCACTTCACTGCTGTAAAATGTTGGACACCAGTGCAAGGCTGGTTTTGTCCACTTCAGTAGTCAAAGTAACAGTAGTCAAAAGAATGTCAACACTAAAGTGTGTCATTCATGTATGGAGCTTACTTTGAATTTAGTAAATCAAAAGAGATTTTTAGCAGTTCCCATCAATCTTAGGAATGTCACAGAACGACAATGATGTGGTCCAGAACTGGACTTAAGAACAAAGCAAACCAAGCCATACCTGACACTTCCAAGTAGATGGACAAAGGTAAGATGTACTGACTATATATCCTCCTCATGTTCCAAACAGGAAGTACCCTTTGGCTCCAAGAAGCCAAAATCCCATGTACTTCTACTGAGAAATAAACAGCTATTACTCAGTCATTTGTCAGAACGACCATTCTCACTCTATGTCCTGTTTTTGTTTTATTCTCAAATTTCCTCTGTAGTGCCAGTTATTCAAGTTATAGACTGACCAGTCAGGTACTTCAAGAACAGTGGGTGGTATTGTATCGAAACCATTTGACCGATTCTCAAGTCCACATGAAGTGGTAGGGGTGTGGAGTTCCAAGAAGCTCGCTCCTGATTGGCGAAAGATATAGAAACATAGAAATGTTGACTCAGACAGACTTGGACCAATCACGGCCTACTGATAATTACACCATACTCAATCTTTACAGTTCTCAGTTACAGTCAATGGTCAACATTGGAATAAAGTATAGAACTTCCAGTTACCAGAGATCTTAGATATGTCGCAGAGAACCAAACGTGAAATCCAGGATTAGTGTTTTCTGAAATATTTTATATTTTTGAGAAATTGAACCCTCCGTGACATTTATTCCAAAGAGGTGGACATAGATGAGATGTGAGGAAATATGGCAGAAACATTCTCTGTTAACTTTTGTAGAGGTTAAATGCCACTGAAATGATTTCCATTTAGAATTTTAAAGAATCTTACTACATCCCATACTATACTATGTACTATATCCTAATACATTCGTTTCTGAATAGGGTTTAATGGTTATTCCATGATATAGAGACCAAAAATAACTTACCTTGAATACTACCTTTTAGTTTCACTGTCCTCTAAACCAAACAGACACCAACTCTGTCCTCAAACTTAATCATCTGCCTGTTCAGACAATTAGCCAAGTTACTCCAATTTTCCGTCACTTATCCTCTGATCCAATATGCATGAATATGCGGCCCACCAAAGGTTCTTAAATTAACCGACTCATAAAAATAGAATGAGATGTGGTTACCATTTTATAACCTCTTTCGGCATTGATCATCCACTGGAGAGGAAAGGAAACGCTCGTATGAATTGATAATGAAGCGCTCTGATGTGAGTGTTGCAGAAATGATGGATTCTAATGTCTGAACACAAGAAACTTAGCACTCTTTTGTTTTTTGTCCTTTATCCTGTTATTTGTTTATAACAAGACTACTTTTAATTGGTGAAATAAAGAAAGCTATCAACATTCACAGTTGTTGCATTTCTAAATAAAAGAGAACATTCAGGGTAAAAAAGATAATACAGGTAGGTGTGCTGGTTTTAATGACTTTATGGGGGTGGAGTGTAATTATATTTGTTCGTAGTCAAATTGTGTTTGACAATTCCAGTTGAAATTCAACCTACACACAAATAACACACTCTTTGTACTGCCATAACTACTTACATAGTCAGCTAAAAAGCTACTTTTCTCTACATTGGAATCAGCTGCTTTCACCAACTGCATCAACACTTCACGACTATAAAGTGTTATAAATCAGCGCAAAGCTGCTTTTCTCAGCTTTCAGAGTTCATTGGAATTACTTTAATTGCAAAAAAGGTTGAAGAGTTACGGTAATTAAAAGAACGTCAAAACTAAAGGTATGGTGTTAAAAATCTTCTTCCTTGAAATATTTCACCACTCAACCAGTTGTCCTTTTTCCTGTGTAGTTTATGGGTACTGCTCTGACTGCTACTAAGACTAGTTTTTAATGTCTTTAAGTTTTTGCGTGGGCTGCACGGTGGCGCAGTGGTTAGCGCTCTTGCCTCACAGCGAGAAGGCCCCGGTTCGAATCCCGGCTGGGGGATTTGGGACCTTTCTGTGTGGAGTTTGCATGTTCTCCCCGTGCATGCGTGGGTTTTCACCGGGGACTCCGGCTTCCTCCCACCGTCCAAAAACATGCTTCATAGGTTGATTGGTGACTCTAAATTGTCCCTAGGTGTGGATGTGTGAGTGCATGTGTGTGATTGTGGCCCTGTGACAGACTGGCGACCTGTCCAGGGTGAACCCCGCCTTCGCCCATCAGTAGCTGGGTTAGGCTCCGGCACCCCGCGACCCAAAAAGGGAAGAAGCGGTCTGGAAAATGAATGAATGAATGAAGTTTTTGAGTAAAATTCAGAAAATTCTGAGCAAACTGATTCCAAATATTTGAGTGGGTGCACTCAGGTGGTGTGTAAATATGTTTCATTTTTATTAAAAAACTTTATTTTATTATTGTTTATTACTATAACATGAAATAACCTGCACTGGGAATGATAAATTATTACAGTTCAATGTAGATAATGTCCTGTATTAAAATGGCAACCATGTTTCTTCCCTCCACCTTCTTATATGTATATATAAGTATTTTAATAACGTTTCAGTTTGATATTTGGAGTTACAGTTTGATTCACTGTTCAATTTTCATTTATTTTGAGAAATCCAATTTGATCTGATTTACTAAAGTTAATCCCAGAAATCTTCAGCCAAAATGTAACCAGTGTGACTGAGATAAATACTTGAAACTGAACGGTCCAGCTTACAGATTCCTTGTGTTTCTTGCAAGATAATAAAGTGTAAATTAAATATGTGTACAACTAACAAGTAAACAAGAATGAGTCCATTCACATTCTTGTCTTATCAAGTTCAGTCTACTGTTGTTTTTCCACATCAACATAATACAAAGGGAACATTACGCATCCAACCACACTGTATGGTCTAATCTTAGCAACATTCAGTGTTTCCACACATTGGACTGTAATGATTGATCATTTTTGCTGCTATCACGTTTGTTGTCCGCTGTGATAGTATTTGGTTGTTTTTACAATATAGTAGAAGAAACCTACTATGTGTCAATTCAAAGAGAGAGAGAGCTTGTTCTAAGTCCACACCCCTTCCACTGAGAATCTGTCAATCAAACGTTGGAGGTGGGGCCAGCGGGAACCACATGCTTTTACTGAGACATCTGATTGGTTAGCTTATAACTTAACTAACTTGCGATAAAAAAAAAATATCTTAAAAATATTATCAAAAAAAATTGGACTAGAACGAAGATGGTAAGAAAAAATGTACCAGAGCAATAAGGATTATTCTGACAAATAAAATGACTGAGAAATAACTGTCTCAATGGAAGTCTATGGGGTTGTGGCCTTCTTGAAACCAGTGGGTACTTCCTGTTTAGAGGGTGAGGGGTTGAGCTGTCCATTGTGTTCTAAGATCTATGATTCTGCCTCAGACAGATCTGGATGGACTATAGGAATGACATTGATTAATTGACTACAATCCTATCGTATATCTATAAATATATGTATATAAACAACAATGCTACTTAAATTTTTTTTATTACCATCAACTGTATATAGAGAACTGGACTAACTGAACCCCCCCCCCCCCNNAACAGAAAGTACCTGCTGGTCCAAAAACCCATAGACTTCTATTGAGAAATAAACAGCTATTATAGTCATTATATTTATCAGAATAACTATTCTTGCTCTGCTACTTCTTCTCTTTTAAATCCAACTTTTTTTTATGATATTCAGCTGTAGTGTAGTTATTCAAGTTATAAACTGACCAATAAAATGTCTCTATAAAAGTAGGTCGCTTCAATTTGATAGTTTAAAGGATTTGACCGTTTTTTTCTGACCCCAAATTTTAGTGGAAGGGGTGTGGCCTTCTAACATGCTCACTACTGATTGGAGAGAGTGGTTGCTATGGAAACGTAGGCTAAGACCAACACGGACCAATTATGACTTATTGAGGATGTCTGGTTCCAACATAGCGACGGACAGTTCGCGAAAAAAATGGCGACTGAACTGATTTATTTTGGTAGGAACTGGAAGGAAGTCATTATTTATGGGTGACATCTCACTCAGTTGGTCCAGTTCTCTATATACAGTTAATAGTTATTACTAATTTCACAATCCCTCTTCCTTTTGTTTATTTAACAGAGACTTTGGATTTAAAGTTAAGCATATATTGTTTAGTTTTGTGGGTTTTTTTTAACGAAATTTTTCTGCAATTAGTCACATGCTGCTGCGGGAGACACGGGAGAATAAAATGGTTCTCCAACAGTCTCGTGCTGGAAGTGTGAGAAATGCCACCTCTGTTTCAGCTTCCTCCTACAGGCCAGGATCATCTTCTGTTCGATCTGCCAAACTTGAACAAGTGTGGGTGGACAACAGCAAAAACAAGTCTGGAATCTTTTTGGCACCACAGACGTTGTTTTTTTTTTTTTAAGTTACACAGCAGCAGACACTGGCAGCATTACAATACTCCATCAATGCCAGTGAATCATGTGTCTAATTTTTTTTTGGACAATATTTGGAACTTTTGCTCTCTGGAAGCCATAACCGCAGTGAGCATATGCTCCTTTTGAGCTTTCATTAAAACAGCAGCTTTTCCTTTCGGGCAGAGGTGCCCAGCATTTGCAGTAGCATACGTGAGCAAACGGTTAATCCGTCAGACTAATTATTTTTTATCTGCACTCATGAGGCACTTTATTATAAAGCAGCAGCATAGACAATTAAAGCAAGATGAAACGACATCCTTTGTCTTTTAATTAATGATTTTTTTTTTCTGTGTGTGTTTCAAATTTGCCTAAATGGATGGGATTTTTTTCTCTTTTTTTCCCTACATTATATAACAAAGGCCACAGTGCTTTCATTACATTTTGTCCCCTTTGAAGAAGAAATGAAAACCAATCAAAAACGCTTTTCTGAAGCCTCTGACTTCTGAAGAGTGGCAGATAACCAAAAAAAAAAAAAAAACTGTGTCCGCAGGGATGGCTATCATCATTCTAATGTATGCTGATTTTGACTTTACGTTCATCTGCCAAGGACAGAGTACCACCTGCTGAAGGGTTGGTTTTTATGTGCATGTTTATGGCTTTCCGGGGCTCCAGAGGCTCTGCCTGAGCGATAGCTTCCCTGCTCCACAAGGAGAAACCTGCCCTACCCACTGCCACACCTCTGCACTCATTCATCATTGTGACAGAGAGGAGGGGATGCCTCCGCACATCCTCTGTGCTTACATGTCATGTCTGCAGACCGCTGACAGGTGGAAAGAATTAAAGTCAGCACACGCAGAATGAAGGCGGCGGCACAGAAATGGAGGCTCGCTGACATTTTACCATTTTGAAGAAAAACAAAAAGTACAACAAAACGGTACAAAATATTACCCGTTTATTTGAGGAGAATCACAGAAAAAAACACTCGGATGTTCCTTTTAACGGTCTTAAATGCGATAATGTTTTGTATTGAACCAATCGTATTGGTGTCAGATAGTTTTTAGTTTTTTTTTTTTTTTCCACATGTTGTAAATATGCTAACATGGCTAACGTGTTGAGGTGTTGAACTGCATATTTTTTTTCTATGTTTCTAATAAGACTAGGAGTTAAATGTATTATGAGTATGCTAACGTGGCTAATTTCCAGTGGCGTCAGATTGTATTTTTTTTTCTTTTTTACGTGTTGTAAACACGCTAACATGTTGCAGTGTTGGACTGTGTATTTTTTTTCCACATTACTAACAAGTTAGGGAGTTACAGGTATTGCAGGTACGCTAAAACGGCTAATTTGTATTGGTGTCGGACATTTTTTTTTTTTACATGTTGTAAATATGCTAACATGTAGCAATTTCTGACAGTTTTTTATTTTTAATTTTACGTGTCACTAACAAGGTTGGGAGTTACAAGTATTGTAAGTACGCTAACACGGCTAACTTTTTTTTTTTTTGCTAACACGTAATGGAGTCAAGCTGTGTTTTTTTTATTTTACTTTACTAACGAGGTTTGGAGTAATAGATACTATGAACATGCTAATGCCTCTAACTTGGCTAATGTGTGGCGTGTCACAAGCAAATTCTATTATTACTGTGATTGCCTAATCTGCCTTACAGTTCGGTGCGCCTCATATATGAAAACAGTTCAAAAATACACAATTCAATGATAATGCCCCTTATAATTCGGTTTTCTCTATAGTTCAGAGGATACAGTAAGTTTTGCCGTACAATAATTAGGCGTGAACCGAATCCATACTCTAGCTATCAGGGGTCAACACATAAGAACAGCCAAGCAGGCACCAAATTATGTTGTATTATTATTGGTGAGTCCTTTTCTTGTTTTCCAAAGGATATATACAAGAAAGCAGTGGATGCAATTTATTTTTAACTACCATGAACCAATGCTGTGGAGATTTTTTCTTGTTTAGCATACTTTGCAAACATAAACTTTTTTTTCTGTTTTTTAACAGCATGATTTAACCTCTAAAAATTTTTTTGGGAATGAACAGAAAATTACCAAAGAGCAAAAATATATCCAAAACAAAACTCATTACCACAAGGGGACAGATCATAATAAAAATCAGCTAAATGTCAAGCAAGATCAAATAGTATAAATTTGCTTTAAGCCTGAGAGGAATTAATTTGACATTTAAAGCTGATTTACACTTAATTTTAAATGAGTAACTCCTAAAAATAAAAATTTATATAAGTTATAAGCAGTCTAAATAATGAGTAATACAAATAAAAACATCTCAAATATGCATATTAACCATATCCTAATTAACAAAGGCAGATCATAATTTTTGCTTTTAATACCTTTATAATTTAAATACATTTTTTAACTGGTAAAAAACACATTATTTATTTGACACATTAACCCCACATTCATTTGCATCTACACTTTCACATTATATTAACGAGGTGTGCCGACTGCCCGGCCATCTACATGCTTTCAATGGATTCTCCCCTTTTCTCAATCCTCCCATGATCGTTTGAAATTCAATTATGCTAATCAAGGCTGAGGTCGGAGAAACAGAGGCACTCTGCCTCTCGTCTGCTCTGCCTTATCCCTGTGCCTTTGAGAATAATTACTCTTAAAAGCACATCATTTAGACCTATTTAGAAGGGAATAATGTTGGCACTGTGCAGTGTGTTGGAACCTGATGAACTCCAAAAACTATTGATTGATCTAGGACTGCTTTAGATCTTAGTCAAAAAGGAGGAATTAATTGTTTACAGAACAATATCACACATGGCAAATTGAGTCGTTGATGATGAGAGTCAACGCTGATGCTGGAACTCAAATTCGTCGCTGTTTGTGTGTCTCTGTTTCCCTTCTCAGGTCACCGCTGTAGTCAGCTGCTTTTGTTGCAGTCAGTGTCTCACCCTTCAAACTGACACAGACACCGCTGACCTGCACCACGGGTGGTGACGGTTGTTCTTGTCCGGGCTCTGTTCCCGCTTTGACCCTGAGGTCGAAGTGGATCGTCCGTGGAGTTGGACGAGGTGAGGCCAACTGCAGTGACGGATGAAGGACATTGAGAGGTGGGACGAAACCCTGGGGGGTTGGGGGGTGGTGGTGAAATAAACGACAAGTGAAAGGCTGCAGCAACAAATCTTGGGCTTGGTTTCCTAAACAATGATAGTGCTTCAGTCTTCACGCTTTCTGACTTTAGATCAGGGTTTGATTGCCAGCACCATCTTTTCCCATTAGCATAGATTTCTGTTATTTTGACATCTACAATAAAAAGTAATGAAAGGCAATACAAAAGGGAAGGTTGCCAGTTGTTAAATAAAGCAATCTGCCTCATAGAAATGCAAGCATATGTTGACTCTTAGTCAATTACCCAACAATACAAAAACTGACACAACTTTTGTGTTACAAACATTCGTGGTGAAGTTGGCTTCTGATGAATGCTTCCAAACTGGAAGTTTAGGGAAAAGTTAAGGGGAAACTGGCTGTTACACCTTAAATGATGCCAAATTGATCCAGGCTCTCAGATGCAGATAAACAGTGAGTGAATTTTGGCCATTTTTCAAGGTAAAAATGACCTAAATGGGACGGAGTAGACAGAAAGTCTTCACCTATGACTTATTTTGTTGCAATTTCTTTTATTTACATTTTTCATTAAAAAATTTTCCTTTTCAGGTTTGCCGATAGTTGAACATCAGGTTCAGGAACAGCAGTGTGATTTACTAGGGGTATGTATTGGCAAGAGTCTGCCAATACGATACATATCGCAATTTCTTGATATACATGTCACAATACTTATCGCAATACACGCCACAATACATATCACGATATAGGTCCCAATACATATTGTGATACACATGTCACGATACATATCGCGATACACATGTCATGATACATATCACAATACATATCGTGATATGCATGGCATGATACATATCACAATACATATCGTGATATGCATGTTACGATACTCATCGTAATACACATGTCATGGTACGTATCACGACACATATCGTGATATACATGTCACGATATGTATCGTGATACACATATGATACATATCACGATGCAAATGTTATGATATACATCACAATACAAATGTCACAATACTTATTATGATACACATGTCATCATACATATCTTGAAACACATGTCATGATACAATACATATCCAGATGTATCCCAAGACAGTACCAGACAATTTTCACTATTTTTTATTATGAATTAAGAATTATCTGAATATTATATGCATTTTCCACATAAATACAACTGCTAAATACATTTTATTTACTAATCAACATCAATACATCAATGCAACTGTATCTCATAAACAAGGTGCTTTTACCCAAGCAAATTTATGGTGCTTTTTTTGTTGGTAATTTAGGCAAGATTTTTTTCAATACTCAATGTTGTCTGATTTTCATAACAAAATATCACGGTATTTTGAGCTTTTTCACTGTTAAATTGACCTTTTACGCAGTTCCAACCCCTACCTCTTGAGAGCCCCCCATCCGTTGTAGATCCATAGAAAGTAGACCGGAACGGTTGGGGCGGAGTCACTGTTGGCACCCACTGATTGGCAGAAGATGATAATGACATTAGAAAGCACCAGTGTGGCGCTAAACTAGTGATTCTGTTTTCCTCTTTACGGCGATACTCTTCTTAGCCGCCCGCAATCTTCTTTCTAACAAAATTACATTTCTGATATACACAATGTACAAAAAGTGAAGTAAGAAAAAGATAAGCTGTTGAATGACCTCTATTGTTGCTTTTCTAGTCATCGCACTACAATGATACGCTAGAAGTCTACACCGTACATGCACAGTAAAAACAAACTGATCAGTGTAAGGGAGGCTTAAATGAGTGGAAACACTCACCAGAATTATCTGGTCCATACCGTATTACTCCTCCTGTACTGGACTGCTCAGTGGAAACAAGGCTTATGTTTCCTGATTGGTCCTAGGATTCCCAGAGGAAGTGGAAGAAGTGGCCGGGGAGAGGGAAGTTTGGGCATCTTTGCTAACTGCCCCCTCGGCCCAGTTCCAGATGAGCAGAAGAAATGGAAGCGTTAAATTCCTGCCAGTAGAGTTTGTGTGAGCGCCAAGGCCATCTTTTTGTTAAAAAAGGAGCAAACTAAAAGTACAAACAAGGAAATGTTATTCTAGAAAAAAAACAAAACACTTTTTAATATAAAACGGTTTGACTGATTAGCGCCACTTTAACTAGAAACAAAAGAGCCAGATTCATACATTACCATCTGTAGAAATTAAGTTTGACTAGGATTTAAACGGCTGAGAACCAGTGGACACGGAGCACTGACTGTTCTGTGGTTACACAGCTTGAAGGAGCACTTGGCAACATTTTCTCATTGATAAATAACTATATAAATCTTGCTTTTAGTTTTCACATTAGGTTGTCAGCCTAAAGTGGTCTGCCAGGCTAAAACGCCACTGGTCTGTGGCTGTATTTATATCATGATTAATATAGATATTCTGGGGTGTACGTCGGGTAATGTTAATATATTGGCTGCCACCACATCTTAGGATCATAATCATAATCCAGGAACCCCACAGCTGTTTCTAGCCACTGTGTTCTGCTGCCAACTGGCATTTCTTTTTCTTATTTATTTATAAACAGCATGTTGAATATATTAGTTTAGATATTTGGATCACATTCAAGATGACAGTTAAAAAAAAAATGCGAATGAATTTCACTTTGAACCGTTTGCACATATACTGAAGGAAAATAGATGATTGCACCACAAATCTCTATTACGGGCATTATCCCTCATCTCATCTGAACCGTGGCAACAACAAAAATAAATAAATAAAAGAAATTACGAAGCATCTAACAAAACAAGAGCTGTTTTTGCAGAGCTCAGGAGCCAGTAAACTAATATCACCATCTGCCCATGTCGGTGCTTGTTTAGTTAAAATTAAAAAAATAACAATCATAATAATAAGGCTTAATAAGTGAACTGTACTTATCTTTTGAAGCAGGTCAGCTGTGTTTTATGTTCCAGACTCATTTTTTATATTAAAATAATCCTAAGTAGAGGGAAAAAAAGATGCGCTAGAAGGGTCAAGCATCTGTTGGCCGCTAACTAATTAGCAAACCATTTGTTTTTAGCTTAGTGACCAGTGTTGGGACTAACGCCGTTTAAGTATAACGGCGTTACTAACGGCGTTATAATTCAAGTAATTTAGTAATCTAACTAATTACTT
>NC_050534.1:8640428-8658306 GCF_002922805.2 Oryzias melastigma | reverse complement strand
AAAAAAAAAGAAACTAAAATGTCAAATCACAGCCAACCAATCCTTTGTAAACACAGTTAACATGATTTCCATTAATGTCACTTATTTGCTTTACAGAAGCAGGCTTTTGCTTTTGCTTCAGTTGGTCGCAGCGACTGATATTGTTCTGGGATACTCGGAGCGGGTAGGAAAAGGAAGTCACCAAATGAACTGTGAAGAACAAAATGTTTATAGATGTACTGTATTATTTGGCTTGATGATACAGCTTCAGGCAGTAGTGCACTTAACTGCACTGTTAAGCCAAGTTCTGGTTTTGTTTCCACAAACTGACTCTGTGATTATGGCTTTAATTATTTGCAAAAACAACAACAACAAAAATAAACTTGTATCGTAGGTTGCCACCAAGTTTCTAAAACATATTCTTTTTTAAGCCTCAAGCTACAGGCATTCTTGAACGCGCTTTTAGCATATGGTGTCGCTACCCTATACTTGTGCTTGTACTTACAGCTGGAAAAGGCTAGGTGTGAAATGTCGAAGCAGTAAAAACCTTGCGAATCCTGTTTTAGTCTTTTTTTTCAGAGATGTATTTCATGACATTAACTTGGGACGAATCCATTCTAATCAATTCTCCTCCTACCCTTCTAAATGTATGGGCAATTGAAGTGGTAGTAGTGTTCAAACTTGTTTTAGGGGAAAACTGTAGTGACTTCCAAAGCATAGAAGTTTAAATTTAAGGAATGACTTTTTGCTTCAGCATGACTTTTTCAAGTTTTAAAACCAATGTTGCGTGTTTTCCAAGCGCTGGCAGCTACGTGCTAACATAGAGACTAATATTTCACATTATAGAAAATGTAAAAGACTTGAGGCTAGGGGAATTAAAACTGTAAAGGGACACAAACTAAAATGTGCAAGCCAACCTGAAAATTGGGAGTGGTTCTGACATATGATGGCCTTGAAGACACAGCAGCAAGAGCCAGGTCGAAGAAGTGGAGGTCATTCTCAGTATGACTTGGCCATACATAAGGCCTCCCCTGCCAAGTGGTGAAAGTAACTTCAATAGATGGGTACAACATGGCTACAATAGGCAGTAGGAGGGTTGTCCTTGACCAATCAACAAATGTCAACTTCACAGCAGTGATAGTGGTTTCACACAAGATGGATCTTTGCCAGGTATACTACTCTCCTGTTTATGTAACACTGTCTCTTTAAGTGTTTCTATCTACACACAACCTTTTTGATAACTTAAACAAATAAATTACGCTTTTTATGGATAATTATGATATTGTTATCAATCAGAAAAGAAAATTATAGAAAAAAAAAGGATTTCTGTTCAGAACCAACACATTCTCAGTCCCATGTCATCAATATATTGACGTTGGTAAAGGAACCCTTTTTAATGTTTTGGGTGTCCACCATATTTGTACGTTTGACGTGCTCGCTGTTTGTAAAATCAGGGGTCCGCAACCTTCGGGACGCAGTACCGGATGCTGTACCGCACATGGACTGGTCCAGATGGGGTACCTGACCTAACCAAGAACCAGACGCAGTACAAGATAGGCAACCGGACCTGACCTAGTATCAGACGAGGTACCCGACGCAAACCAGGCCTGGATGTGGTTCCAGACACAAACCTGAACCAGTTCCGATTCCCAGAGGTTGGGACCCATGATTTACGGGGAACAGCCAGCACGTCAAAAAATGACGAGTTAGGGTTACGCAAAACGTCAATTTTTGACATTGAGGGATCCTTAAGCAAACATCAATATGTGACGAGTTGGGAATGAGAATGTATTGTCAGAACAACAAAAATGTATGCTGTCAAGTTAGCACCACTGTTGGAAAAAGGTGCAGTGACAATCTTTTGCATTGGAGTCTTATCTGTTGTTCGGAACACCCTCGTCCCAGACGCTATGATGATGATCTGTGTTGGTTAGAGCAGCGTTCTGTTTGCACAAAATGCAGCATTCAATAACCAGTAGAAAATGTTATCTTCAAATGTTTGGCATTTGAGCCGTTGTTGTTGCAAAATCCTATTTGAATTACTTGTGTCTATTGTGGCCGCTTTGTTTCCAACCAACACTTGAGTAGTTAGTACAAAGTCAGTCCTCGAGGGCTGGTGTCCTACATGTTTTCCAACCAACCTGCCAATTAAGCTCCTTATTGGCCAAACACACCTGATCTAGGTAATCAGCAGCAGGTAAGGCAGGAGGCCTTAAAGCAGCAGGAGGCTGGCCCTCGAAGACTGACATTCCTGAGTTAGTGTTTCAATTTTTTGGTAGTAATGATCTAAGTTTCCTCTGTCAGTGAATCATCCGAGCCTGAAGCTCCCGCCCTCATCATCTTGATTGGTCCTTCATCTAAACCCCACCTCCACGTACCAGAAAGGGGCTAAATGTCAAAATTGTAGGTCTCTAACCGGAAATTAAAAATAAGGTTTTGTTCAAATTTAAAAGAATCCTTTTTCACTTTTTTCTATTTTGTTTGTATTTATTTTGAGTTTCAACACTAGTTTTTATTGTTGTCAGTTTCAAGTTGTTTCTAGTTTGGTTTTCAAATTTTCTGGCCCCGATTGAGCAGCATAAAAATGAAGCTTCACTTTGAGAATAATTGAGGAATTTTCACTCTTCTCACCTCAACAACATTCCAAAAAGGATGGTTTGACTAAATAAGGCAAAGTAAGAATTTTGTTATGTCCACTCACCGCCTTAGAAATAAAATTGGGGATGTTCCACTTATGTTTCACTGCTCCAAAGGAATTCTATGTGACACAGTTCTGTTCTTAAAGTGATGGTAGAGGGTTCTACTCTTAAATGCTGCCCAAATATCCCGTTCACTCATCATTGCGGGAGTTATGTGCTAAAAATAACCTGGAGTAGGCAAAATCTGCAAATTCGTCAACTTTAGACTATGGTCACATATGCCAATATATCATTCACGTGGCGGCACGTATAATCAGGAAGTGACAGTTGCATTTTTACACACCACACAGTAGCCACAGGGGTTTTAAGAAAAGCAAAATTTTTACGGCGACTGGACGAGCTTTTGATATTGGTCAGTGACCGCCAGGGCACATTTGGAGGTTGCACGGTGGCAGTCCAGTGGTAAGCGAATGGCAGGAAGTCAGCAGCGTGATAATTGACTGGTAGGAGGATCTCAAAGGTTACCAAGAATGTCTGAAGATTGGCCAATTTCAGACTGAAAGCATCCAGCCACCTGCCCCCGTGCTGCCATCCCACTGCTACTGTCCGATTGTTTGATACCATACGGCAGCAGCGTAGACACTCAACAAGGACTGTTGATATGGGCCAGGGGCCAGTGTTCTATAAATCCTTCCCACCCGTGATTTTCTCCAACTTACACTCATTGCTCATACGCAAATCGAACATACGTTATCTTTTTCAGTCTTATCGGACCTCCCATAAATCTGTGCTAACCCTGGAACTTGTGATCAGGGTATGCAGGTAAAGCTGTTGGGCACCCCCGTGAGACCGTGCTGCCTCCCGGTTAAGCTGTCTGACCCCTTCTGAGGCTGCGCTGCTCCCCGTAATTCTGTCCTACCCTGTTGGTAATTCTTGTCTACCCTGCTGTGTGTACGACCAAACACAAAAACTGTGCTACGGGTAGGAAAAGCTCACGAGGTAGAACAAATCATTAGAACACCGGCAACGACAAGACATTAATCTGGACTGCGGGTCTCTTGATGATGACCACAGTGACTCAAGACCTGTATATTGACGAATTGCGATTGATGTCGAGAAGAATACGAAGAAAAGAGTACAATGTGCTTTCTTGAGAGGCTCGTTGTCTAAATATTTGGAAGAATGGCTTGCTTTTTATGTACCCCCTGGCTAATGGGCAGGTGGGGGCACTTAATATGGACAGCTGCCATTCACAGAAATTTACACATCGTCCAATCAGAGCTGGTGATCCGGCTGGTGACCCTGTGGACGCCCAGCTGTCACCCGATTTTGTAATGGCATCATTCCTAACGCCTGACGACCGCCTGACTGTCACCGTCTACATACACGACCACGCCAACCAATTGTATTTGCGACCACAGCATTAGTCAACTTTATTTTGCGTTTTTAAATGCTTTTTTCACAAAAAATGTCTGAGAAGGTTGTTTTTTGCCTCTCTGGTAATACTATACCTTTACCCAACTTCAGTGTGCGGATAACTTTCTCCATTTACAGTAAGGAAATATAAAGGTCAGCTTATGTATATATATCTCATTAGTCTGTAGGAATGATATATCATAGCACACTTGTCTGTGATAGATTGATGTCCATCTGGCTTCCATCTTATGGGGTTTGCACTGATTACAGATGGGATAGCCCAAATATCTTCAGGAGCAGATGAAGTGGGTGTATGGAGACTGGGTGAAGTGACAGCAGCCGTGTGTAATGGCGCGTGCGAGGACGGCAGTGGTGGAAGACTCCTCATCCTGCAAATTTAAGAGAACAAATACTCGGGAAGGGTTTGGATTTTATGGCGCAGCTGCCTCATGTCCCGTTTAAAAGAGCGTGCTCCATTTGCGCGTCAGTGTCACCTTTATTATTGTTTCTGTAAATGTAGCATGACTCGGTGTGCAGATCTGTACTCTTGTTCCAAATGAAGCTGCGACTGTTGGCCGCACTGCAGGGACATTTATGTTTTTTCACTCATAGCTTTCCTTTTCTGCAAAGTTTATTGCTTCAGTTAAGGTAATTTGGTTCTCGCTTGTGACTCCATAATTGATCGTCGCAACTATTCAGCTGCATTTGTCTGTTTTTGCAAGTGAAAGTAGAACTCAGGTGTGTGGAGAAATGTTTGTGCCAAAATTAAATGCGGACTGCAGCTTTTCTTCAAATATGAAGGTAAAATACTTTATACAACTGATGAGTTGAAGAAACACTCCAATGAAAATTGTGTATTTTGTGTTTTTAACATGTTCTCTCAACATTTTCATAAATTATTTCTCGAGTATTTCTTTATTCAAATGAGTAAGTAGAAAAGATTGTTTTTGTGATGTAGAAAATACTAGGGGTGTGTATTGGCAAGAGTATGATACGATACATATCTTACGCTACGTTACATTTCGCAATGCAACCCAAGACTGTACAAGACAAATTTTCACTTTTTTTATTATGTAATAGGGTTAGCAAGAGTCTGGTGATACGATACGTATCCCGATACTTATCTCACGAGACAATACGGGTTGCAATATATCCTAAAACTGTACAAGAACAAATTTTCACTTTTTTATAAAGATTTTGAAATAGGTGTTTGTTGGCAAGAGCCTGGTGATACGATACCTATCACAATGCTTATCTCAAGGTACAATACATATCGTTATATATCCTAAAACTGTACAAGAGCAATTTTCACTTTTTTTAGATAATGTAATAGGGTTAGCAAGAGTCTGGCGATACGATACGTATCCCAATGCTTATCTCACGATACGATACATATCACAATATATCCTAAAACTGTACAAGGACAAATTTTCCCTTTTTTTTAAAGATTATGTTTAAATAAAAGTATGCACATGTGTCATAACAGCAAAAACTGCAAATCTGACTGAAAATTTAACACAAGCTGGTTCTCGCGAGATCTTGTTGTTGTTCTAGTGCGGTGTAGAGCTGCTCAAAGAGACTCACTGTGCTGTGCTGCTAACTAGAGTTCCGGGGTTTAGGTAGAAACAATAGTAAGACACTGAGAGACGCTCACAAATAATTGATTAAATATTGCCTTGTCAGCATTTTCAATTGATACACATACAAAAATTGATTTGGCGATATATTTTGTTTATCGATACACAATAAACAAACTATTCCGATACATTATCAAATAAATTTTTGCCAACACCCGTAGAAAATACACTGGGTACGTCACACGCTGTCTCCTCTGCTGTATTTTGACGCATCCACTTACAGACGACTAGATCCGTGTACGTCTTTGTTTTCCTTATCCGAGCTGGCATCTGGCTCAGAACTGTACAACTGTAAAGCTCTAATATTGCTCGCCGTTTTTATTTTACTGCTAATGTTAGGTTGAAATTTCGAGGGGCTGTGAGCTAGCCGGAGAGCATGTAAACAGAAAGCTCTCAGTAATGGGAAGGGTATGGGGGTGGAATCCACTGGGAACGACTTCACGGTAGACCAAAATATAATCAGAGTCGGACTTTAAAGCAAACTTTGTGGATACAAACACTCAACATTTGGGATCACAAAAAATCAGCCTGAACGATACAGATTGTCGTCTTTGCGGCCTCAGAACAGTGACGTGGGGGCATCAAGGTTGACATCCGCCCTTGAATCAAGTAACAACGTCTTCCAGAGAAATGTGACATGTTTCTCCAGGGCCTGACGTTATTAATCTATCTGCCAATCACCTCAGCCAACCAGTCCACCGTTGCACCTCTTCACCACTTATTAAAAAAGACGCTGTCACACTAAACAAAGGGTATCTAGTGCACAACAAGGTGTCAGTGTCTTTGAAGTCATTATTCTGGGCACTAAACACCGTTTGCGCAGGAGGATATTTTTAAAGTCTTTAGCAAACTGCAATCACATGGAAGACTAGTGGAGCAAGAAACAACACCACCGTGTCTCACTGGATTATACTGCATGGGTTACATTTTCATTTTAATGTTTGTTTCCTCCCTCATGTCAAAGGTGGTGAATCTTTAGTCCTAAAGGCAAATGCTTTGGGGTAAGTGGAGGGTGTGGACAGTATTTCAAACCTCTGCATGTTATTTCCTAATTTTCTCATTAGGAAGGATTCAGAAATTCTCAAAACCAACATTTACTTCTAATACATGGCTGACCAAAATTACGTTTGGCTCTAAAAAAAACAAGAAAAAAAAACAAACTACAAGGTCAAGTTTGCATCGCACTTTAGCTATTCAGTCCATTGTGAGGAAGCCCCTGCTAACCTCCGGCATGTTCTGTGATGAGGAAGAAAGTGACCAAAAAAAACTCAATAGAAATTTTGTCTTTGTAATAAAAACTTGGATCAGAGTCGCAACAGAATACTCTGGATAGTCACCATGACAGCTTATAAAATGGAGTCCACATACATCCATTGCAGAAGGCCTTATGAGGCTCCTGGCCAACGTTTGTCAGGAGAGAAGGAAACCCCCCCCAAAAAAGGCCTTAATACCTTATATGGTCATCTTATATGGTCAAACCGTAGATTTACAAAATCCAAAATCTAAGGTTTGAGTGGTCAAAGTCCCTGGCCCTCCAACTGCCAACAAGGTCATTTATGGCTTTGTTTTTTAGTGGAAAAGTACTGATTAGGTCTTTGGAGCATGTCCTAATTGGTTCCAACTGGTCTGGAGCTCCATGTGAGTAACACGGTTTAAAAATATAACATACTATAAATATATGAAAAACCTACATGTAACATAGTAAGAAACAAAACAAACAAAAAAAAGAAACGTAGTTCATTAGACACACTATCCCACCTACAAATTAGGTTGACAAGGGCAAGTCACTAGTCTGGGTGTATTCCAATTTTTGTCATGAAGTGGTGGTGGAGGAAGCAAATCTAGGAGATCAGGCTTGGTGACAGGAACTGAAAACATTTAATAAGTAACCAAAACCATGAGAGGACAAACCAGTGACAATGAGGTTGATTGAGTAAATGAAGACATTTGTGGATGATTTCACCTGAACATGGTTAGACTGACAGAGAAAACAGAACATGACAAAACCTAAGCACAGAATCCTGACCATTTTTGATGATAATTGTAAGAACACACATTTTCTTAAATTTTAAACGCAAGAAAATGATATTGTTTGCTCCAATTTGAGAAACTAGCGGCTGGGTGGCTCAGTGGGCTAGGTGAAGGGCTGGCACGCAGGAGCCCTGGGTTCGATTCCAGGGTTGTCCACTGATCCCCACCCAGATTGGGTCCTTAGGCAAGACCCTTGACGCTGCTGCCTAACTGGGTCCCTGTGCCCCTCAAGTACAGGGTTGTGTCAGGAAGGGCATCCGGCGTAAAAACTCTGCCAAATCACTGATGTGAAGCAGTGGGTGCTGTTACGCTGTGGCGACCCCGAAAGGGATAAGCTGAAAGTGAACCACCGCTCCAATTTGAGAGACTAACGTACTTATCAGGAAACTTTTTGTGAAAATGGACTGTAAAGAAAAACTGTCAGTTTATACCCTCTTATATACAAAAATGGAGACAAAGCAAGGAGCGAACAGAAATTGGATGGATGGATGGATGAATGGATGGATGGATGGATGGATGGATAGATGGATGAGTGGACAGATGGATGGACAAACAGATAAGTGGATGGATGGATGAGTGGACGGATGGATGAGTAGACGGATGGATGAGTAGACGGACGGATGGATGGATAAGTGGATGGATGAGTGAATGGATGGGTGGATGGATTTCATGGATGGATGGATGAAAGAATGGACGTATGGATGGAAGTGGATGGATAAAAGGATGAGTGGATGGATGGATGGATGGGTGGACGGACGGACGGATGGATAGATGGATGGACAGATGGATGAGTGGATGGACGGATGGATGGATGGACCAACAAATGGCTTGATATGATTTTAACTACCAAAAATAAAAATATACTTTTCAACACTTATCAGAGAGGTGCCAAAGCAACAGCATAAAGAAAAACCTTCCAGCTGACTGTAATTGTTCAGTTTTATGATAAAGTTAATGAAAGTGAGAAATACTAAAAATCAAGGGGCATCTTTGGAGCCAGCTGACCGTGTTTCTGCGGCTCAGCTATATAAAGAATGCTGTTAATGTGGTTCAATGACAGAGAGTTGGCAAAAAAATGAGGCTATGTTTCTCAAGGGTCCCTGTCTGTTTCAGCTGATAATTGAAAACGATGTAAAAATAGTCATGTGCCGTGCACATGGGTTAACTCTCGGAGGACAAGGTCAAACTCTCTCCTTTTACTTTAATTTCCAAATGATTAATTACACAACCAGAGTTGGTTGGAAAGCGTGTTTTACAAGTTCTGTCGGCTGTTCTGCTTTCAAGAGAAATTAGTAAAATGAATCTGACACCTGAGGGTGAATGATATGAGAACATTTCAAGATAATATTTAGCCCTTTGTTGCTTTGTATTTCAGTGTAAAGCCTCCATTTTACATTTTGCAAAATTCATTTTAATATATTTAACTATATAAGCTTATAGCTTATACATTTTTAAATAAAACGTTCCATTAGAAAAGTGTTATTTAAATATATAAAAAATTTAAAAATTGCCTGTTATACTAATTACAAACACTAATGTATTTCCTCATTATATAATGCTTATGAAAGTAGACTTTTTACATTCTGTGTTCTCTTCATCATCTACATTTAAATCATTTTTACATACAAAAAAATGTAGTTGTTACCAGTGACTTCTCATTTGCTGAAAATCAATCAATGCTCTTATTTTCCATCAGTTTGATTAAAATTAGGCCAAGTTAACATTTTCCCAAACTATGCTGACTTTATATTGCTGGCTGTATATGAGGGAACTATTTTTCCTTAATTTTGGCATTCTGCTACATTGTGTTCCATTATCATTACAAGTAAGCAGATGGATGACAGGAAGTAAGGGGGCAGGCTTACTTTGTGTCAACAGTCCGACCCACAGCTTCTGCCGCTCTGCAGAAACTATATGCACAACACAGAATTTCTTAGTGTGGCTAAGAGACCTCTGGGAATTTGTTGCACTTTGTGCAAGAATATTCATACCATGACCTGGGAATTATTTTTCTGATGATCAGAGTTTTTTTTTGTTGTTTTCTTTCAAATCAGACCAGAATTCAGCATTTTATGGTCATTTTACTGTCTGCTAAGCCATGTCTTATTGTTTTTATACCATTCCAATACGGCGTCGCTCTTTACAGATCTAGGACACTAGTCAAAAGTCTGCATGCCATCTTTAGCAATATTAACCTCAGTGGCGAACGCACCATATGATGCACTATATCATGTGTAGGGAATGAATTTGGATATAGCCTAATTTTAATAAATTTTCCTTGTTTTCTTTGTAAAGCAGTAAAGGTGTACCTATACTTTAGTACCACTGTTGTTTGTCTCCCTATTTTCAAATATCATATCTGTTCATTTGTCATTAGTAAACAGTTTTGTTTTCTTATAGCTTTCTCTGATTTACTTTAAATGTTCAGCAGTAAATAAATATAAAACGTCTCAGTGCTTTACACACTGTGTCTGTGATTGACGTGGAATTTCATTTGCGTCCCTTCAAGGTCTCTCAAGCATTTACTCAGAAACACTTCAAAAGCTTCCACAACAAGATGAGTGGGCGCATGATTAATGTCATTTACTGCTAACCATCCTTACTTACTAATGCACGCACTGTAATACACTCTAACTCTCGCCTCTCCTGGGCTTTAAAAGGCTTTCAAGTTGTTGTATTTGATTTCCACAGGATTTTTTAATGTGCCTGCTTTCCAGTGGCAACCCACAAATGCGTCAGCCCCGCCGCATCGCATTAACGCTGCCTCCAAAGCTGTTTGAGCCTGATTGAGCAGTCCATCTTCCTGCACACCCCCCCCAACTTCCTGCAGGTTTAAGTTACACTCAGAAGGCAAGAATCAGATGAGTAAGGCTTACGGTGCCTCATGTGTCAAACCCCCACGGAGGAATTGAGGCTCGCCGCACCGACAGACAGATTGTGTGTGTGGACAGAGGTAAGGCGAGGATAAGCAGGAAGGAAAGTCGTAATGAAAGTTTTAAAGTGGCTCAGTCTCCCACAGCAGGAGAGATCAGTCGAACTTTGAAGATGGGAGAGAAACATTCCAAAATCAACAGCCCCTGTAATCTACAAACACAACTGAGACAGAGGGGCTGCATGTGGGAGCCGGCGCCGAGGGGAGATCCGAAGCAACTTCGGATTTGTCAGTTCGCACACAAGCGAAAGGAAACGCGCACACCCTTACCCTTCTAGCCTTTTCTCAAGATACATGCGCACTAACACATAAATCAGTCAGACTCGCGGGCACAACTGAGTGCTTTCACATTCAAACTGTGAAGGACAGACGAGTTTGTTGTCAAGATAAAGACACAGAGGCCGGCCTCCTCTTGGGATGGCTGATTTTGATCAAAGCAAAGCTTTGTTCTAAGTCTGGATCACTTTTCATCTTTTTAAGCTAATGAGCAGTTTACACGGGCTAATGAAGCCATCGGGGCATGTGGGCTTTAGAGTGTTTTTGTGTCGTTGACAGAGCTTCTTTCCTTTTTTTAAGAGTTTATTATTTCACAAACAGCATCAGAAAAAAAAATTGGAAAGTGATTTCACATCCTGTCTTGTCTACCCTCTGTGGTGGCCCTGAAGTTCAAATCGCGCCAACAAATCACATATTAGAAAACATATTAAAGATCACAATTTAAAAAGCAGAATAAATAATAAAAAAGCCACATGGCATTTTAGAAATCAATGGAAAATTTCAGAAACAAAAACACAATTTCAAAAGGAAATAAAACAAAATAAAAAGTGATTTCCAGGAAATCAAAAAAGAATATTAAATAAACAAAACAAAGTAAGAAACCAAAAAAAGAAGGTGGGTACAGTTGTTATGACCCAATTTTGTCTAGATCAGGGGTGTCTAACTCAATCGCACAAGGGGCCAAAATCCAAAACACACCTTAGATCGTGGGACAAACAGAATAAATATTTATCGAACACTCTAAAACTACATTTTTAAAACTTTGAAACCGTAACTTTTTAACATAATTATGAACTAGATATATAGCGTTACCTGAGATAATGCTAGAGTTAATGCTAATACTGAATTTGGCTGCTGAAATTGATAGCTAAAAACACTGAAGCTGATAGCTGAAACCACTGAAGCTGATAGCTGAAATCACTAAAGCTGATAGCTGAAAATGCTGAAGCTGATAGCTAAAAATATAGAAAATGATGGCTAGAAATGCTGAAGCTGATAGCTAAAAACGTTGAAGCTGATAGCTGAAAACGCTGAAGCTGATATATCAGCTATAGCCAGCTAAAATATTAGCTGAATGCCAAATTAGCCTTAAAATACTAAAAAAAAAAGAAACGTAGGTTAGCTAAAACAGCTGGCCGGTAGTTGACAAATTAGCTAAACTTCAAATTACCCAAAACAGCTTACCTGTATATATTATACTAGCTCTAAAACAGCCTAAAAAAGTGTAGATTAGCCAAAATAGCTAGCATGTAGCTGAAATATAAGCTAAACTCCAAAACAGCCTAAAAATTCTAAATTGTCCAAAAAGCTAGCAGAATGTCAATTTTTAAAACTTTAACATATTTATGAATAATAAAAAGGCAGGAATATTGTTCCAGAATAAATCAAGTCTTTTAGTTTCGCCATAACACATAGGGACAGCTCTGATTGGATGATCACATTTGAGTTTTTAAAATGCGTCTTCAATGTTCACATACTCACAAAAGTTTTATTTTCACCTTATTTTTCAGAGTACAAGTTGCATTTTTTGCATAGTTGGGCTAAGAGTGCGACTCAATTCATTATTTACCCACTAACAACCACCAGAGGGTGCTGTAGTTGTGTGTATTGGTATTTGCTACTGACAACAACGCAGAAGAAGTAACGATAAAAACGAACAATATTTTACTTGTTTGTATCAAAACATTGTTATTGTTGTTATTAGTTTGTTCAGAAGTACCAAAATTTCCTCCAAATAATGCGACATACTCTGGATAATATGGAACACAACCAGTATCACTTTATCGCAAATAACTTTTAATTGAAATGATGGGCAAATCATCCAATCAGTGATGTCCCATAGTACCTACTGTACCATTGATGACATTTGTCCATTGTTTTGACCAATTTTTTATCATTTAGCCTCTACTAGTCTGTTAGGAGAAAAGTCAAATTTTGAAGTGTGCTTCATGTCCAAACCCCAGTCCACTCAAACACATTGTTTTATATGCAGCACAATAGACCTACAATTGTCCATTAATCTAAGGATGATCAGCATTCATTACAGGATGTGTGGGCAGATCTTTGAATCACTCTGTGCATCGTTTTATGTAATTTTACACGGTGCTTCTACCTCAACTTAGCCTCGTGTTTACTGTGATAAAACGCCTCTTGTTAGGAGGTCAGAGTTCATTCCGCCTGGATGTAATTAGGGAAATTGCATTTCAATAAGGAGAGATCTTAGGAATACGAGTGATGATTTATGTGTGATGCAGAAACATGTGCGGAGAAACAATAAGTCCATAAATCTTTGGTGGTTGGGCCGACCACGTCTTTCATGAGTGGAATAAGACTATAGATGAATATATGTTAAGAAAAATATACTTATACAGCACTTTATCATCCAAAGCACTTTACAGTCTCGGAGACTCTGGTCAAATGTTTATTAATTTTCATTAGTATTTAAATTAGGGCATCATTTATTAATTTTAGATTCATGTTATAGCATCGGTACAGCATAATATGCCAGAATTAGCACAAAAGTTAAGTTATATTTGTTTCACCAAAGGCAGGTGAAACGGAAACATTAAGAAATTGGGCACATTCACTTACAAAGGTAAAGATGGCATAGAGCCAATACAACACAAAAAAGCACAGAGTAGACATGACAACAAATCCTAAATGTTTACATTGAAAAAAACAAAAAATCTTCAATTAATGCCTCTTAATAATAATTTTAACCCATTAACACCACAGATGTCGCCTGCGACAGCAAAATAACACACACTCTTTGACATATCGTCAACGTCTACGACCATTTATGCCATCAACAAGAATGAGCCAGAGACACGTGGAAATTTATTCTAGCTTTGCAATTAACATAAAGTGTTGCATATCAGTTTAAAAGCACAATTCCATTCGAATGGATGGGATTTCATTTGTGCCAAAAATATATTTTGTTTTTTGGTCCACTGACAGATCTATGTATTTGGTCAAATTGTCTTTGGAACATGTTTACGTCTATGTCTTTAGTCTACTGTATTTTTAACCACTGCTTTTGAAATGTTTTTAACCATTTAAATGACTCCTTTTTAACATTGATTTAAATCTTGCATAATTTTCATAGTTTCTGACATTATCAGGCAATGTGTTCCCAACTTTTGCACCTTTAATGGACACCATCATTTCACTCAATTTAGTCCTGGATCTTTGTAATTCAGTCTCCTCTGGTTTACACTCCCTACTTTTTTTTCTTTTGTATTAAACTTGTTAAAATCGTTGGAGCAAGCCCATTTAAAACCTTAAAAATGAGATTGTGTTCCAGAATTAGATGGGAATTTTCTAAATCTAATATTACCCCAATGGCTTCTTGTCAAGGTTTTTCTTTTAACCCGCCGCAGGATCTCTCAACGATTCTGTACTTTGACTTTACATTGATACTGAACAGCCCTGACGTTTACTGTAAGTGCAGCAGAAGACCACAGTGTGAAAGTGAATCAAAACAAATAAGAATGTGAAATCCTTTCAGCATTTCCCCTGCATCCAGTGTGTTTCTTCTTTATTTTCCTCAAGTCAGACATTGCAAAATAAAGTTGGCAACACTCTGAGCAATTAGGAGCCTTTGACACTTAACAAAAACCAAAATCTGACAATTACTGGTGACGGAACTTTAGACTAGTGACAGGCAAGCACAAACATGTTTACAAACTGTCAGTAAATTTAAACTAAAAATGTTGCTGATGTTGATGCAACATTCAAACAATGCTGTTCATTTCTCGACTAAATGGTTCCTGAAATGGTAACCTCACATTTAGTTTTGACATCGTGATAAAGGTTTCCGTTAGCCCTTTAACACCGGAGATGTCACCAGTGACAACTAAATAACCGTCACTTTTTGATATATCATAACTATTTAACTATGTTCTCACCAGGCATGTGTTTAGCTAATATTTCAGCTATGTGCTAGCTGTTTTGGTCAATTTAGGCTTTTTCCGTTTGTTTTAGACTATTTTGTAGCTAATATATCAGGTAAATGCTAGCTGTTTTGGCTAATTTAGGATTTTTACAATTTTTATGCCATTTTAGAGTTTAGCTAATATTTCAGCTACATGCTAGTTAGTGGTTTTGGTTAATTTAGACTTTTCTTTTTAAGTTATTTTAAGCTTTTTTGGAGTTAGGCCAATATGTACATGCTAGCTTTTTTGGCTAATTTATGCTTTTTTCAGTTTTTTGTGCATTTTTGTGCTTATCTATTTTTTTCAGCTACGTACATGCTAGTTGTTTTGGCAAATTTAGGCTATTTTCAACTTTTAAGCTATTTTAGAGTTTAGTCAATATCATAGTTTCATGTTAGTTGTTTTGGCTAAATTAGGCTTTTTTCAGTTGTAATCAATTTTGCTGTTTATCAAATATTTAAGATACATGCTAGCTGTTTTGGCTGATTTAGGCTTTTTTTAAGCTCATTTGGCGTTTGGCTAATATTTTAGCAGGTTATCAATTTCCGCATCTTCAGCTGTCAGCACTAGCATTATTGCAGGTAATGCTATATATCTTGTTCATAATTATGTAAAAAAGTTATGGTTTTAAATTTTTAAAATTTTAGTTTTAGTGTGTTTAATAAATGTTTATCCTTTTCGGCCCCTAACCTAATTTGTGTTTGGATTTTGGCCCCTTAACCAATTGAGTTTGAGACACCTGACCTACACAGTTTTGAGTTTGAGACACCTGACCTAGACAGTTTTAGTTTTTCTAGCATTTATTAGCGCATTTCTGCCACCTACAGTTGAAAGAAGCTTGGTGCAAAATGTCGAAGTGGTACAAATCTTTCTCCAGGCTTTTTCTTTTAGATTTCTATTCTGATACATAAAATACTTCTTGTCACACAATTCTGTCTGCGAACAAACCACAAATATCAATTTCTCCTTCATAACTGATTTTTAAACGTTTGGTACTTCCATGCAATAAAGGGGCCACCATCCATACATCTACCAAATCCGAGTCCCTGATTGGTCAAAGTTTGACCTGGTTTAATGGCCACACGCTTTGTACATAGAGTCCACAAACTGTCTCAAACTTATGTGTAGCTACACTTGAGCGTGAGAGTTTTGAACACGATAGCCCTAAAAACACATATCTACAGTCTTTTGATGTCTGCCTAAACAGTTGAAAATGTATGATGGTCCAAAGAATAAGCTCCAGTGTCAAAGGGTTAAAAGAGCAAAAAGTCTGGCTTCCATTTGTACATGTAAATTAAATATGCCTCCATTAAATCCCTGAACCCTGGAGTGTGTTCATTTCTCTTGAAAGGAATAGTACGGTTGGGCTTCTTGATTTCTAAGAACTCGAGACACACTTTTCCAGTAACTCAGCCACAGAAAAGTTTATGTAGACTTCACTGGAAGACCTCAGGGTAACCCTGAAAACTAAAGTCAACAAGCCGACAAATAGACAAGTGTAGAGGAAATTAAAGACATCTTTGACCAAATAAAACTTTATTTGTGATCATTTCTCCAACAGTATTAAGCCAAAGTGATTTACAAACTGTAGAAACATTTTAATTAAACAACCAAACACAAAGAGAAACAGAATGATGCGTGGTAACGATCCATCCAGAGAGTTTTAAAGTGACGATTAAAGTTCTAACCATTTAGGTATTTTCAAAATTGTTGCTTTTGACAGACATTTAATCATTTTAAATAATACTTTAATTTATTTAACCCTTCCGCTCTCTTTGGGGTCCAGTTGACTCCAACCAAATATTGATATGTGATTTCTTCCATGACAAAGGTGGACAGGATTTTATGTCTGTCATGGACATTAGTGAAACTCAAAAATCAAAGATAAAAAAAAGTTCAGCGCACTGTCTTGGGGGGTCCAGATGACCCCACTTTTAATGTAAACAAACTAAGGAGAGCGGAAGGGTTACATACCTCAAAAGTTTCTGACACTGCAAAGTATTGGTAAAAAGGTTCTTAGAGAAACATGGTGAAAGCTGCAGGAGTAACATTCAGTTATGTTCTAATCTATGTTGTTCTAATATTCGAAAGTTAAAAGCATTGACTGAATAAAAGAACTGGATTGAGCAAATGTGATGTCACCCAGTTTACTTTCGGCTCCAATAAAATGAAGTCCATTCAGTGGCTGTTTTTAGTTGATTCAGACGCCAACATGTTTAGCCAATGTCAGCAAGCAGTGGTTGATCCAAGTGGTCGGAGTCATCATTTCTATGGCAACCACTCTTGGCAAATTAGGAGTGAGCTTGTTGGGATGATCGATGTGGGGGACAGCAAGCGCCATCTATTTTTGTTGAGGCATTTGATTGGGATTAACGCACGCACACATTATACAAAGAATGTGTGACCTCTGATCCTCTGTCCCCTACCCCATTCCTGGTGGGGGTACCTCGCCCCCGGCAACAGTGGTCGTGTCCCTTGGGTGAAGGCTTCCTGGGCCCGGCAACCCTTTCACCACAGAGGTAGAGATCCCTCAATTCTCGGGCACAAGACCATAAGCTGGGAGTCGCATCTCATCTGAGCATTGGGGTATTTGTGCCCCTGTGGTGCTGGTTCTGGTCCTTGCCCTGGAGCACTGGGCCTCTCCAAAATTCCACCAACGAGTGAGCCTGATCGGCACATGTTTACAAAGCTCTTCGGGGACCATCACCTCCCTTCCTGCGTGGGTGACCCCTGCCTCGCTTTCTCCTAGACCGGGGGTCGGCAACCTGCGGCTCCGGAGCCGCATGCGGCTCTTCGAGCGCCCCCCTGCGGCTCGGTGGAGCTTTTTCAAAAATGTTTGTAAATAAAAATAAATGTTAGAAGGAACTATATTCTCGCGATTTGGGTGGGAGCAGTACCCAGCAGATAGCTGGAAGATTTGAATCCAGAGATCACTTGTGTCCCATGCAATGCACGACCCCAAGTGATAGGAGGAAGAAGCGTACACGCAGACCGCGTAAATCATCTGGTGTCAGCATATATCCACCTTTCGTT
>NC_050534.1:8639935-8640324 GCF_002922805.2 Oryzias melastigma | reverse complement strand
TTGAAGTCTATAGGACTTTGGCTTCTTGGAACCAGCGAGTACTTCCTGTTTGGAATGCAAGGGTGGGAGGGGTCACTCAGTCCAGTTCTCTTATACAGTCAATGGTTTGAAGATTTTAGTCAAATCCTGACAGACAGTTTGTGTAGTATCTGTGGATTAGCAGCGTAATTAACGATTAGATTTTATTCCAATAGCAGCGCCTGAGATTAAAGCTTAGTTATGAAAGCTAACAAAAGCCATGTTTGCAAATTAGAGGCAAAAGATAATTGTGTTTGAAATACAAACAACCGCGTCAACCTTTTTGGTGTTACCTTCTGCTCGATGTCACTCGTCCTCCATTTCCGACAAAATCTTCATTTAAAAGAATAAAAAAGCCAATTAGGGAAATA
>NC_050534.1:8639415-8639601 GCF_002922805.2 Oryzias melastigma | reverse complement strand
GTGGTCGGAGTCATCATTTCTATGGCAACCACTCTTGGCAAATTAGGAGTGAGCTTGTTGGGATGATCGATGTGGGGGACAGCAAGCGTCATCTATTTTTGTTGAGGCATTTGATTGGGATTAACGCACGCACACATTATACAAAGAATGTGGGACCTCTGATCCTCTGTCCCCTACCCCATTCCT
>NC_050534.1:8552537-8639316 GCF_002922805.2 Oryzias melastigma | reverse complement strand
GGAGAGACTGATCAGGACCCCCTCTCGTGTTATTGAGGGATGTCAAAATATAAGCTCAATTGTTCATTATGAGGCCATTCAGCTTTGATCAGGTTGTTTGACGCTGCAATGTCTCAACAAGTGACATGTGGCTAAAAATGAAGATTACATGACATGAAGCCATGCAGCAGGAGAAGCAGGAGAAATAATCGTTTATTCGACACATTCACATTCTCCGTGTGTTACTTATAGTGTAAGACCTTTATAAGTTGATTCAATTTATGCGGCTCCAGACACCTTTGCTTTTTATTGTATTGGTCCAAAGTGGCTCTTTCAACTCTTTGAGTTGCCGACCCCTGTCCTAGACCTAACAGTGGTTGCCTGGCGAGTGGGGGCGCCTGGTAAGTGCCTGGAGTTGGGGTGCAGGGATACCCAGAATTCCTAGGGGGTAATGGGCTGCTCGTCTGGGGCTGAGGTGGCTCTACAGGGTGGGGCCACATTCTGGGCCCCCTGGTGCGGCGGGGAATCTTCTTCTGGCTGGGTTGGAGCTTTCGGCGGGGGACATCCTCTGTTGACCATACCGCCATATCCGAATGGAATGTCTGAGTAAAAGCTGTTTATTTCTCAATTGAAGTCTATAGGACTTTGGCTTCTTGGAACCAGCAAGTACTTCCTGTTTGGAATGCAAGGGTGGGAGGGGTCACTCAGTCCAGTTCTCTTATACAGTCAATAGTTTGAAGCTTTTAGTCAAATCCTAACAGACAGTTTGTGTAGTATCTGTGGATAAGCAGCGTAATTAACGATTAGATTTTATTCCAATGGCAGCGCCTGAGATTAAAGCTTAGTTATGAAAGCTAACAAAAGCCTTGTTTGCAAATTAGAGGCAAAAGATAATTGTGTTTGAAATACAAACAACCGCGTCAACCTTTTTGGTGTGACCTTCTGCTCGATGTCACTCGTCCTCCATTTCAGACAAAATCTTCACTTAAAAGAATAAAAAAGCCAATTAGGGAAATAATGCAATTCTCATCAAAAGGCCACGTACATCTTTTTTTTTTTTTCTCTAGCTACCGTCGTCTGAACAAACACAGCTCTCGGTGAGATGGATCACGCACCATCTGCCAATCTCCTGCCCGCAATAAAAGTGCGCTTGCTCAAACAAAAGGCGGCGCGTGCCTTTCCTCGCCACATTGACACAGCAAAAGAGTGGGAAGTCACAAATCACTTATGGGCCGAGAGACAGGTTTACTGCGGCAGTAACTCTCCGTGAAGCACCGCACATGCACCAGCACTGCAGACCCATCACAGCGGCGTCGTTGCTAGGAAACACCTTGGGGCCGGCTCTCTCCGTATCTGACCTGATTAATTAATTGCGAAATGTAAGCAAGTGGTGGAGCTGCTCTAACTGTCAACAACTCACTCGGGCTGAAAGCTTTCCAGGAGCAGCCGAACCTTGATAAAAAGTAACTTCTTAACAGGCGAAGACAAAAGGAAATAAATCCTGAAGCCGAAACGCGGTTCTATTAATACGCCTGGGTGCACTAAGCTGGCAGTTGCCATGTTGAGGTGAAAAAAGTCCATGAAAAAAAAAAGTACACAGTCCAATCGCTGTCACTAGGTGTTGAAAACTCCGGTTTAGCAGTATTTAAAGGCTCTGACAGTAAAGGAATATATACCGTACCGCTGTTTGTACTCCACGTTCGCATGTAAGACGCCACACATATTGGCAACAGTTTAACTTTACCGCCCACATATATAACAGTATGCTGTTTCCATAGAAGCCAGTACACAATTTGTCTCATGGGCTGTGTAATTCCACTTACCAAAGAGCTTGTAAATGATGTGTAAATGTCACTTTCTGTGGCGGTGGGAGTTTGCCGTTCACCAGACTCATACTTCATCAGCCCTCCACTGAAATATGGGCGGTGGGAGACTTCGACTTGTGCTGGAAAATGACCTTTGCCTCAGAAAGGAGTCATTGGTAACCCAATTAAAAGCAAATGTCATGCTGGTAATTGCGTCTCACAATGTGAATCATCCATGCGGAGTAGCTGGAGTTGAATCCAGGGACGGGTGATGTGTGGCATTGAAGTCTCGCTGCCATTCCCCTGGTCCTGCTCTCATGTACTCTCTTCTTCTGTCGTTGGTTGTCTTTGTATGTCCTATTTCAGGTTTGATTCCTAAGTGGCCCTTTTTGTTTGTTTTTTCAATCACTAGGTCACATCCAGGACTGTCTTAATAAAGTGCTACACAAAATGGGAAAGGAATCACAGCAAACGGTGTTACAGTATTTTTTGCAGTATGGATTTCATAGTTTTGCCAGGGGCACGACTTATAGTCAGGAGTGACTTATGTGTGATTTTATGAAGGGTAGCCAAACCCTAAATCAACTCTTTTTGTCTGTTGACCTCCAAAAATGGGGCTTTAAAAGTTCTGTCTGTTGATCCTTGCCACATTTTTGGACAGTTTATTATAAACTTGTTTAATTCCTGAAATTATAGTCTAAAACTGTCTATGTGCTGCCTCCTACAGGTTGAAATGAGGTATTTCAGTTGAATTTTGTGATTGGTCAACTGGTGTAAGTCAAAGAAGTTTCACGTCATCATGCTCTGAGTATAAAAGCCCCGAAGATATTTGTAAATTCGACACGCTCGAGCGTCGACGCAGAGAGCAGCGGAGGTCGCTCTGCTACGCCGAGAACAGCAGAGCTTGCTTGCTAGCTCAACCGGACCTTGGAAAGCTGCTGACCGACAGACACAGCGGCTGTGGGATGGGGAGACAGCCTGCTTGGGCCTTCTGAACCTTAAAATGTTTAAAATTATTTTATTTTCATTGAAACAATAATAAAAAGATCCTTTAGTTACCTCAAGTTAAAATCACTGTCACTGTCCATCACATTCAGACCACACGCCCTCCACTCAGCCCACTTCCCCTAGCCCGGCCCCTCCCTCTTTTTTCATTTTCAAATCTGGGCTGGAGTTTGCCTCCACCTGCCGGAGTCAGCCTCCACCTGTTATGTTTGGTTACTCTTCAAAAATATTAGCTCATCAATTGTTTGTCTTCCCACTAACAACCACTAGAGGGCACTGTAGGCGTATCAGTATTTGACAGCAGCACAGAAGAAGTGCCCTCCAAAAAAAAAAAAAACCATGGAGGAGATGGGGGACCAGGGTCAGTTTGTAGGCTAATAGAAAAAGTGTAACAGTCACTGGGTAAAAATTTATTTAATGCTACGCATAATCAAATTTTATGTTCAGATAGAGTCACAGTCTGTAGAAGGGTGGAATAAAAAGTCACGTTCTATGTGACTTTCTATGAAACAAAAATAAAATCATGGGTCCCTGATATTGTTTGGGCACTGGATCCAGTGCGACCCCTGTCCTAAACTTTACTGAGTTTTCTTAATTGCATCGAGACATTATTATTGTTATTGTTTTTATTTGTTTCTTCTTTGGACTAATGTGGTCCAGTAAGTCATGGATTACAGAGACATGGAAGTACCGCTGAAATCACCGTAATGCAAAGGCTGTTCCTGCTATAAAACATAAACAAAAAACTCTAAATGATTTTATGAACCGATGATGTAGTGATGACGCTAAAAATCTGAAGGTAGCTCCTCCCATTCACGACGAGAGCACATTGAACGTTTTCAGACAGGCGTCAAATTTGACGAGTGTCGAAAAAGATTTGACTCATGGATCCCGTTTGGTTTGAAGGTAGCATTAAGCTGGGCTTGGTGGATTTGCTCAGAAGCATTTCAATTTCTCCTTAAAGGGTAACCAAACAGGAAAGTTAGAGGCTGACTCCGCCCACAGCCGAAAGAGAGGGGTGGGGCTGGGGAAGAAGAGTCTCTCTGACTGTTATTACAAGCTGCAGATGATGATGTGGGACTTCAGAAATTATGTGGGACTTACATGATGACATTCAGCTGTAGTACCTTGTTTCAACCTGTAGGGGGCAGCACACTGACTATTTTGGACTATATTTTCAAGAATTAAACACGTTTATTTTCATGACCAACTGACATCACCTGTAAAGCCCTATTTAAAGAGATCAACAGCAAACAAAAAGTTGATTTAGGGTTTGGTTAACCTTTAAAGTGCTACTAATACTCCGGTGCGACTTGTATAAGCTTTTCTTTTTTTGCTCCTGCGACTTATACCCCAAAAAATACGATAGTTATATATAATTGTGCAGACAATTAATGTTTTGGACATTGAAATATGCTGACCAAGTGAGGTTGTAGATGTGAAAATGGAACAGTCCAGAATGACACAAAGACTCTTCCTGAGGGAGGGGAGAATCTCTGAAGTATAGTCAAAAGAAAAACGGTCTATTTTCCTAGTTTCCACTAAAAATAAAAAAAAAATATATGTTTCATTTTATTTACTTTCTAAAAAAATTGCTTCCTGTTTAACAAATTATATTGAATTTGTGCACTATGTTGCATGCAGCGTGGAAGAGCCTAGACAAATACCTTTTAAGGACTTTCGCCTAACATAATTTCGTCTTTGTTCTTAAATAATCAGGTCAGATACAAAGAGAATTGACTTACATTTTCTAATTTGAAGAGTTTTCTATGTAATCTCAGTTGTTAATTGTTTTTTTAATGACAAAAGGAAGTGGTAACCACTAATGGACTGGTAATGACACGGTTATGAGAAGGTCTTAAACATTTAAAATCATAAAAACACCAGTTGTGTCACAAAATTTGGGAGTGGTGCCGTCACAACTTCTTAGCCCTAAAGGTATCTACTGGTGCATTCAAGAACACACTATACACGGTTTCATGAAGGTGTATTAAGCCAGCGTTGTTCACAAGTAGGGAGACAAGTTCTTCTTTTGTTTCTTCGCTGGCACTTGTGCGCCAACTACGATCGGTAGAGTCTTGTTGCGCAAAATCAAATCTTGTGAATCTTGCTGCAGGGTTTTTCATCACAGCTGTACTTAAATGTATGAAAGACTAGATGTTTTATAATTCTGGCTGATCAGAAAAAGCAAATATTAATGCCATCTATGTGATCATTTTTGTAACGTTTGGTTATTCCGTGTTATGAAAAGGACGCTACCAAATCCGAGTCCTCGGTTGGTCGAAGTTGAACATTGTCGCAATTTAGCTTGAAGAAGTTCAACTGATTGAACTTCCAACACTCGATTATTGACTGTCTGTTTTGTATGTGTATCTACATCCCGCAATCGGACTTAAAAACTTGGGTAGCAATGCGTAAACGCGAGAGTTCTGGAGGCGGAATCCCAACATTTTTGATAAATTTACATCAAATTTTCATTAAACGTGGACGTCTATATATATATACAACGAGGCTGTAACATTTTTAACACTTTTCCAGTTTAAAAAGACCCAATCATTTGATTATAAATCACAATCGTTACGGCTTATGCTTCGATTGGAGTGATGGCAAAAAATGAAATCTACAGTCCACTCTGACATGAAGAAAATCTCATTTCTGTCTCTGCTATCGGCCGATCTTCCTGCCTCTACTCTTCTTCTTTGTCCCTTATGAACCACAAAACAGAGCCTGAGGAGGGGAGAAGTCTGGCAGGTGTTCAAGTATGACACTTTCTTATTTAGACCAGAGGTTCAGTAGAGGGGGAACAAAAGACATGATGGGAATTGTCTTTTAAAATCTCCTCAGCTGACGGTCTGGAAATACAGCTACAACACCCCCCTCCCCCCTGCAAACTCCATTCCCTATTGCCAATTTCCCACCACACTGATGAACTAAGCCAATATCTGAAATGAATGCATTGGCTTAATGGTCATGGCCAACACGCTATGACAGCCTCCCTTACAATATATTATGTAATAACACAGCCTTGAATGATTAGAATGGGCTGAGAATTGAAAATGAAAGAGGAAATGATTTAGTCTCCGGCCGATACAGTGGAGTGTATCTCTCACATATTGTGTATTAAGTTATAGCGTGCTTGTGGCTGTGTAATCTTGTGCTTGTTATCAGGATTGTCTCGTTCTTGCTTCTAAACACAAAATGTTAAAATAGACTCCAGCACAGATGGCTGCGTCGCCGCTGTCCTACAAATCAGCAGATGGTAGACCTCAGCTCATTCATTTGGCTCTCCATTCCAGCTGTAAATCAAAGGTAGATAATCCACCCCACCCTAACCTCCTCCTCAGATTCTTCCATCTTTTTGTCTGACACCACCCTGACACAGTCACAGTGGATTGGAACTTACAACCACTTTCAATGAAATCTCTGTAAATGTGCTTATGTGCCAAATTAGGGAGTTCACACATCGCTATAACCGTTTGACCCATCTAGGACTCCAATTTGGTAGTAATGTATAGGTAGTGTCTTTTTCAAGACACAAAACCGTTTGAAAATTAATCATAGAGGAGAAATTAATAATAGCAGTTTGCCCCTAGCGGGACTTATATGACACCAGATTTTACATATATCGGAATAGAGCTGGAAAAGAAAAAGCATGGAGCAAGATTTGTGAGATTTGCACCACTTCAACATTTCATAACAAGGTCGTCCAACTGTGAAGATGTGCGCTAGTAACAAAACCATACAAAAAGCACAATCAAGAATACTGGTTTAGCTCGTTCTTGAATGCACATCACATGCTGGGTGCGTACGTAACATTAGACTTTCTCTAAAAGATAGGGTCAGCTTTGCAAATTTTATAAAAAAAACAATCCTAAAGTAAAGAAATGTGCATTCAAGCGACCACTTCTAAAGAAAAGTCTGTGTAAACACACTTAAATATGGGTTTCTGCATTGAAAACGGATCACTACACTCTTTTTTAAGTCTGTTTTCCAAGAGGACCTGGCGGCAGGTAGGATGGCGGCTGAAAATCATTAGCCAGAAGCTGAAATTTCAGAAGATTTCAGAGTCGTAGCAACTTTTATAAATTTTCTTTTGAGCGTTCAGGATTAGCTTAAAATGTGTCAAAAGAGGTTAAACGCTTTATTAAAGGATATTAACAAAAGTGTTCAGAGTTATAAAACTGTTAAGTCTTTTACATTGGAGCTTTAGCTACTGACCAGTGTTTGCGTTTAACTGCAGTTAGCTTCAACCCTGTACGCGATCAACATCTATAGCTTTGTCGTGAAAAATATAGATATAAAATTACTTGTGAAAAGTTGCTTTTAAGTGTTGCTTACCAGCGCTATTCAGCTCTTTTTCAGCTAAGACACGTTGATCAAGTAAGGAGTTTCAGTGTGTCAAAGAGTATTGTAGGTTTTGACAGAAACCCCTCAGGTTCAAAGCTTAAAGCACAAAAAATGTATCTTTAAAATTTGACTTTTTATACTAAAATGCGTGGCGTTGGATGGGGGGATGATAATGTTCCGATCTTGGAATTCCTATCAGCTAAGGATTTTCAGCCACCATCTTTTCTGCCACGCCCTATTTCAGGCTCTAAGTACACAAAAACACTAAACGCGAGTTTAAAGTTAAACCAGTTGAACTTTGACCAATCGTGGACAATGCATTAGTAGTAAAGTATAGGTAGCCTCTTTATAATTTACAAAAGTACCAACCATTTGAAAATTGATCATGAAGGGGAAATTCATAATTGCCTGGAATAACATGACACTAAGTCTTTCATATATGGGAATAGAGCTGTGAAGGAAAAAGCCTGGAGCGAGATTCACCAGATTTGCACCACTTTGACTTTTCCTCCAAACCTCTTCCAACTGTACTGAAAGAGGCTTGAACAAGAGTTCTTGAACTCACATCACCGGTGTGTACGTACCATCAGACATTTCCTCACAGTTGTGGGAACCACATACTAAAACTTCCGAAACAAAATCCTGCAGTATTCCTCTTTTTTTATGTAACGGTTACAACAAAAGAGAAAACGAACCGTAAGTGAGTTTAGAGGTATTGAGATTGTTACTTAGCCCACCCTTGATATTTGATCAATACATTTCTACTCGTATGCATACATCAGCAACGACCCATCCTTTAAGAAATTTTCTTTGGAAAAATCCGTGAAAACACTCAAGCCTGAGGCAAACACTGTGGACAGATGTCTTTTGCTGGTGCATTTTTACTTCTGATGGTATCGTCTCTTCCATTATTAGGAAGAGGCGAGGCCGGCGGTGTGGTGATGGCTTTCTTTCATGTGTTGTTCCCACAAGTAATTGCTTCTTTTCATGAATGTTCTAGGAAAGGTTAGGATGGTAAATCCCGCCGTCGCTTGGCTCTGTACTAGATTATCGGCCTTACCGCGCGGCCGCTAAATCCTGTCTCAGGGGAAAACAGCAGCTCAGTCGCCCAACGATACTAGGTTTATACTTGACAGAAGAAACTAGGACACAACAGGTCTACGCACAAAAATCTGTTCAGGATTGGTGTTAGACCTCTGACTCATGTAGAGATTAGTGTTTTTGCTGCCCTTAAAACAACCTCCCTTCCTATAACTGGCATTAATGAACACTTTATGGTTGTGTACCACGTGATTGGTTGCTCCGAGCCATGATTATACAGTGGATCTTCTTTAAAGCTCACATGTGTTATTAAATAAGTTGGATCATTTACGGTGTTTTGTCATATCAGTTGGGGAAAAGATTTTTTTTTTTTTTATATACATTTAACGAACCAATTTAATGGGCAGTGCTGTCAGATGTCGGTTAAAATTGATTGGGCTAGCTGAAATCTCTTTCTGTTTTAATTAGCACATACCTCAGATAATTATTTTGAAAAACTTGGCTGTGACAGCCCCACAGCAGGAACCCCCTGAAGGCAGATGGAGCAGACATTTCGGGGGGTTTTATGCTTTCAAACTACCAACTTTTTCATAAATATGCAAATCGAGGTCTGTATAAAAGGTATTTTTCAAGCAGTGGGCTATCTTGAGACACACAATTGTTATTTATTTGTCTAAGAATTTGCTTAATCAAGACTTTTTTGATTGAGAAAAGTCATTGAGGAAACAAATGAAAGGTTTCATTGGGCTACCAATCACATAAATCAACAACAGCATTTGTGCCTTTGTTTACTTTTTTCTTTTTTTATTGGAGAGTCTAGCATCCCCAAGTTTCAGAGCAGGAAAGAAAAATGCAAATTTACATTCCAAGGATGTGCCCACACTTATTTTGAAAGCTAATTTTACTGATTAGCTGAGTTTTAGGTGAGAAATGATCTCACACTTCACTGGTTGCTGTCTGTCATCTATAAACAGTGTAAGAAGTGAAGAAGGAAAAACAGACTTTTTATTTAAATCAAATTTTGGAATGCAGAGGAAATAATTACTTTTGTTCCTTTGAGGTTTCTGACACCAATTATTTGTAAATCTTACTTCCTTCTCGCACAGCTTGATGTATATTAGAAGTATCTTGCTGTCTTACAATACCACTTTAAAAAAAGATCACTTTGACTAAAAATGCTTACAGTATTTATGTTTGAATGGTAAAGAACATTGTATCATTGTACTAAACTACTCGTGCAAAAACAGAACCTTACATCTGGCACCAATTACCTTCGCTTTTCAATGTTTTTCCAGCTTAACATCTTGCAGAAAGTCTCAGCAATCATGTGGTGGCACCAATACATGTTTCTTGAAATTATAACACTGATAAAAAGTGTATTGTTTAGCTCTAGGGAACAGGTTGACTGTTGCTGCAACTACAGGAATATATAGCATAAAGCAGTGGATGCAGTTTATCTTTCATTAACTGAAACTGTGTTTAAATATTTTTGGTGTGCTGCGTAGAAATGATAACATTTAGAAGATGCTCAAGAAGTGCGTTTTTGGCTCTTATGAACAGATAAGCTGTTTGTTGTAATAACTTATATATAACATAAAGATGACTCTAATGGAAATTGTCTCTTTTGAGTTTTTTAACATGATCTTGTCGCATTTTTCCTCATAGTAGTCGATCTATATCATAGAATTTACTGTGAAATACTGTGTTTCTGAGTATTTCTTCAATCAAATTGTGTTGGATTAGAAAACCGGATTCTTGAATAAGCTCAGATAAAGGACGCAGCAACTGAAATGGGCATACCAAAACTACTGGTGACTATTGTACAGATGTGCCATATCAGGATACTGATGATTATTGCACAGGTGTGTCATATTAGAATGCTGATGGCTATTGCACAGGTGTGCCATATCAGGATACTGATGACTATTGTACATATGTGCATATCAGGATACTGATGACTATTGCACAGGTGTGGCATATTAGAATGCTGATGACTATTGCACAGGTGTGCCATATTAGAATGTTGATGACTATTGTACATATGTGCATATCAGGATACTGATGACTATTGTACAGGTGTGCCATATCAGGATACTGATGACTATTGCACAGGTGTGGCATATTAGAATGCTGATGACTATTGGACAGGTGTGCCATATCAGGATACTGATGACTATTGTACATATGTGAATATCAGGATACTGATGACTATTGTACATATGTGCATATCAGGATACTGATGACTATTGTACAGATGTGCCAAATCAGGATACTGATGACTATTGTGCAGATGTGCCATATTAGAATGTTGATGACTATTGCACAGGTGTGCCATATCCGGATACTGATGGCTATTGCACAGATGTGCCATATCAGGATACTGATGACTATTGTACATATGTGCATATCGGGATACTGATGACTATTGTACAGATGTGCCAAATCAAGATACTGATAACTATTGTGCAGATGTGCCAAATCAGGATACTGATGACTATCGCACATGTGTTCCATATTAGAATGTTGATGACTATTGTACATATGTGCATATCAGGATACTGATGACTATTGTGCAGATGTGCCAAATCAGGATACTGATGACTATTGTACATATGTGCATATCAGGATACTGATGACTATTGTGCAGATGTGCCAAATCAGGATACTGATGACTATCACACATTAGAATGTTGATGACTATTGCACAGGTGTGCCATATCAGGATACTGATGATGATTGCACAGGTGTGCCATATCAGGATACTGATGACTATTGCACAGGTGTGCCATATCAGGATACTGATGACTATTGCGCAGGTGTGCCTTAAACTGGTCCCAATAAAAGCAACTCTAAACTGTACTGTTTTGTTATATTGGTGGGGTTGTGTTTATATTTTTGTTCAGTATTTGTGGTTTAGATTTTTTCTTAAAAATTCTTGTATGAAGCTATTTGTTTTCTACAAATTGCACGATGTTTACCTTCATAAATGTATCTGTCCTTGTCATTGTGGTCCCAACTGAAAGTACATGGATTTGTCTTTCAAGAAACTTGGAATCAATTATTTTTTATTTTAAATAGGTACCTAAACCAATCAAGGTTTCTAAATGCTAGTTTGAAATAAGTTTTGAAGTTGTGATGCATTTAAACTCTTGTTCAACTTTCTCTTAAAGTTCATGACCATGAAATATAAGCATCTACGGTATCTCTAAATTTCTTGCTGCAGCTGAAGCTCCCTGTTGCCGCCCCCATGGCGCCCAACCTATCAAGAGTGGACCGAACATTGTCAATTTTTGTGCAAATCTCCTGGGGATGACTCCTAATTTATGTGTAAACCTTTATTTTGTGCTCACACTGATGGTTAGTCACAGATGTTCAAACTTTGTTTGTTTGTTGCACCTACGGCACATTGCAAAAACGACTTGGGTTACAATTCAAAGGGGCGCTAAAGAAACCCCCTCGCATCAAAATGCAGAGCAGCCTTGACTTTGACAGTAGCTGGGAGGGCATTGGCACAGTTGGAAACTGTTTGTAAATTTCCCTCCAAGAGGTGGCAGATTTCTGTGACAGCCTGGCAGGATAACCCTGCTTTTTTGAGTTCCTTTTCACTGAGCAACAAATGACTGTAGACCCTCAGCCTGCACCACACAATTCTAACTATTTTGCCTTGTTTATTCTGCATCTACATACTTTTTTTTTTTTTTGAGGAGGAAGACATACCTCATAACTGGCAATGTTTACATCATCTATGTTTTTTAGTTATTTAAACTTTACTTTTATTGTACATCTACCTATTTAAAATAAAAGTTAGGGGTTTTATTTTGCTTATGTGTGAAATAAGTGAAATTTTAATGAGTTTATTTTAACTTTGAAAAGAAAATATAACTGTCAAAGAACTGTCCTCAAAGTGCTATTCATATCATATGTGGAAAATACAAACTTTTTTTTCATTTTTTAATTAATATGAAGAGGCAATTTTGAATATATTTTCTTTAATAAATTTTCAAAGACCCCTTTAAGTGGTATATCCTGGATTGGTCACCTGACCATCGCAGTATTTCTTTCAAATAAGTATATTTCTATACAACAGCCTACTTTGTATTCTTTGTGATATTTTATCTTTTCAGATAATTGCAGTTTCAGTTATAAACAATCATACAAGAACATTCTTTCAATATATAATTGGCTCTATGGTGCAGAGAGAATATCACATTCAGTTGTAACACACCATTATGTTGGCTCTTGACTACAGTACCCATAATTCTCCAACAATCCATCAAGCGGTGCGCCTTCGTGGTTTACAGAAGTCTTACTGAAAGCACCATGTTCCCCAGTAAATCTGAAACACATACACTATGGGGCGGCCGTGGTGCAGCAGTAGGGAAATTGACTCATGATTGGAAGATTGCGGGTTTGATTCCCGCCCATGTGTCAAAGTGTCCTTGGACAAGACACTAAACCCCACATTGCCTCTGGTGGAAGGTTGACGCCAGTTTATGGTAGCAGTGCAGCCACCAGTGTGTGAAGTGCTTTGGGCCTTCAAGGAAGGTAGAAAAGTGTTGTACAAGTATACGCCATTTACTACGGTTCAAAAGTTTGAGGTCATCCAGACAAGAATTATGTTACCATGAAAAGTCACGCTTTAAACGAGTTGTACAATACATAGAAACTATAGTTTCTAAAGACAACTAGAATTTTTGAATACCAGCACCAGATTACAAGCATACTGTTGAAGTTTGAGAAATCAAGTATTTTAAGTGTACCTCATGGTTCGAAAAACAGTGTGCTATTCTAAAGAGAAAACTATCATGGTGGGTGTAATGGATTTTATATAGTGATTTATGTACAACAATTTAAACTCAAAGAGATGCTAATGGGCGAAACCTCAACATTCATTGTTTAAACTCTTATTTTTGGTTAAAAACCTGAAAGTCAACCTTCTTTTCTAATCGACATAAAACCCTGTAACACCTGAGCTGTCATCACTGACACCAGATACTACACTTTTTTCTAACTCATCGACCATTTAATTTGGTTTAACCATAATTGGCTTGTATTCACTGCATAAACATATAAGCTTATGGTAGAGTGTCCACCCTGAGATTGGAAGGTCGTGAGTTCAAATCCCGGCCGAGTCATACCAGGGACTCTAAAAATGGCGCCCAGTGTCTCCCTGCTGGACACTCAGCATTAAGGGGTTGGATTGGGGGGTTAAACCACCAAATGGTTCCCGAGTGTGGCTGTGTCTGCAGCTCACCTCTCCCCCAGGAGATGGGTCAAATGTGAAGAAAGATTTCACACACCTATGTCTCTCACAACTACTGGGACTTTAACTTTGATGACAGAAGTAGTTTGACTAACGTCAGGTGTTACATTTTGAAGCACGTTACAGCTTGTTGACCAGAAAAGTCGACTTCTCACGGACTCCCTTCTCGTACTTCCAGTCAGTCACCTTCCAGCGGTCACAGAAAAGACTGATCAGCAGAGACGTTAATCTGTTTGAAAAATTAAACACAATTTACTTTAGCTGAGGCGAAATGAATATTTCCAGCGCTCGGAATATTAGTGTGGGCCATATCGTCTGAGGAAACAAAGCTGATTGAAATCCAAATTAGAAATTAAAGGACTTCCAAATGCAAAGCAAATAAAGAGACTGTTTTATCTCGGCTAATAAAAAGAACAGGCAGAGGACGGTTTCCGTTGGAAACAGAGTGACACATAGAGACACATTGAACTGTGATTTACTGTATCTGCCACTCTTATAATAAATACAGAGAAATAAATTGATTCTATGTTTGAAAAGTGAACATTTATTGTCACAGAAAACCTTTTATCGTTGACAGAAGGGATTTGTGTATTTACGGTGCAGTTTTTATGGTTGTATTTGTATTTATGTGAATTTGCTAATGATGCATCAAGAGAATCCTATTTTCTTTGCTTCACATTTAGCCAATTCACTTAGGATCTTGTTATGACAGAGAACAGGCAGGGACATATGGAAGTCTTTGTTTCTTTCGTCGTGGGACGTGTCAAAACACGGTCTTTAATCATGGGACTGTTCCGTTATGACATATTGCTGAAACGTGCACGGCTCTGCAGGAAGTGATAAAAAATTAAGTTTTGTTCCAAGAAAAGTAAAAAAAAAAAAAAAAAAAAGGACTTTAGAAAGTAAAAAGGTTTACTCAAATGAAAATTATGTTTCGAACACGTTCTTGTGGCATTTTTCTATGGATGGAGGACATACAGTGAAAAGTATTACGTCAGCTATGAATTGTGCAAGTTCTCCCACCTAAAAAGATAAGTGAGGTCTGTAAATTTCATCATAGAGATGTCTATGAGACAAAAACATCCATAAAGAATACATTTGCAAATTATGGTGAAAAATAATATTTGGTCATCTACAAACAAGCAAGATTTCTGTCCTCCACTCGTTACCTGTATTAATGGCACCTGTTTGAACTCGTTATCTATATCAAAGACACCTGTCCACAACCTCAAACAGTCAAACTTCGAAATGGTCAAGACCAAAGAGCTATCTTAGGACACCAGAAAATTGCTGGGAAGAATCTGCAATAGATAAGCAGCTTTGTGTGAAGAAATCAATTATAAGGAAATGAAAGACATAAGAGATCACTGATAATCTCCCCCCATGTGGGGGGACCCTGTGAGGTCAAAACGATCACAAGAACGGTGAACAAAAATCCCAGAACCACATGGGGGGACCTAGTGAATGACCTGCAGAGAGCTGGGACCAAAATAACAAAGACTACCATCAGTAACACACTACGCCACCATGGACTCAAACTCTGCAGTGTCAGATGTCTCCCCTTGCTAAAGCCAGTGTATGTGGAGGCCCGTCTAAAGTTTGCTAGAGAACATTTGGATGACCCAGAAGAGGGTTAGGAGAATGTTCTATGGTCAGATAAAACCAAAGTAGAACTTTTTGGTAACAACGCCATTGTAGCTGAGTTGCATCCATAGAACACCATACCTACTGTAAAGCACGGGGGTGGAAACATCATGCTTTAGGGCTGTTTTCAGCAAACCAGGGACCAGGATGACTAAACCAAGTAAAGAAAAGAATGAATGGGGCCATGTATGGTCAGATTTTGAGTGAAAATCTCTTTCCATCAGCATTGAAGATGAAACTTAGTTGGGTCTTTTAGGATGACAACCATCCCAAAAACACTGCCTGAATAACGAAGGAGTGGATTCATAAGAAGCCTTTCAAGCTCCTGGAGTGGCCTAGCCAATCTCCACATCTCAACCCCATAGAAAATCTTTGGAGGGAGTTGATAGTCTGTGTTGCCCGGCAACAACCCCAAAACATCACTGCTCTAGAGGAGATCTGCATGGAGGACTGGACCAAAAACTTACAGAGTTACAGAAAACGTTTGACTGCTGTCATTTCCAACAAAGGTTATATAACAAAGTATTGAGTTGAACTTTTGTTATTGACCAAATACTTATATCCCACCATAAATTATAAATACATTCTTTAAAAATCAGAAAATGTGATTTTCTGGGGGTTTTTCTCGATTTTGTCTCTCATAGTTGAGGTATACCTATGATGAAAATTACAGGCCTCTCATCTTTTTAAGTGGGAGAACTTACACAATTGGTGACTGTCTAAATACTTTTTTGTCCCACTGTAATTGAGATTGAGGTTAGTTACTAGTTTGGAATTATTTTTTTAAATCTACAAATGGATTGGACTACATAAAATAACTCCAACATAATGGATTGTGAACACGACTTAAAGATCGAACCGTAATGTAAACCGCCCTCTCGCCCAGTATTTGTTCGGTAAAAAATAAAAACAAAAAAAGGCTGCAAGAACTCTAAAAAAAAAAATCAATGCTCAGTTTTAATTTTGTCTTTCAGCATTCCATAATATGAAGGCAGCCCAAACGGTTTAGGATCAACTCAGCTGTACTTTATGAAGCCAGCTGCTCCAATTGTTCTTCAATTACCGAGGAACCATCATGAAATGAGAGGAACGTGTATCTCGTCTGACGTGAGGTTTTAATTTACTAATATAACTTATTCATAGCTTCAGTGTTATCTACACACAATGTTTATTATTTATTTATTTAAGGCATTTCAAGCTTTTTATCTACACATCATTCAGTTTGTAACATTTATTTAATCACTAATTAAAAGTACCGTAGTTTCTGGTTTATACGGAGCACAGAATAATAAGAATAACGAGGAGGCATTATGGGTAGTCAAGAGCCTGGCGGAGTGATACGTACTGTGCTTTGACATAATGAAATAAAATACTGTTTTGTTTAGTTAACTCAACATTCTTCCGCCTCTTTTTCAAAGATAAGTCATGAAATGTATGTTGAAGTTTTGATTTATTTACTATTAAGAGAATTCAGGGTACTTCTATTTTAAAAAAATAAATAAAATAAAAAATGCTGTTGAGCCTGATACTCCCTGCTCTAGCTATTTATTAGTTTTTTATTTACTTCTTTATTCAATAAAAAAGTTGATTGTTGGTGTTTGTATTATTCTATTTTTTTTTTTACTTTTATTGCACATTAATATTAGTTTGAAACATAGATTTTCTTGACGAGTAAAAATTGGTATCAGTACTAAAAAAAATACATTTTGGTCGATCTCTAGTTTGGACATGTGCTGGTTAATCCATAGGAATGTAGTGTGTTACCATAGTAACCTTATATACAATGGTTTCAGGTCTCTCCAAGTAATTGACCAGTTCCTTCGTGTAGTTCTAGGCTAATACCTCACCATTCCAGATCATTAGTTTGTTCTCCACCAGGTGAGATCTTTCATGGAGCTCCAAATGGAAGGAGATCATCAGAGATTTTGTGTTCCTTCTATTTACTACTAATTGCTAACAGCTGATCATCTCTCATCAAGCAGCTTGCGTATTGTAGATCAGCTCATACCAGTCCTCTTCAGGTCCACCATCTTGGCCCTGGTGTCCTGTGATAGCTCTTTGGTCACGGCGGAGAGGTTGCAGTCTGACTATTTCAAGGTGTTGAGGTAACTAAGTTTTGCCCCCACAGAGAGTTCAGGTTAACTTACATTCAAAGTAAACGTACTTTCTCAAAGGAGCGCTTCAACCAACACTTGACACTACTGATTAATCTGTCTAATGATTACATTTCTGAGACGTGAGGAAATCAGCAAAAGCTGCGTGGATGTGGGTTTGTAGCATTTTCATGTCAGTCACGTCTGTCCGCACTGTACCACTTATGTGTTTGCTAATTACACTGCGTTCAGAAAAGGTCACGATCAAAGGAAAAAAGGCGAGCCGTGTTTCACACTGTGCTTACTTTCATCTTTTTCACAGCTTGATAGGAATTTTTAGCGTCGCCAGCATTCCTGTAAATTCAATCAGAGCGCGTCCCTGAGATAACACAAAAACGTCGGGCCGATCCCGGGGATCGGGTGTAGGTGAATTTAGAAGAGAATGTCCTTTTTTTTAATAAAAATTCAAAGTGGCAGCAGCCGGCTCTCTACTGCTTAGTCTACCGATCATGTGAAATTGTATAATGGGTATCCATTTGTCAAATTAGATCAGAAGCTGATATAGAGGAAAGACTGTTCATATCTCTTATGGGATTTCATCCAGCGGCGCTGATATTTTTCAGCAGACATTCATACATTTTCTGTCTCATAGATTTGATAGCCGGCTGGAGAATTCACCGTTCTGGAACGAGTGCCAGTCTTTCCCCCCATTGTGCTTTTTCTCTGCGCAGTCTTTCATTTGCTCTCACCTGTTTTTAAAACGACCCTTTCATGTCATTCACACACTAATCCCCAGCCTGTCAGAAGACCTTCATGAGTACTTTCAGTCTCAGGTTTCCAGCCTTGCTTTGAAAATGTGTCCTCGTTTTTTTGTTTGTTTGTTAGTTCAGTCAGGAAGGAAGAAGAGGGTACTATGAGATCTACTCTCCAGGATTCAGGTCCACTTCATCTCTGTACAATTTCCAAAGGAATACATTTGGATTTGGTAAACATCCTTCCCCCAAACTTCAAAGCGGCGCCGTATAAACCCGAGCACGTCAAGAGGGGTATGAGCAGCAACCTGCTTCTGCTGTCAGGAACGTGAACACTGCACCTGACAGCAGATGCAAAACAAAGTCCACATTTACATCAGATGTAAAGGCTCAAAATAAAGAACATTTTCTGGATAAGGTCAGATCCTGAAAAATGTGTTTACAAATGGAACAACTATGGAAAATATTGAAATTGACATTTTTTTAATTTTAAGTAATATCGTTTGTTTGACGGAATTTCACAAAGAACATAACCGTATGTTAATGGCACAAAACATTGCAGGAGCGGTTAGCATTCTAAAGCCTCGTTTCCACAGCAGTTCGGTCCGGTAATTGAGCATTTCCATTGTAAATAAACCCATTAAACCGTATCGAACCGTACCTCTTGGGGGCCCCCATCGGTTGTAGGTCCATTGAAAAGTGGAACGGAATGGTTGGGGCGGAGCCACTGTAGCCACCTGTTGATTGGCAGAAGATGAGGACATTTGAAAGCACTAATATAGCTCTCATTTACGCTAACGTTTCCAACTGCGGTATTCTTCCTAGTCGCCTGCAATCTTCTTTCAAACAATTCCTGCTATACACGATGTACTAAAAGTAAGGTAAGAAAAAGACGAGCTGCTGGATAACCTCCATTGTTGTGGCTTTTCTAGTCATCGCACGACAATAACACAATGACACACTAGCGGTCTACACCACGCATGAACCGCGAAAACAAACCGCTCTGTGGAATTGAGGCTTAACTGAGTGAAAACGCTCGCCAGAATTAACTGGACCGTACCGTATCGTACTACCGAACCGGACCGTTCAGTGGAAACAAGGCTTTAGAACAGAGGTTTTCAACCTTTAACAGTAAAAGAGGCATTTGGGCTTGTTTTCTACTGATCAGAACCTAGAAGGAGCCGCATTGAGTTGCCTTAGCCTTTAAGAAATTTGGATTTGCATTCATAACCTTCTGTTTGTTTTTTTTAGTAAATGTGAATGTCTATTTTTGATACGAACAAAAGCAGAAAATTATATAAAAAGACACTAGCGTCTCTCAAAAGGGATTTTTTTTAAAAGTTTTTTACTTAAGTAGCAAAAAAGCAAGCTCGTTGCTTCATTACTAGCTGAACTTCAAATGAGCATAACGTTTCTCTGTAAATTAAATCAGCCAAAAATGTTAGCTTGTTGCTGAAATAAAAGCTAAACTCAAAATTAGCCTAAAACCCCCAGTAGATAACAAATCAGCTAAAAATATTAGCATATGGCTAAAATATTGGATAAACTCCAAATTAGCATAAAAAACTAATTAGAGGCTAAATACGCCAAAAAAGCTAGCTTGTTGCTTAATTACTAGCAGAACTCCAAAATTGCCTAAAATTCGTCAGTAAACTAACTTAGTCAAAAACGTTAGCATGTTGCTAAAATAGAAGCTAAGTTCTAAATTATCCCAAAAAATTAACTAGATAGCAAATTATCTGAAAACATCAACATTTTACTAGAATATTAGCAAAACTCTAAATTAGCATAAAATTCCTCAGTAAACTAAATTAGTCAAAAACATTAGCCTGTTGCTAAAATAGAGTCCAAAGCCCTAAATTAGCCCAAAAACCCCAGTAGATAACAAGTTAGCCAAAAACCTTAGCATGTTGCTAAAATAGAAGCTAAAACTCAATTAAGCCCAATGAGGCAAATTTCCTTTGTGATTTTGGGCTATAAAAATATATAAAATATTATAATAATTAAATATATAAATATTGAATTGCTATATAAAATTGAATTGAATTAAAATAGCCTAAAAACCCAAGTAAATAACAAATTAGACAAAAACATTAGTATGTTGCTAAAATAATAGCTAATCTCCAATTTTTGTTTTTAAATTACTATTATTTTATTTTTCTTCAGGGAGAGAGCCGCTATGGAGAGATTAAAAAGCCACACGTGGGTCTGGAGCCGCAGGTTGCAGACCCCTGCTTTAGACCCTGGGTCGAGTCCGGACTCACTCTTTTCGCTGTGGTGTTTTCTCTGGTCTCCTCCCACTGTCCAAAGACATCATTCATAGATCGATTGGCTTCTCTAAATCGTCCCTTGGTGTGCATGTGTGTGTTCCTGCAACAAACTCTCACTCTGTTCAGGTTCTCAAGATGGCACAAAACAAATTAGAAAGACTGCACTTGAAGGTTAGAAAGTTAAGACTACCCTTGTCTTTCGCTGAACCTGTAATGGAATTGGTAAAGACATTGTGTTCACACTGGTAGCAAGTTTACTTGCTAGAGGTCTCTGACCTTCTTGATTAGATGGATCGCTTTACCTGGTCACTTTGCACCAATTCTGGTGAGCTTTCACACTCATCTGAAGGACTGAAGGAAACACACTTTGGTGCAAACCAAACAACCCAGAATAAAACCACCAGGTCTGTCAGAATCCTCTATGTCCAAATGAAATTGTAGTCACAGATTCAATGAATGCGATTTAGGCAACAAATTCCTGTCCACTTCCTCTCATTCAACGCACATCAAGCTTGCTACTTAACACTTGTCCTAAAATCAGTCCAAAGTTGATGCTTTAGAAAGTTGATGCGCAAAACTACTTTGAAAAGTTTTACGTTTCATAGCCACATGGAAGACACGGATGATGTTGAGAGATCAGGTTAGTTTGTTTTGTAGAGATCTACAGGCGCTGTCCGTCTTCTGCCTCATTTATTCAAATAAAAGATTGATTTTGTCCTAAAACTACAAATAAGGGCCATATTCTCCCTTTAATTCAATAAAATATCAGTTACAGAAATTTTTAAAAAGTTAAAGTTCATTTTAGACGGAATTTTATCACGTTGATCTAACAGCAGGACGCCGTAGGCATTCCAGAGGGTTAAAAAGCATCCTAAAACTACAGGTGCCTTCTCTCTTCTGCTACTTATTTGTCGTGTTGTGTGTATATTACACAATTTGAACTCCGGCTGTAGTAGAAAAACTGCAGAAACTCTTTGGCTCTAGCGAATGAGTCCATCAGAGCTACAGGAACTTAATGGGTTTTGAATCAATTGTCTTTCACCACCAACAACAAAAAGCCACTAAAATTGTCAAGCTCATTGTTTGGTTGCCAATTGAAACACTGTGTTCTACACAATGCTAGCTTCTGGTTTCACTGTAATTAGTCAGTGGGAGCCTGATAACACAATGCAGGCCTTTTGACTTTCCCCTATCCCAACATTCAATATACATGACAAGATTCTGTCAAGTGAAACGGACCACAGGATTGGTAATGGTATGTTAATTTAAACTTCAAGCCATCCTGCCCTCTTAAGCCATTGACCTCGGGGTGTATTATGGATTAGCCGTTCCCAGAACACTCTCCCCCCCAGTGGATATGTTTATCTTAACACTGACATTTCTAACCTGTGGCAATCAACCTGGGCTGAATTGTTTAATTTTGCTTAAATGGCCTTAAATAGCTTTCATTTAATTGGCAGGAGGAGCTGATGCCCCGAGCAAGGCCTTCCATCCTGGAGTTGAACAACTTTCTATCAATAACTAAATTAAACCCAGGCAGAGCTCTAATGAAGGTCTTACAGCACATCCTGAGATTATTGAAACAGGTCTCCTGTGGTAAAAAAGGGAATTTAGATCAGGCTATTACATTTTCTAAAAAAAAAAAAAATCCCCCTGTTTTTTCCTCTACAGCCAGTCACTTCACTCTCAGAGGCACAAAGACTAAAGGAGGACTGTAGATTATTATTCCTGACAGTTTCATGAAGACGAATCATTCGTGAATGTTTTGGTTTTTTATCAGCAGCTGTCACATAAGACGCACTGCACGGTTTATCTGGATGCAGTCACACATCACACGGAGATGGTGTCGAAGTGTGACAGGAGAGAGGCCTCGCTCTCTCGACAGAAAATACGGGATGCATTGAGGCTCAAAAATGAGCATCTTCTCAGATTAAATAAATTATGTCTCAATTCTTGATAGACACCACTTTGAAGTGGACTATTCTGATTTATTTCTATGTAGTTTTAAGTCCAAATTAATATTTCTAGCTTATGTGCCGCAACATTCCTGGACAACACGGACTATATCATTTTAACAATTATTCTTCTTTGCTGCGCCTTTAAGTGAGAGCTCAAAAATTTGCACCTAGCACCATAATTTTTTGATATCATAAATGACCCGCAGAAAATATGGATGACATCACATCAGGAGAAAGAAAATGAATGAGGTAAAACTCTCTCATGGGGCTAAAAAAGTTTCCACTTACAAAACCAAAACTCAAACGTTTACAGGAGGTTATGTATAATGGGATGGGCGCACGGACTACAGCTTGACGGCCATTTTGTGGCAAAGTATGACTTGACGATTTCCAAATTTTTCCACATAAAATGACTATTATGTTTAATCAATCGTCATGAAATCTAACTCACGTGCCACTAGGCTAAATCTACAATTGCACACAAAGTTTTGTTGACCTTTGACCCCTGGAGAGGTCCATCATCTTGAATTTTCTAAAAATGTTATCTTTAGTATACTTTCTTCAAATGAAAACTCTTAATAGGGATTTCACTTTATTTCCTCCTGACTCCTCGGGAATCATTAGGAAGATACTAGAGAAAAAATGTTGGAAATAAAATTCATAAATTTTGAAAAGCGTTAGCATTGCGAGCTCACAAAAGTGACGTTCCCCTGTTCCTCGCACATTTTTTATCAAAATATATTCCAAATTAAATACATGAATCCTTTACTCAAGCTGGTCAAAATGATATAATATATGACATCTAGGTACTAGGAATGTGGGCGTGGCAACAAAAAACCTTTGTTGCCAAGTAAATTCAAAAGTGTACTTTTCCCGATTCTTCTAAAAATTACATAGAACTGTTAGTTACTTACAGGTGATCAAAAAATAAAATGGTTGCTATGGAGCTAAGATGAACAGAAAAGCTGCCATTTTGAAAAAAAAATGTTGGAGCTCTGACCAGGGTGGAAGGAGAAGAGAGGGAGGGGCGAGTAGCAGCCACTCAGCCATTGGGGGCAAAGGTAGGTAACATCTGTGGACCATATGTCTCTTGCAGTTTTAAGAGATTTCAATTAATTCCTTTTGCAATTTTTATCATTTCTCTGCATTTTCATACTTTTCATTTTGGTGGAATTTTTGAGAATTTAAAGGAATCAAAGAACACCAAAGGCATGTTTTTTTTTTTTTGTTTTTTTTTTACCAGATTGTGTAACACATCTTCTATAGGTTGTGTGTAGTAAGAACATGATGGAAACACACAGTAATCCATAGCACAATTTCTTTTGATAAATAACTACTTTTTAAATTGATAATGATAAACTGCAAGCAAATGTTGGCGTTTTTATAACTCTACCCCTTCATATTCTTTATCTTTATTTTATCATCCTTCAACTTCTTGATAATTTTCCCCCTTTTTGTGCCGTTATTCCCTATCTCTAACACCTCCCTCTCTTCTTCTCTCTTCTCCTTTCCATCCTGTCCAACAAGAAATGGACACAAGCATAACTAATTTAAATAAAGTTTAGCCTTAAATACAAAAGGGTTTTTTACAAATATACACCTTGTGTATATGGCTGAAGAATCATAACCCGCTTTTGTAACAGTAAAATCTTATCTCTTTGCCTGGATAGGAATTCTAAGCTAATTCTCTGCTAATCAACCAAAGGGCACTAATGCACCACACAGAACCTCACTCAGTGCGAAGTATTGTTTGTGCCATCCTGCCTGCATTACTGAGCACTTCTATCTGGAAATCATCTTCTGTTTCTAACCCTGACTATTCTCTGCCACCTGCCCTGACCCTCGCCTGGACTCTGACACCTCTGCTCTCCTCTTGGACGGTCCCATGCTTTTGATTGACCCCGGCCCATCTGACTCTGATTTATCTTTGTGGACTTTTAGCTGTGCCTCATTCCTGTCTGAACTAATAAACCTGCTCTACGTGGAACCAGCTTTCTGCCCGTCTGTGACAGTTAGCACGAAGCTACCAGCACTCCAAAAGTAATATTTATGACTTTATAAATGCCCCTACAATTTCAAGTGTTCCAACTATGTGCCCCATACCGGTTTACCCAGACAGCTGGTTTTTCTCCTGTATCTATCACACTTCCCTTCAGTTACGGCCAAGGCATTAAACTGATTTATTTCAAACACCAGAAACACAATGACTTGCCCAGCTGAACCTGCAAAGACTAACTGTACAAACCTGGACCGCCGCAGATGCCAGACTTTGTAACTCCTTCTGAATATTTAACCATACTTGTCGTTTTGATGACACAGGGAGCAAATCACACTGCGTCTGACCTCTTCCCCGTGCCACCAGTCCTCTACGCACCCATTACCGAGCAGACTTAGTAAATTTAACTAATCTCCTTTGATTAACAAAGGACTCCCGGCTTGTGCTGCAGCAGAGACAAAGGTCATTCTTCATAATGCGATATGACATTGCTGCGCTGATTGTTGGGGCAGTGTGCTGCTGCAGCACTTGTGTGTGACCATAACGTGTGGATTTGAGAGGCAGAAGCAGTAATTGCACATCATTCATTTAGACACCGACGATGACTTAAGTACAAGGTGAATGCCTCCTGGAAGCTGGAAAGGAATGCTATCAGCATTGCTGCACATGCAGGGTCATTATTGAGGTTTGAGCCGCTCATTGTTTTTAGATTAAGACAAAGATGCAGTTTTAATATGAAAACTAATTAGCATCTTTTTGGTCTTTAACAGCTAAATCTGCCATTGAAAGAAAGTAAAATACTGTATTTTCCCCACTATAAGGTGAAAAAATTGTATATTGCGATATAAACAACTTTATTTCACAATAACAAGATATATCACAATAAACAATAACGTATATTTTCAGTTGTTATCTGAAAAAAAATGTCACCAGAAGCGCATTTTTCCGCAACGGTCGGCAGGGGCTTCTGCTAGAGCTTTTTTGTTTTTGCAATCATGGGTAAGTTAATAACCCTAAAGTATTACCCCATGTTTCTGCTGAGAAGAAGCAAGTATTTAGTAGGCCTACACTTCTTTAATTTATATTTTGTTGAGACACACAAAGAGAAGTGTGTGCGTGTGTATGTTGTGACTGTATGTTTATTTTCATCTCTACAGTCTGTTTAGATACAAAAATATGATCACATTTGTCAATCGTGGTGTTTTTTATTAAAAATTGGTTATATTTTGAAAATCCAAAGGACTATGAATGTGAATTTGTGTGTCTGCAGCCAAACACTGTAACCACCAGGAGCAATGTGTGGTTCAGTGTTTCTTCAAGGACACCTCAACTCATGGGTGGGCAAAGTGGGAACCGAACCTGCAATCTTCCAATCAGAGGTCAACTGCTGTACCTCTGCCCCACAGCCACCCCATTATTACTGTGAGATGTTGTCATATCTCCACTTATACACCTTCAGTCACTTTAAATGGACCATACCACGCTTTTCTTAAGCCTTTCAGAGAAAACTATATCCATATATATATATATATATCCATCACTACACTGGTTCACACACAAAGACAACCATCATCTCCATGACTGTGCACGACCCGAGAAATTGGGTAGAGTTGAAAGTTCTTAAAGAAGCCTGGGGTCTAAAGTAATTGGAAGATATTGAGATCACTGATCACTGTTAGTTCTGCGGAGAAAGTGTGTGTTTGTGTTGGCCTGGAAACAGTGCTGACAGCACAGGCATTTCCTAGAAGGGGCTGTTCTCACTTTGTGACATCAGCTCGTGAGAACCTGGTCCTTTACGTATTTTGGAAGGGGCTGGTGCTCCGAGTGCAGGTTTTTAAAAGGTTTATTCAGAAATGCGTGAATGGATCAAAATTCCACTTAGGGGTCCTTTATAGTGAGGATCGAACATTATAATACACTGAAAAGCTCAAAAAGTTGATTTTTGCATAGTATAGACCAGGGGTGTCAAACTCATTTTGGTCAGGGGGCACATTCAACCCATCTGATCTCAAGTATGGCAGACCAGTAACATAACCTATGGTCAACTTGTTATCTGTAGCTTTGTTTTTTTGTCAATTTTTCATGGAAAGCTCAGCAATCCACGTCAATTGTTCTCTTTGTGACGACATTTTGGTAATTGTGATGTCACACCTGATCATTGTTATAGCAACTTAACAGCCGTGCGGATGGCGGGGAACCAAACTCTGCATCTGACCCAGACATGGCACGCGCCTGCAAAGATATCCTGTTCATGTTCTGATCTCTTGTCCTGCCAGTTTTCATTTCCCTTTGCTTCCCCTAGTGGCAGAATTGCACATTGCACCCATTTATTTGAAGAACCATAACTCGCCACAAGATAAGGCTACAAACTTGCTTTTTTTTTCAACATCCTTACATTTTTTCTCTTCACAACTGTGCCGGATTGAACCGTTTGGCGGCCCTTATCCGAGCCGGATATGTTTGACACCCCTACCATAGATTATCATAACTTGTCTCTCAGCCTTCATAATCGTACTCTTGCTTCAATATGTTACCAGCACGAGCTAACATCGTTGATAATATGAAATGATCTGGAGGGCCGGATTTGGCCCCTGGGCCTTGACTTTGACACATGTGGTAGAAACCCTTTAAAGAAATGTCTGTCTTTCTGCAAATTTTAATGCTGCAAAAGTCACTGCTTTGTTATTTGAAACAACAATAATGAAATTCTGATTAAAAATATGTTTTTTTGATTTATTCATAATGAATGTTAAAACAAAATTAAAACATATAGTTTTAAAAAATTAGGATGTAAAATGAAATAAGTTAATAGAAGAATTATTAATATTCAAAACTCTGTTCACTTATTTTGTAAGCCTTAGTCTTAAGTTCTATTAGGCAAATATAAATCGTCTACATTCTGATTTTTTTTTTTTTTTTAGATTTTAAAGACGGAATAGGAATATCCCCTAAAGGCCTGTTGTGTTTTCTCTTCCCAATCAATGGTTTGTTTCAATAACAGACAGAAAAATTCCGCCTCATTAAAGCCAGTCCTGTCTGTTCGGCGTTCCGAGGCGATGTGGAGTTTGATTTTCATCAGCGGCTGACACCGAAACACCGAAACGCTGCATTTTCACAAACACATTTGACTCAGGCGCAGTCGCACAGACAGCTAGTTGACAGGGAAAGCATCTGCAGCTGCGTTGAGGGCCAGAGACGCCGCAATCAACTGTGTTTGCAACCAGGTGTCAGAACTTCGCTGGTTCAGACTTGCATGAATACGTGAAGCTTTCAGACCGCCAGAAGCAGTCGTGGGGTAAAGTTGATCCGACGTAGCCCTCTGCTGTTGTGGAGATCCGAGCTCCTTCCTCTAAAACACACCTGATTTATTTTTTATAGTGAGGTGAGTGCTTAGCAGCCTACAAATGGAGCGATCAAAGAAATTCCTGCATTTACCACATTCTTGCCCCTCTGCTGTTATGGTTTCTCCCTCTGCCCGTTGCCTTTTTCTGCTTCTTGCTAATAGGGCTCCATAGGGGCTCAACTGTGTCTGAGAAATGCCATTATGACAGATCACGCTTTTGTTTTCAGCAGAAAATGCTCTAACACATTGATTTTTTTTTTATCCCCCAGCCATGTTTGCAAAATCTCACAGGCATATTTGTTTACGGAATTCATTTTTATGTGGCAACAAATCAGACTGAATGTTTTTTTTTAAGCCATTCTCGCTAACAATGCAAAAAGAAAATCATTACAGGTAATGTCAGATTAAAAAAACTATTAAAGCCACCAGCAGTGTTGTATGGCCCTCAGCTGCCATCCGTCCACCCTGCTCCCTTTTGACCGACCCCCACTGGCTGCTACACGCCCCATCAAAGAACACCTTTTTTTCACTTTTCTATTGGTTTTATCTCCATAGCAACTATTTTATTTTTTGGTCACCTGGAGGTGACGAACAGATCTGTGTCATTTTTAGAAGAACTGACAAAAGTAAATTTTTGGATTTCCTTAGCAACTGAGGTTTTTTTTTATTTTTTTATTCAATGGCCACAACTTTACTAATATGTTAATTATGTTTTTTTTTTCTTTTTTTATGTACTGAATTTTATTTTGTGGGAAAATTCAAGATGGTGGCCTCTTCATAGGTCAAAGGTCAACAAAACTTTGGTTCTGCCTGTAGACCTAAGTGCATTCACTCAGGTTGGGTTAAGGCATCAAGTTTGCATCTGCCCCCTTCTTTTGACGCGCGTAAAATTTCCTCCTTGACGTTCTAGCCAAGGAGCTACCACAGAAGAACATTATTCGTTGGCCACATCATGGAAAACACGGATGATCTTGAGTAAGTATGTCTTAAGGTTTTGGCGCCTCTCTCAGTGCGGTGTACCTCACTCGTGGAGCTATGGCTAACGGCCGTTTACAGCGCTACTTCTGCCTATCTAGGCAGCCGTGGTGGAGCTGTAGGGCCGTTATCCTCTGATCAGAAGATTGCAGGTTTGATTCCCGCCTTGCACGCTCATGTGTTAGGCAAGACACTAAACCCCACCTTAGCTCTGGTGGAAGGTATATAAGTGTGCGCCATTTACCATATCTGTGGCCCAGTTTGAGCATTAACCAAAGAGGGGAAAAATAAAAGTTAGACTGGTGGATCTTTTGATTATTGTCTTAATGAAAATAGGAAAAACATTATAAGTCTGTGGAGATAGAGCGATCGTTAAAACGACACCCATGGCGGTGGTAGGTTGGGCCAACCGCCGGCAGGAAGGCAGAGCAGGCTCTGCTGCCCTGTGACTGGCAGTCTGGGCAGTAGACCTCGCTAGCTCTGCCAGGCACCTGGGTATAGTGACGCTCGCTTTGTCCACCGGAACCTGAACAGCGGAACTTGCTAGCTCGCTACACTGTCCACCGGGCGGCAGGCTAGTGTAGTGATTGCTCCATCTCCATGGTCTCTGTGATGGGACGGTGACCTATCCAGGGTGTATCCCATCTTTGCCCAACAGTAATTGGGGCAGTCTCCGGCAGTGAGCGGCCATATTGAATTAATGCTTCTACCCTTTAATTTAGTCACTGAATGGCCATAGCTGTGTCCCTGATTGGTTGACGCACCACCTAAACCTTGCCGCGCCCAACGCCGAAATCACAGCAAGACGCCAGATCGCTTTTGTACATTGACTTAACATTGAAACTTGTTGCTTCTGCCACGCCAGCCACGTCTGGTGTGAATGCACCAAATATCTGGTGGTATGGGTGTTAAATGTCATGAAGATCGCTTAAACAAAAATCTTTCTCACAACAAAAAAACGCCAAATTTCCCATTTAGCCAAAAAATGGCTGCCAAGCCGTACTTCTTGAGGCAATCCCATTATCATATCGAAACCTTCTAAGGATATTCCCGTTTTGGTTTCAAAATATGTTTTTTAAGCCCTATGAGATATTTTGTCGCCATTGATTGTGATGTCATCAGTTTTTTGGTGAGTCATTCACTATACCCCAAATTCATTTCATCGGGTAATAGGTGGTGCACATTTTGGTGAGTTTTGAGTATGTGTTACATTTTCGCTCATAGGCAAAGTGATAGTTAGCACCCTTGCAAGCTAATTTGTTTGTAAAGCTACTTAGCCGCAGTTGTCTGTAGAGAAAGGAAGAGAAATATCATTTGAATAAGCTTTTAATCAGTGGAGACATGATTCAGAGGAGTAAGCCGCTGCTGCTTGCAACTGCAGGACACAATGTCCTTACAATGAAGAGAATCTGTCACTCCGTGGTTCAGGCGCCAGCGAGGAAGAAATCTTCCTGACTTGGAAGACGGAGACAGCAGGAGAGAAGGTGCACCTGCGGTGCCGCTCGCTTCCTGAACGGCTCCAAGGAGATGAGAGGTTTCGCCACATAAAAAGCGCTAAAACGACGGATGCCCCCGCGTTAGCAAAGTCAGCCCTCGTTTCACTGATGCCAAATGGTCCCATGAGGGAAAGTAATGAATTCCATCAACTCCCACAGCATTTTCAGGTATTTTTAAACATTATATTGTTTTTATTCCTTTTTAACAGCTTGCCCTTTTCCGAAGTTCACCTGCTAATTAATTCAGAAATGTCTTTTTATCCGCAAAAAGACTCATCATTTGAGAGCTAAAACTATTTGCTGCTAAATATGACTCAGCCAGGTACAGTTTCATAAACAAACACATTTTTAGAATAAACTGACCCAAAATTTCTTTCTTAAAGGATAATAAAACAAACTAGTATATATTTTCAAAATTTAAAAAGCAGAAACAGTAAAAAGTCTCAACCTTTTGCTAGCTTTTTGCTGCTAGAACTTGATAAGACTTTGCTCCATGGTGGTTGTTTTGTCATCTGTTACAGAGGAAGAGAGAAGTCTGCACTAACATGAGTAAAGGGAGTGCGTGACCTCAACTCGACCTTTTTAGGGAGTTGTTTTCTGCTTTGCTGCACACGTGGCTAGAAAGCAGCACATCCACTAAATCACGTTTTGAAACAAGGTGAATGACTTCCACCGACACGAGAGAGGTGGAGTTTTTCCTACTGCTGCATAAAGGGAAATAGATGAAAAAAAGCTGAGACTTAGAACCTCATCTACGTCTTACCCTTATGGGTTAGTCACAACTGCCCATACGGGTGGATATGAGTTGCCGATAATAGACAAACCTGTACGGGGCTCGTAGGTGGCCCCATGAAATACGAAGGTCGTGGACGACTTGATGAGCCAGACGAGCAAAAATGATCACGGGTGAAGCCAGTGATGTGCAGGAGGTTATTTTTTGTACATGTGTCAAAGTCAAGGCCCGAGGGCCGGATCCGGCCCTCCGGTTAATTATATCCAGCCCTCCAGATCATTTTATTTTATTATTATTAATTTCCCGATGTTTTATTGCACTTATTTGTAACTTGTATAATTTTGACAAAATATATTTTTATGGAGAGTAAAATCTTGAAAGTTATTTAAGCTTTAAGTTGATTTATTCTGGAATAATATTCCTTCCTGTTATTCATATTTATGCTAAAAGGTTACGGTTTGGAAGTTTTAAAAATGAGCATTCTGCTAGATTTTTATACTAATTTTTAAGATTGTTTAGGCTATTTTGGAGTTTAGCTAATATTTCAGCAACATGCTAGCTAATTTAGCTAATTTAGGCTTTTCCTTTTAAGTTTTTTTTTTGGGCTGTTTTGAAGTTTGGCTAATATTTACAAGCTAGCTGCTTTGGCTAATTTAGGCTTATTTCTGTGTTTTAGGATATTTTGAAGTTTAGCTATTTTTTCAGCTAAAGGCTAACTGTTTTGACTAACCTAAGGTTTTGTTTTTTTCGGGGGGGTGGGGGTGTAATTTAGATTTGGCTAATATTTTAGGTCGCTATCAGCTTCAGTGTTTTTAGCTATTAATTTCACCATCTTCAGCTGCCAAATTCAGCTTACAGCATTCACACTAGCATTATTGCAGGTAATGCATTAATGCTAGTTAATAATTATGTTAAAAAGTTACATTTTAAAGTTTAAAAATGTTATTGTTCAATAACTGTTTATTCTGTTCAGCCGGTGACCTAAGTTGTGTTTTGGATTTTGGCCCCTTTGTGTGATTGAGTTTGACACCCCTGCTTTATGTGCAGCCTGTTTGTTTTCTGTTCTATTCAATGGCGTCCTACGGACACTTGTGTCTCACCTGTACATACATGCAGCAGTTCTTACAGCTCTTACACCTTACAAACAAGTAGAATGTGGTACAACATCATAATCGGTACTTCAAAAGTGTAAGCAACTTACTTGTCCCTGTCAAATAAATACTTTAAAACACACAGACAACACGCACAACAATCGTTTTTCTCAATAACACTTTTCAATGAGCCTCAAGGGAATTGTAAGACACACCTGCTCTTCCCATAAGATGTAACTTGAACCGTCCTCTCTACGACCCTCTAAGGACCCACAAAAAACAGCTTTAAGGTGGCCAGGATGTAACAATTACCAGAGTGTTGCTTAAATTCTATTGACTGGACTGAGCTGAATCTTGATGATCCCCCATATCTGAGACTTAACGGCACATTTTAAATAGAAATACACGTGTCATAAGGAAGGTCATTTCTAGAAATGGCTGCTCAATTTGAATGAACAGAAAGTTAACGAGAATTAGTCGCTCATAACCTGCTGTTTAACTCATAAATCTCTAGTGTTGGAAACGTTACTTTGAAAAATCATTTAGTCAAATGTTTACTCATTACTTAGTCCAAAAACATAGGGACTCGCACTACCTGATACTAGCATATGTACTCATGGTTGAAAGAGACTTGAAGCAAAATATCAAAACGATGCAAATCTAATGAATCTTGCTCCAGACTTTTTCTTTCGCAGCTCTATTCCAACATATGAAGGGTGTCATAGATTTCTGGCCAGACACAAACCACATTTATTAATTTCTTTTTTTGTGATCACTTTTCAAACAGTTAGCACTTCAGTAAATCACAAAAAAGACACAACCTTTACGTCACTGCCAGATCCGAGTCCCTGATTAGTGAAAGTTCAACTGGTTTAACTTTCAATCTGTGTTCTGTGGCCGTACGGTTTTAAGTCACGACCAAAAACTGACTATGAAAACTATAAGTCGTAGTAAGGCACAAACTCACAGAAGTACTTCAAATAATGTGTTTTAGATTTCTCCGTTCTTATCTTCTGGTGTTAGGTGCCAGAAACCGTTGTTCTAACCCCGGTCAGATCAAGTTATGCATCCACAAGAAATCAAGAATGGAGATTTTCCTGAGTTTAATCTTCTATACTCACCAAATATGTTTACCTTGTCTACTTATCCACAGTCACCGCCATTGTCCACACACCTTCTCGTGCCGCCGTGTGCCTCCATCCCATTAATCCCTGCTTAATTAAAACTTTGACTTGATCCCTCATGAGCCTTTTCAGAGTTGCCCATCTTATAGACACTATAAGACAGTCTAGCTTTTTAAATCCATAACAGATTTTTGTTTCAACAAAAGCATTTCATTTACCTTAGTTTGCTAGATGTTTTGCTTTTTGCCTCACACTTTGAGCCAACCTAGTTTACGAATTTCCCGCTTAGTTGTTGCGCTTTAGTTTAGCCAATTGGATGGACGTTGGTGCGGTTGCACGAGAGCTTCACGAATGTCCATAGACCCTAAAACAGAGGACAGCTCAACCCCTCCCCCATTGTGTTCCAAATAGGAAGTACCCCCTGGCAGCAAGAAGGCCAAAATCCCATAGACTTCCATTGAGAAATAGGTATTTCTCAGTCATTTTACACGTCAGAATAACCATTCTTGCTCTGATACATTCTCTTTAACATGTCCATTCAAATCCTACTTTTTTTTTTTTTTTATTTTCTCTTTATCCCAATTTATCTAAGTTATAAATTGACCAATCAAATGCCTCAGTAAAAAAATGTGCCCGCCTCCAATGTTTAATTGACAGCTTCTCCTGAGCTTGCTTAGTGGTGGGGGACTTTATGATTGATGACAGTAGTTCCTCTAAAAACGTGACTCAGACCAACTTGGACTAGTTGCTGTCAACGAGTTACAACATGGGGGTAGATGTCTAGAAGTGACGGAGAAGGCTCTGGCCTGTTTTCGCAAGGTATTTTCTATCAACGCCTTTTAATCTCCAGTTCATCTAAACTGTCAATCTAAATGCTTTTTTTTTTTTTTCTTGGCGTTTCCGAGCTTCCATTTTTGAAGAAACCTTCAAAAAAATTGAGCCCAGTTAGATGGAGGTGTGGTAAATTTGTTGGAGAAATGTTGGGTGAGATGGCTGTGTTGCATAGTGAAGCTAGGTTCACATCTCCTGACAACCCGATGAAAGCGCAATGACATAAGTTCCAATGAAAAGTCAGTGCAAATGTGCTTTTTGAGCTTCTGCATTCAAAAACATCACATTTAAGGATAGCTACGTTTTTGTTTCTTTGACTGCTTTCATGCTCTACGTACAAGACGTGTGGCCATTGAACATTAGTTGAATATTAAACCCGGTTAAAGATTGACCAATCAAGGAAAAATCGATGGCGTCCTTTTTAATTCAAAGAAGTACCAACCATTTGTAAAATTGATCATGAGGAGAAATTAATAATTCTGGTTTTGTGTCCGACCGGAATTCTATGACACCAAGTCTCTCATATATCGGAATAGAGCTTTGAAAGAAAAAGTCTGGACCAAGATTCACAAGATTTGTACCACTTTGACATTTCACACTAAGCCTATTCCAACTGTAGGTGGTGGACATGCACTTGTAAACAATAGAAAAAGAAGAAGAAGCCCCTCCCTGCTTGTCCATTGTGAACTTTGTGGATGCAAGTTTAGAATATTCAAGAATGCGTGTTACATTCCCGGCATCACATGATTGAGGGGAGTCTCCATTGAGTGCCATCAGGCAAAAACACTCTCTGCACTTGACAAATTTAGACAATAGGCTATTAGCAGCACTTGAAATCAGGGAGTCATCATCGAGGCTTCGGATGCAGCTGTAATTGTTCTAAATTGAAGAAGCTTCCACAGACACGTGTGTGCGTTTGAGAATGGAGACGGTGAAGGCAGAAGAAGCCGGTGCGCAGCTGAAATTTCAGAAGACCGAATTAAACATGCAAATTTCTTTCATCTGCCAATGCACTTTTATTAAAAAAAAATAAACTAAAAAGAATATTGAGCCCACTTTGGGAGAAAAGCAGTTCTGCACATACTGATTGCAAGGAGAAAGAGAAGAACTGGAAACAGAAGCCTTTCCAGCATTCGTCAGATGCTGTAATTCCTCAGCCATGTTGTGAGTCAGAGGCTGGCAACAATTACAAGGACAGAGAGACACAAACACACACACACAGATAGCACTTTATTGGTATTCTTGATCGACAGTGTTATGCTTCAATGAGACTTTCACATTAAGTTCCAATTGTGATGATAAGAAGTGCAGCAGATGAGAATGTGTCCTAAATTCATCTTCCCGTGGGGATTAGAAAGCTGTTCTTGCATCAATCTGTAGGAAAAAAGCCTCCCGGCAGAGAGAATAAAAACTCCACCAAGCAAAGCTCGGCAGGAGCTCCAATCAGAGGACATCAGTGTGTTTGAGCACCTTGTGTTACTGAAGTCTGACCGGCGCATTAGGTCGGGCCTTTCAGACCACAGCGATTTACTTCAACCCATTTACTTTCTGGCAACGCCGACATCGTCTTCATTTGCACAATTTCACAGTGAGATATTCGTCGCTCGGAGGCATCTGGCCTCTTTCACTCAGCTGAAGCGAGTCGCCGCCGCTCCCGTACGTGCACTGAACAGATTAAATCAAAATGAATACACTGCAGGTTGGATTTGAGACCCTTAAAGGAGCGACCTGATATCTCAACAAATTATAGCATAACTACATTGGTCCAATAACTGCTGGATGACACAAAAATATGACTGCACAATGACATTTTCTACCGAACTGGAACAACTTGCAAATGTTGCAGGGAAGGTAATTCTGTAGATACGGAACAAGAAGAGATGAAAGCAACTGTCTCCATGTGGTGGTGGTTAAAAGGGTAATTCAGTATTCTTCACGCTTTGTTACAACAGTTTCCGATGCACCTTCTCAACCTTTTAACCTTTTTACAGCATAGCTATAGCCAACACATTCTCATCTACAGCTCATCACATATTGCCGATTGGTTAAGGACCCCCCCTTTTTAACATTGTTTTAGGTGTTCAAAACTTTTTGACGTGCTGGCTGTTTGTAAAATCAATAGTCTGCAACCCTCGGGACGAGGTACCGGATGTAGACTGGTCCTCAGGACATGTCTAGCACTGGCACCCTAACCCAACACTGGACACGGTACTGGACACAGTACCAGGTGCGGTACCAGATGCAGTACCGGTTCGCATCCAGTACAGCGTCCAGACCTGGTACCATGTCTTGTAGCGCATCCGGTACCGTGTCATACCGGAAAATCAAGGGTCCACAACCCTCCGGCCTTGAACCAAATGCGTTGCCGGACGTGGACTGCTCCTTGAGACGCGTCAAGGTCAAGTACCGGTACCCAAACCTAGTACGGGTACCCTAACCCAGCATTGGACGTGGTACCTGATGCAGACTGGTCCTCAAAACCTATCCAGTACCGGTACCCAAACCTAGTACCGGTACCCTAACATAGTACTGGTTCGTATCAGGTACAGTGTTCGGGACCAGTACCACATCTGGTACCACGTCCAATGCCGGACTAGGGTACCGATACTGAGTTTGGGTACCGGTACTATGCGCCCAGAGCACTAGTCCACGTCAGGCAACGCATCTAGACCAAAGCCCGAGGGTTGCGGACCCTTTATTTTCCTGTATGACACGGTACCGGATGTGGTACGAGACACGGTACCGGCTCTGGACACTGTACAGGATGTGAACCAGTACCAGGTTAAGGTACCAGTACTGGGTTAGGGTACCGGCACGCTGGACTAATTCTGGTTCTTGGCCTGGAGGTTAGGGACCCTTGATTTAATGGGAACAGCCAGCAGGTCTTAAAATGACGATTTGGGGACACTCAAAACATAAATTTTTGACAGGGAGAGTTTCTTAACCAAACGTCAGTATGTGACGAGTTGGGAGTGAGAATGAAGGGCTTTATCCCCAGTTTGACATTCTTTCAGCTAGCGTAACTCATCAGACCTTTACACAATTAGCGTAATTCCAGCTAATTCTGAAGCAAAGAAAAGCAGTTTTGCATTGATATGCATGACTACAGTAGTAAAGTTCTTAGGCAATCAATATAAATTAGTTAATTGTGTCACATATGCAACGCATACAGTAACGAATTTCTAGCTCAATCCATGTAAATTAGCTGAGTCTGTTACATAGAAAAGCGACTTTGCGCTATCATGCATCACTTTCTGTTCATGAAGGCCAAATCTGATTTGCTTCCCTACCCCTACAGCTTCTCCCTGTTCCTACATGTATCCGTCCAACCAGAGAGTTATGGGAAAATAGTCTCTTCGAATCCGGACGTTACTACTGCTGGTTGACATCATGAATAGTCGCTGGTCATCTACGTTGGCTTGTATCTGCCAGCGCTAGGAAAATACATGTCATCGGTTTTAGAACTTTAAAAGTCATGCTGAAACAAAAAGTCATTATCCATCCATCTTCTTGACCGCTGTGTCCCTTTCGAGGTTGCGGGGGTGCCGGAGCCTATCCCGGCTACTGAAGGGCGAAGGCGGGGTACACCCTGGACAGGTCGCCAGTCTGTTGCAGGGCCTCAATCACACACCCATTCACTCTCAGACACACCTAGGGGCAATTTAGAGTCACCAATTAACCTATGAAGCATGTTTTTGGACGGTGGGAGGAAGCCGGAGTCCCCGGTGAAAACCCACGCATGCACGGGGAGAACATGCAAACTCCACACAGAAAGGTCCCAGCCGGGATTCGAACCGGGGCCTTCTCGCTGTGAGGCGAGAGCGCTAACCACTTGCGCCACCGTGCAGCCCCAAAAAGTCATTACTTACATTTAAATATAAACTTCTGTGCCTTAGAGGACAAACTGCGTGAAGAAATGCGAATCTTCCTTAAGAAGAAAAGCTGCTTTTCTCCGCGGCAGAATCAGGTGATTCATGTTAATCGCGTAAATGGTCAAAGAGTTACAGTAAGTCACATAGCGAGTGTTCTTTTGGCATCAATGGCGTTAACACCAGTGCTTTAGCTCCTGATTTTACATTGATAAACTTGAAGTATTTTAATTGTATATTGTGTTCTTGTTCCTATTTCTATGCTTAGCTCTTAGCCTATGGATGCTTTTGCACTAGCATGTTTCATGAGTTCATTTTCTCTGGCAAGTGAACTATATAGCAATAGGTGATTAAAAACTAACAAGAAGTAAAGAAGAAAGAGGTTACAGCTTAAAAAGATTAAAAATAAAAATGTCTTGTCTTTAAATATAGTGCATTTAGAAGGCATGGACCAATTATTATCTATTATAGTCAAAGGACTTGTGAGTTTTGTTTTCTTTCTGATAAGTGCCAGCGTCAGGCAAGGCTGGCTTCTAGTGAAAGTAAACCGAACCATCATTTTCTGATCATTGTAGCTCAGTCTTCCAGAGGGAACGGGTGTGAGAGACACCTGAAGAAGAATACAAACATTGATGAAAGTTGAGCTGAAATTTAGCTTAATTGCAGGGGTGTAAGTCAACAATATAGAGCCTCAAGACTTTTTGTATTTAAAGCCTTGTTAAAATCTACCACTGGTGGCTAGATTGAAGATGATTTGGGGGGAGAAGCCTTTAAAACATTATAAGTGTTATTAAACGGAGTCCTAAAAAGGTCATTTTTGATACTGCCCATCAGATGTCAATAAATGTGAGGCAGATCATGCACAGAGATGTTAAGCAGCAAATTCACCATTCCTTACCAGAGTTTTAGCTCCAGAGTTGACATTCTTTTGACTATTGTTCTGCAGCTTTGCACTAATATGCAACACTTTACAGTAGTAAATTATTAATGAAACCCACATTAATCATTTGATTCTGTCGCAGAAAGAACCGTCTTAACGCCATTTTACGTATTGATGTAATGAAGAATATGAAAGTAACTTTTCTCCTTGTCAAAACCAATTAGGGGTGCAGCAAAGAGTCGACCTAGTTGATGAATTTATGTATATTTCTATTATTTAACCAGATTGATAAGTCGAAGCAAGTTGTTAATCAAATCCACCTATACAATTCAAAACACTCCGAATTTTACAGACGTGACCATACAGTGTAGTAGAATGTTCTAATAATGTTACATTTGAATTAGTTTTATGTGGAAAAACAACAGTGGGTTGAACTTTATGAAAGTAAAATGTGGATTGATTTGACATTAATTCTTGTTTATTTACACTATCGTAAGATCGTATCTGCTACCTGTCTAGTCTGCCCAATTGTATCATTTAACTGATTTATTTTCTCAAACATTTTCTTTTGCTCTGGGAAAAATTTTCAGCTATTGTTAGGATACATTATTTTACAATCACTGAAGGGCTTGCTACGCCAGGTAATTTCCAAAGCCACAACATAGCGAGCTTCTGTCACTGGATTTAGCCATTTTTGTAAACATTATCTGTAGTCAGCCTCGTTGGAGTTACAGCTTGTTATGCTTTTACCTCATTTTTATGATTTGTAACATAGTAATAATATATATTGAATTCTTTTAATGTTGCCTTTACCTGCACAAATCAGGCACATGACTTTATCCAGCCCATAAAGTACGACAAAGTAAGCATTTCTCCACTTAGCCTGGAGCTCCAGTGTTTATGTTCTTTATTTGCTGTTATTTTTAATTGTTAGTGTGTTAACGGTTAAATTGTTATCCTATCCATATGTTAAAGAATTTGTGTTTAAGCGTCACCGGTGAAGCGTCACATCATTTACACTTCACTGCTATACATTTTTACGTATCATCAAGCTGATTTTGCCAGCCTCAGTATCCATTGGAATTACTTTATTTGCGAAAACGGTTGAAGGGTTACTCTAGTTAAAAGTACGTCAACACTAGAGCTAAAGCTTTGGCATTAAAAGTTTAAGGTCTTAAATTTTACAGATCCAAAGGTTTGAAGATTTTTTTTCTTCCTACGTGATGCATTGGTGCGTTCTCTCGTTCTTTTCCTCCTTAACTATCCAATTTCCTGTGTACTCTACGATCCCAACCGTGCCGTTGCTAGAGGGGGGGCGCGATGACTAATGCTAATAACCTCCACTCCACAGAGCACACCTCATCTTGTGCAACAACAGCGTGTCTGTTTTCGGCGCTGAAAATTGCCCTTACGGTACGTCCCACATCTTTACAATGAATCATCGCCGGCACATCTTGGCTCCCTGTTTACCTCAGAGATTGCATCAAAACACAGGATCCCATTGTCGGCGCTATAATGCCAGCGCCGCTCTGTGATGAGGCTTCGGAGGATCAGATGGTGAGGTGTCCTCACTCATATTTCATTTTGTGCCCTTTTATTCCAGCCAGGCACCTTGTGTGTGGGTAAGATGCAAGCCCAGATCTGACTCACACGGGGGCCGAAATGAGGGGGGAATTCGTACTGTAGCTGTGCATTTGCATTTGTGCATACGTGATGTTTCGGATCACCTGCGATGTGGTGCAGGCTCCTCTTAATAAACTTGATAATAAATCCAATAGCATCCTGTCAGAGTTTATTTTTTCGGCAGTGTTGGGACTCCGTATAATAAACGCACGTTTAATAAGCTCCTCTGTCAGAGGAGAGCTGAGGGAAGAAAAGAGTTCCTGACACCGGCTAAGCCCCTGAGAACTCCCAGCTGCAGAGGATTGTGGGCCAGGGAGCGCAGGCCGGTGCACAGCTCCGATGATTATCCCGTCCCTGACAAGCCGCATGGCATGTGGAGCATGGAGTTTCTACCTCTCAATTAGCGTCTCCGCAACCACACACAGGGGGGTTCGGGAGGTGCAAAGGACTAATGCGTGCAGAGAGGATAACAATGGCCAGGGGTTGTCAAAATGATTTTCCCCTCATAAAGCCATCACGCCGGTTCTGTGGCGGCCCCATCGAATGAGCCAATTAAAAATCAATTAATAAAGCTCAAAGTCTTTGCAGTGGCTAATGGACTTTGTGCTGGGATTGATAAGGCTCCGAGTTGCTGTTGATGCTTTCATACCTCCGTCATTATATTTCAGCGGTGTATTCATAATCGGGTTGATCAGGAGCGGACAGAAAGCAATTTACCACAGGTTATAAGTTAATTAGCTTTCACCTTGTGTCCTGTTCCCACATGCAACTTTGTAGTGTTTGTAGTTTTGAGGGTGCGGCGGTGTGTGAAGAAGAAGGTGGTCAATGTCAGGGACGGTCCTCCGGCTCGACCTGCCTTTTAACGGTGAGCTGGAAACAAGGCTGTGAAGTCCAAATAGTGCTTTAGCAGCAAAATTGCTGACACAGCAGATTCCAGTTAGGCTGCCGTTGGGCTGTGTAAAATGTAAAACCAACAGGTATATGTCTAAACAGCCAACTTTGTTATTTTCTGTTGTACCCATTTCCTGCTGTAAACCCCAAGAGGTTGTGGGTTTGAAAGTTTTGTTTTCTTGTCTTAAAGTCCCACTCCATATATATATTTTTTTATTGTAAAATTGTTTCCAGTGATCTTTTAAATATGATTATCAAGTTTTTAGCCAAAATCAAAAAGTCTTTGTTGTATTTTGAGGCACATTTTATGCAGTAACTCATGAAATGAGAAACACAACCCAGAAATGTATTTTTGGGTTGTGCGGGACTGTTGACACAGAGCAACCCCGCCCCCTTCCCCGTCACCAAGAGCCATGTTTGCACGCTTATGGCTAAGCTTATAGCTTTAAGCTAACATTAGGAGCGCAAAAATAATAATTTGCTACAGCACGAGTGTTGAACGCTCATCATGTCTCTGTAAGTGTGAGTGGGCCATGGTGCGTTTAGGGGGAGGGGAGACTTTGGCACGTCCATTTCATTAGTCTGAACCTCTTCTAGCATCCGCTTTTTGGATCCACGCGACTTGACTGAAGAAATACTCAAAAACACAGTTTTAGTCCTAAATTATTTTAAATCGGTCCTACACTATTAGGAAAGATGCTACAAGAACCCTTGAAAACACAAAAATAATTTCCATTAGAGTGGGGTTTTAAGTCCATTCATCCATTTTCCAAACCCACCTAACCCTTAATCACTTGAGATTTAGCTCCTTGCAGTGAATGTGAATCCAACACAATATAAAGCTCAGAAAAAGGGCTTTATGCCATTTACTAAAATAAATGTTGCATATTGTGCCTACCCTTGCCTCAGTTCCACTGACTTTAATTGCATGAACAGTCGGAGTGTTTCTTTTTGTGGCTAGCATAAGGTCCGGTGTAATGCTGCGTTGACATTTGTGCATCAAAATTGCGTCGTATGCCTCTGCATACTCAGTTGGAAGAGGCATGGTGCGAAATATCAAAGAAGTAAAAATCTTGCAAATCTCGCTACAGCCCTTTTTCATTGTATGAAAGACTTGGTGTTGTATAATTCCAGCTGGACATAATCCACAATTATAAATTTCTCATTTGGCGCTTCCATGTTTTGAAAAGAATGCTTCTCATACATCACTACCAAATCCAAGTCCCTGATTGGTGAAATGTTTAATATGCCTTCAGTAGCATTTTGTGCACAGAGCTCAAAAACTGACTTAAAAACTCAAAAAAGACTTTTGAAGCCTGAAATGCATATATATTCATGTTACATAGATTTTTCATTTGAAATGGCCGCTTGAATAGGCGTTACCAATGGTGGTCTACACATAGCATTAGAACATTTTTAAAGCATTTTTTGACTACTTTACAGTTTCCTCTAATAACTTGATTTAAAAACTGATTTTTATGGAAATGCTTGATATCCATATTTTTAGTACAATCCCAGTTTCTATTTTTACTGATATTTTTCACTATATTACACAATAATTCTACAATACAGTTGTAACTGTACAAATAAATTAATTTAAACGTCCTACAAAACTTGAAATCAAACCGTCTCTATGTTTTATAACCAAAATCTAACATGTATAGGAAAAAAAATGTGTACAGTGGTCCCAAGCTTTGTTGTGGTTCTACATCCTTATTGACTAATTTGTCCTATGTCTCCTGTATTTCAGTTTGCCAGAGTTACATAAACCTTCAATCACGATCAGATTTTCATTTATACATACAGTATCCCCCCCTTATTCGCGGGGGTTAGGAGACCACAGCGAATTCGCGAATAGGGAGAACTATCCTGCAGGCGAAGAAATGTCTGTTTCCGATCCATACTCATCAAAAACACTTCTGGTCATGCATTTATTAAAGAACATTGGAGTATTGCTCAACAAATGGATGGACGGACAGACAGACAGATATACTGTATCTATATATCGTATATATACATATACTGTATATATATCTACATATAGAATATCGATATATACATTGTATATGTTTGTATATATAATATAAATATATATATATATCTACATACAACATATAACTATATATACTGTATGTATATCTATATACTGTGCATATATCTATGTACATACATATATATGTACATTGTGTGTGTGTGTATATATATATAGTTAGAGAGTTTAAGCGGGAGAGAAAAGTGTGAAAATGTTCATGTATGTCTGATAAAAAATATACATGAAGTGTGTAGAGGGCAGTTTTACAACCTCAAAGGTCTGTAATTCCGCATCGATGATTTGACCTGTGAGTGTAAATCTCTGGTGGTAAAGGGTTAAAGCCGATGTTAGTGGCACAAATGAAGCTTATTTAGTTGGTAATGGGCACCAAATTCTGTCCAAGAATAGTAACTAAAACAAGATGAAAATCATTAATGAAGAGCATTAATCACATGGTAAAGGTATATTAAGAACCAGTGTCTGATTAGAATTGAGATCTATTTACATCTTCAGTTCATTTACTCTCAGCTTTCCTCACACTGCGATAAATCCTCGAAGAGGAAATAAGCTCTATGTGTGTACACGTATCTTTAGTGTTTATTTAGGTGTTTCATTCTGGAGTGCATGGTGTTGAGCATGTTGTCCTCATACATGTGTCGGGTTTCCTCCCACAGTCCAAAGACATGCTTCATAGGTTAATCGGTTACTCTAAATTGTTCTAAGGAGTATTTGTTTGGCCCTGTGAGCCCTCCTGGGGGTACCCCGCCCAAAATGGTCGACATAGGCTCCATCATCACCGTCACCCTGAGCAGGAATAGGCTATTCCCATGAATATGAATGTTTTAGGATTAATTAAGTCTTCATTTTATACTGGCTTTTTGAAAAATTGTCACAGTTTAAGACATCAATAGAGGCCATAAATTGAGTTTTTCACTAAATCCCATGTGACATTTATTCTGAAGGGAACTGTAAAAGTCTTGAATTATTTGGAATGAACTGGATTATAATTATTGTAATTAATAAAGCGTGGAATGATGTTTTGCTGCTTTTTGGGGGGAGGGGTGCCTTGAGACAAACTCACTCGTGAATAGCTGCTTTATGAATAAAGTGAATTAAACTGAAAGGCCTTTGTCCAAGCTGAACTAATTCCATAATAACAGAAACACAGCCAGTTAGGACAGAGTTAAACACAAGGAATAAAGACACTGGAATCTGGTACAAAAGGAGCTGAAACCAGACGTGTAAGAGCGTCTGAGGGAAAGATCCACCAAACTCAAAGGTTTTAAAGTTAAGTCAGAGTGACATTTTACCTGATATGTGCTTCACTTCAGATAAATGCTTCTGCCAAACAACTACATGTAAATGTCATTTAAATCTTATTTAAAGTGTTCGTCCTCAAAGTGAACTCATTCATGTACTGATCTTAGCGCCCTATAATAAAATTATAATAAAAAGCTCAATATGTTTTAGAGGAAGAATGTCCACCACGAACTTTGGGAGGTTGTGGGTTCAAACCATTGACTGTATACGATAACCGGACTGAGTGAGTGTGATGTCATCCACAGAAAATGGCTTACTTTTGGCTCCAAACAATGAAGTCAATTCAGTGGCCATTTTTTCACAATACAGATGCTGTCATGTTGGAAACAGATGTTGTCAGTAAGCAGTGACTGGTCCAAGTCAATCTGAGTCAAAGTTTCTATGGCAACCATTCTCACCAATCAGGAGTGAGCTTTTGAAAGTCCACACAAAGCAGCTACACAAAATCAGTTAGTCAAAGATTTCGAAAGTTAAATGTGACAACAAAATTTTGTAACAGCCAGCACCTCAAAAAACAAGTTAGGGACACACAAAACGTCAAAAAGTGACACGGTGGAGACCCGAACCATACTTCCATATAGGACCAGTTGGGAGTGAGAATCCTCTAAAGGATTGGACCAATATGGAAAACAAATTATTTACACCTGTACATGGAATAAACACCTTTGAAGTGAAAAAAAAAAACCCTAACAGACTTTAAAATACTGTTTGTTCTAATATTCTTATTCTAAGATGTGATCTGTCATGGAAGTGCTGTTCTTTGATCAGTCTTGATGTAAAACGAGTGTGGCATCGTCCTCCTGCGCAAAAGTACCTCCACCCGCCTCTCCTGTTACTGTATGTGCACGTCATATCAACCGCACCCACATCCAAGCAGTCATTAGATCCACCAATCATGCTTGTTCTTTCCACAGACTTTTTCTTCAAGACTTCAAAAATGCCCTCAGAAATTCCGTTTGTTGATAACTGCTGCATGCCGAGAGATAAAGCCCTGAGGCCGTCGGGCCTCTGCAGCAGTTTCTTCAGTATTGATTTTGATGATTGTTATCTCAACGTGCCAGGTCGGATCAAACAGTAACTCGCTGTACTTACTTTTATGTAGCACTTTGGATGAGAACTTTGCCTTGCATTGATTCTGTGTTAATATGCCTCGGTACCTCCATTACAACGAGCTGTGACATTATGTTCTCACTCTGAATAAAAGATCAAATTGTTTTTGTAAATAAGAAAACATGGCTTATAAAGTTGTGTTCGGTGTGTTAGAAAGCAGAAGGTTTCATTTTTCAGGTAATTTCCTTCATCCATCAATATATTTTCCAAATCTGCTTTGTTGGGGTCACAGGGATGCTGGAGCCTATCCACGCTAAAGTCGGGGTTCACCTTGATGGTTCCTGTTCATCGCATAGCCCGATCAGGACGTGTATTTGATTGAAAAGTCCAAGTTATGTGGTTTAAATCTCTCTCTATATATATTCTAGGCTATTTGTGTTTTATACCATCAATATGTAAATGTTACTAAACCTGAATCAGACAAAACTGTGTTTTCTAACTGAAGCTGTGTCGCTTTCAATGATTAATTAATTGTAGTCAACAGTGAGACAATTAAAGATGAAGCTTTGTAACAAATCCAAAAGTAGTCCAACAAAATAAAACTTGTACTAGGTTATTTGCCCAGTTGATAATAAACTGCATCCACTGCTGCCTGGTGTAAAAAAAAAAAAAAAAATTAAAAAAGACATGTCTTAGAAATACATAAATAATATATATATGGTTTGAAGATCCATCTTCTTGTCCGCTTCTTCCCTTTCGGGGTTGCGGGGGTGCCGGAGCCTAACCCGGCTACTGATGGGCGAAGGCAGGGTACACCCTGGACAGGTCGCCAGTCTGTCGCAGGGCCGCAATCACACACCCATTCACTCTCACATTCACACCTAGCAATTTAGATTCACCAATTAACCTATGAAGCATGTTTTCCGACGGTGGGAGGAAGCCGGAGTCCCCGGTGAAAACCCACGCATGCACGGGGAGAACATGCAAACTCCACACAGAAAGGTCCCAGCCGGGAGTCGAACCGGGGCCTTCTCGCTGTGAGGCAAGAGCGCTAACCACTGGGCCACCGTGCAGCCCCGGTTTGAAGATTTTCATATTAATCTGTTGCAGTTTCGATACTGTAAAATGTATTGGTGAAATAATAATGAGATTGTGAAAGGGGCCCTACCATGAAAAGTATACTTTTTGAGGTTTTAAGTGCGAATTTGACCCCTCGGCCGCGTTTGGTGTGAATGCACCATTAAGCTTAGATCAATCCAGATCGATTAATTAATTTTATCAACCTAGCTCTAGTAAACAGTTGACGAATTACAGTAATTCAAAGATTATTTCCTTTCCATGGCAAAAGAAAGCAACACAATCTTTGAACTACTGTAACTCTTCGTCTGTTAATGAAGTTACGGAGTTTCAACAGATTCCAAAATTTGATTATGTTGCTAGCAACGGTTCTGTAGTTAGATGGTTTAAAGCTTTTTTTTTTTTTTTTATATTTTGATTTTTGTTGATTCTAGCATTCGTGTTATGTAATTTATCTTTTTCTTACATGAATGCAGCTCCCATAAAGTGCATCCATCTTTCTCTCCGGAGCTGCAGGCGGCCCACCCCTACACATCCACAAATTAAAGCTTCTGCAGACATTATCAGGACTTTTTTTTCCCCGTATTCATTTTTCATCCACACGCTTCTTTTGTGTTGCCTTATCTCCCATACCAACCATTGTTCTGTGTCCAGAGGAGATTCAGCCTCCTTATCATGTCATATAAAATTATCTGCCTTGATGCCACGCATCTTCCTCTTTTGCTGCATATCAAAGCTCCATCTCTATCCGTGTGTATTTTTCCCATTTCCTGCCGCAGTTTGATTATCGGTTCCCCCTCTCCCCGTCGCTTTTCTTCCCCTGTCGGCTGTCCGCGAGCTTCCCGTTTATTTGCTTCACCTCTCCTGCCTCTGGGGTTGTTTGTGTGCTTTGTATACTTGTGTGTGATTGATGGTGACCCCGTGGCGCTTCCAGGCAGGCATCAGAGGCCTCCGGTGCGCACATCAAATAAAGGAGCCCAGATGACGTCACCTCGTGGCTGTCTACTCCGTGTCACTCGCGGAAAGGCAAATCAGCCTTTGTCATCTCGCCGGGTCTGTCAGTCCTGTGCGGGGAGCTGATCAGATGTGTCAGCGCTGTTGTTGCTAGCAGTGTCTCAAACCCAACACCTGGCAGGTCTGAGTGACAGCCGCCGTACGTGAGTGAAGCGCTAGCCGCCGCGTTTGAGTGACAGGGACGGCGCTTCCACAACAATGCAATTAAAAGCTACAATAATTGGCTGCATGGAGAGAATGAGGCTATTATGTTGTCAGGGGGGGTAGGAGGATTTATGACAGCGGCATTGTAAAGTCTTCATGTAAAGACGCTCACCTCTAAAGAAGAGGCCGCCGCTCCATCCCTCCTCTAATCCATATTTCTTGTGCCTCATCAGAATAATCTTAACAACTGTCAGTGACATGTTTACATGAATGCTCATTTGAAAGTGTGTCACTCCTCAAAGCAGAGGGGCCTCCACCCCCCCTAGTGGCAAGGATAGTAACTGCAGCTACAAAAACTGTTTCTGGAAAAAAATTGGTCGTACTCCACTGAACCTTTTGACTCTTTCTCATATGAATGATGCTGTTTTAGGAGATCCGAATTTCAGAACACGCTGAGTAATGTTAATCCATATACATCCATATTTCTCTAATAGGAAAGAGAATGAGGAATGGGGTGTGAGGGCTTAAGCCACTCATGTGTAGTGAATCCGTGCACTTGTTGGCAAGATTACCTCATTGTGCAGGCTGATCATACATATGCAAATGCTCCCTGGCGAGCCCAGCACAGTGACAGAATTACAGCTCGGGTTGAAAGGCTCCGTACTGGTCCACATAATCACTGAGCTGTATTGAGGGGAAAGTGTGACAGAGAGGGAGTGTTTGTCGCTCGATTGACGCAGACGTTCAAAGACGGGAGACGGAGAGGGCTTCCGTGTGGCGCTGCTTTTGAATCGTTTTCAAAGACCTTCCAACACGCCCCTCTATGTGCACAACGGCTTCTTCTTGGTAAATATTTGATACTCTGGCCCTGCATTTTTGAGACAAAAACGTCCATGAGGAGATGTTTTTTAGGTCATTGACAACTACTCGGTTTTTTTGCATCCTTGTATAATCCTTTAAAAAAAGCTTCAAATGACAGGATGTGATAGGAGGAGGAAATTGTTTGAAATTTGGCCCGGATCAGTAGAGGGAAAAAAAAAATGCTTGGAGCATGTTGTGTGTGTTTGTGTGTCAAAAGATAACAGGGGAGACCCCCTGCCTCCCGCCTGCTTCCTAAAGGGTATGCAGCTTATTCAGGGCTTTCTTTCTTATGCCTTACTTAAATAAAAAGAAAAGAAAAAAAGCTGAAAAGTGGCAGGAGACAAATCAAAAAATTATGTTCTGGGATTTCGATTTTTGAAACTCAAAAGTTCAGCTAAAGAGTGTCTAGAAGATGTGATTAGTTGTTTTCCTTTGTACATATTTCTATTTTTATATCATATTTGATGCAAGAGTTGAATCAGTTATGACTTAAAATACGGAGAGAAAATAGTCTCTTTCAATTTGTTTGTTTTGTAATTTTTGTACATGTAAACATATCATTGCAAGGTCACACATTGTGCACAAAATGTATTGTTTGAGTTACAAACCAAGAATTACACACACACACACAAATTGAAAGAGTCTGTTTTCTCTCCATATGTAAAGCTAATGGTGACAGAGTACCGTTACTATGAGGTGCCCTTAAAACTCTTAATGTTGTCAAAATGTCAGTCATTTTAGTTCCGAACAATGTTGGTTATTATTGTAAGTATGCTAACGTGGCTAACGAGGTTAGCAAAGTAACAGCAGTGTTAGTGGGTTTTTTTACAAAGTCGGGTATTATTGTAAATATGCTAACGTGTAGCAGTGTGGTACTGTTTTTTTTTTTTACGTTATTAACAAGGTTAAAAGTTACTATAGTAACAGAAATATTTGCTTTAGCGGTATCAGACTGTTTTTTACCTGCTACGAACAAGTATTATTGTATATATGCTAACGTGGCTTACTTGTAGCAATTTTTTTTTAACGTTACTATGGAAGTTGGAAGTTAGCATAGTACCAGAAATGTTTGTTTTAGCAGTATCTACTGTTTTTTTACGTGCTGCACACAAAGTTAGATTTTATAGTATATGTTAGCATGGCTAACATGTATTGGTGTCAGACTGTTTTTTTATTTTGTTTTTTTTAATTTATAACAAGTTTGGAAGTTACTATTGTAACAGTAGCGTTTGTTTTAGCGGTATCACGGAGTTTGTTTATCTGTTACAAACAATGTCGAGTATTATTGTAAACATGTTGACATTGATAACATGTAGCAATGTAGGATTTTTTATTTGTATTTTTTTTTTAAGGTTAATAACAAGGTTAAAAGTTACCATAGTTACAGAAATGTTTGCTCTAGCGGTATCAGCATTATCAGTTTTTTATGTGCTGTAAACAAGGTTGGGTGTTATTGTAAATATGCTAACGAACAAGAACATATTAAACGATCTAAAATCATGCGTTTTAACAGAGTGAGCATGGTTCAAGCCAAAGTTTGAGGGGCGTCTAATAAATTTTTTAAATACAAAAAGATTCTGGTCTAGAGAAAGATCAATATTTACAAATCCACCAAACCTGGCAGCATAAACACAAATTTAGGGAAAAAAATAGGTGTTCTGATTACAACCAAGGCCTCTAAATTATAGTAAATCATATGTGAGGCATCAAAAGCAATAAAATAAACCATCCAACAATGCTATCTAACACAAACATCCCTGTATGAACAGTGGACACACAACTTTCTCTGCAGCTAATCTGTCTGGCACGCTCACAGAGCTTTGCATTTGTTGGGCTTTAATCTTTTCAGCTTTATTTATTGACTCCATCACGGCGGATACGCCTAACTGATTGCCTGTTCCCGGACTGCCTGTTGAGACCAGGGTGCTGCCGGTTCCTAATCCCAGCGCTGCCCCCTTTAGCGCACAGGCGAGTGATGTTAAAACGGCACGCCATTATGTGCTTCAGCCGCTACATTAAAAGTTATTTCTATGAACGCATGCAAATATAAATCCACGTTTAAGCAAATAAATTGCTGACCTCACCTTCACTTTAAAAGCCACACGGCTCCCGTTCTTGGAACCGCTCATTAAAATTCATGAATGCAGTTTCAGCTGGAAAAAGTCATTTGGACTAGTTAACTTAAAACTTGCAGACAGCGTTTTTAAACAGCTGGTCTGTGTGTTACCGCTCCTCACTTTAAAGAGGGGCCACTAGAGGCTGAGCGTGTGTGTTTTCTGACGGTGAGGTCATAGGAAATTGTTATGCAAATCCAGTCTAATAAAAAAGGCAAAGATAAGAGAAAAATAGATTTTTTTTTTAGATTATGCAATTACTGGCCTTCATTTGCATTATCCAATGAACCATTACACACTGTCAGAGCAACTAATGACAACTTTTTCATTGAGTCATGACTGTTTTGGGATTAGGTTTGGGTAGAGGATTGGTGAGAGACGGGATGTTTTTTAATCAACCATCTTCAGAACCCATCTAATCCCTTTTGGGGTTGCTGGAGCCTATCCCAGCTTCTGTTAAATGAAGGTAGAGAACATCCTGACCAGGTTGTTGATTTTGTTTTACAGGCCAAACACACTCACACTCACACCTAGGGAGAGTTTAACCTTTGAAGCATGTTTTTGTACTGTGGGAAACTAGAGTTCCCTTAGAAAACCCACACATGCACAGAGAAAACATGCAAAAAAATGCAAACTCTACACAGAAACGACCCCATTGAGATTTGAACCTGTGAAGTACGTGCTGGTAACCACTATCCCATCATACATCCAATTTTTATTATCATATTTTTACAAAATATATTTTTAATTTATGAAAACCAATTTGGTAACATCTATTTTGGCTACTGTGTTTTTAGTGCTGACATCAAAGTGTTCAACCCTAAAAGAAACAATTTGAAAAGATTTGTGTACTGAAGTTTTTAAATAAAACTTTCTCAATGACATCCCACATTTTACCCTTTGTTTTCTGATTTTTTTTAAATTATTTTTATTTTTCAACAACAAGGGCTACACGGTGGCGAAGTGCTTTTGCCTCCAGAGGCTAAAGTTTCCTCGAGCAATCTAAAACCATGCTTCAAAAGTTAATTGATCCTCAAATTGAGGATCAAATAACTATTGAGGGACCTCGATTATCCCTAGGTATGGATGTGTGTCCACACTGGTGAAGACAGGGTGTACCCTCTCTTCAACCAACTGTAGCTGGGATAGGCTCCAGCAACCCCATGGCCCCAAAAGTTATTTGGTGGGTTCGTAGGATTGATAGATGGATGGACGGATTACTTGTTTTTTTATTTAGAATGCCTTTTAGAGTGTTTTTAAGTGTCAGGGACAATTTGTTTCTGAAACTTCTTGTACTTTTTTTCTTTTTTACAAGAAACTGTTAAAATTTTACTTATCACATCTGAATTCCCCGCTTTGGATCAATAAAGCTTTATTAGATTTAGTAATAATTTGGCAACAAATTTTTGATAAAAATCCATTATTTAAAATATTTTTTGAAAATATTAAGTGGATTGTGATGTTGCTAATCTCTGTGTGGTCTTTGATGAGGGAGAAAGTGATCAAAATATTCAATAGGAATTTAGTTGATTTCATAAGTTGGATCAGACTTCTACCGAGATCTCTGGGTCTCGGACATACAAAGACAAAAGACTCATAAAATACAGTTGTCTTATATACCTTGCAGGCGGTTCTTATCTGGCTCCAAGCTGTTGTTTGTCAGGACAAGAGAACCCCCCCAAAAAACCTTAAGAACTTACTGGTTAGTGTCTTTACCGCTGTTGCTGCTGTTGGATTCTTCAATGTGATAATAGGAAAGTATAAACGTGAACCGTATTCTAAAAGTATCCCTTCATGTAACATAATCTAAAAATTTAAAGTCTTAATTTTTTAAATAAACTTGTCAGGATTTAGCTTTAATAAAGTACTGCTTTCATAAAATTAGTGATAGACAGTTTTGTTATGTCCCAGTTTTGGACGTGCTGAACCTCGACAAATAGTTGAGTGGTAATTACAAACAAAAAATTACATACTCTGTCATCAACTGTCTGTGAGCAATAATATTTTAGTTCATTAAACCCTTTCCATCCATTTTCTGAACCCACTGAATCCCTTTCAGGGTCACTGGGTTGCTGGAGCCTATCCCAGCTACTGCTGGGCAAATGCAGAGTAGATCCTGAACAGGTTGCCAGTTGCAGGACCAATAAACACACCAGAAAAATGTTGAAAATGTTTCCAGTTCTATGAAAACCTCTGGAACCCTCGAAAACCCCCAACAAAAGCAGGATATAAAAATAAACGGTCCATCCGCTCGCTCAAAGTCTTGAGTAAACCCCATCGCCCTGACTTGGCGTCTTGCCTACTGGAAGCAGGGAGGTGAGCGAGGCTTTTGCGAGGTGCCATGGCACCTGATGACATGTCAAACTCCTGCAGCAGGATTAGTGTAAGTGCTTTCAAGCAGCAGAGCAAAACTGCAAGCCTCTTTGTTCCAACTCTGTGATTGGACACTCACCACATAATGAAGCTCAGCTCCATCAGAAACGCGTGTAGGTGGATTGTACAGTATGTACAAGTAAAGATCAGAGTCCCACCTCTTCATTTACTGTAATTCCTTCATGTGCTGCCAGTTTACTTACATTTCAGACATAAATACTGATGGATTTGCTAATATTTATAACTTACGATTAAACGTCGGTGTGTAAGTTTCGACCTTGCTTCTCGCTGATCAAGGATGTGGAGGTGCGGCGTGGCCAGGAGGAAAAGAGGAAAAAATAGTGCAGCAGAGCTAAAAGAGACGATATAAAAAAATCGGTTTCATTCCAAAAAGCAATAAATAAAACATGAGTGCTGAGGTGTTGGTATGTGGATCAAGCTGGTTTGATCAGAGAGCAAAACAATATGTGTCACTGGAAAATGAAATATGAGTCTGTCGAAGCGCTGGCTAAGAAAACAGAAATCCAGGTGATCCAAATGACTTTCTCCCTCTATTTACGGCAATAAACATCAGTTGTCATCGTACTTTGTTTTTGTCCAAAATCTCTACAGTTGTTTTGATCTGTCAGGCTTTGATGTGCAAATATCCTTTCCTATTATTATAAGCAGTAGCATCAAACATAATCTTGATGTTTATTTAGTCCTCGAAGCTCAAATGTCCAAAGAAACGTTGAGTTTTTTATAGTTCTAGTTTAACACAGATGTCCTGGCAGAAAACAATGAATTATAGGTTTGGTTAAATAAATAAATAAATAGAATGATTGGCTATTACATTGCCAACTATTAAGCTCCCATTGAGGATGACTTTATTTATTTTCGATGAATCACAAACATACATTTTTGTGGTATTTTTCAGTTAGTTGTTGAATCAGTCAAAATTATGGTGTTTTTTGGACCACTAAGCAAAATTAAAATCCTTTTAATTTTCCCCAAAATGTTCATACATACACATGCTAGTCTTAACTGGTCAGCAATACGTACATCTGCTGTCTAGAAGGCGGGAATATTATTTATGAATACGTTTCCTTTTGACAGTTATCTTACCCCATAGAGGGACTTCCTTCCACTATAAGATGTAATCTTCTCCCCTGAGTCTAAGTGAGCTCTTCTTGCTCCAAGCAATGAGGGTAGCGGTGCGATACCTCACTCATGATTCAGAGAAGCGGAATTAATTACTTAACCTTGCGTTCTCTTTCAACATCCGTTCTGGTATCTCACCATGAGATACAGAGAGTGGGATGTATGAGATAAGATAGATGAGATAGAGGAAAACTTCTAAAACATCACAAGCAGGACAGTTAAAAGTTAAAACTATTTGCTGCTTCTATCCATCATGCTCCTCCACATTTTTACACATTTGATGTGGAGTTACAAAGAATTTTTATGACAGCTTTTCAGAATTATGAAAACATTTAGATAAAATATGAAACTTAAAAGAAAAAAAAAGTGAACAAACTCATCTTCAGATTAAAAGAATTGTCAATGTATAATTGTCCAATTTTTTTTAAAGATTATGCCACCTTTTTTACCAAAGTCTGAAGCAAATCTTGAAATTTTAAAATGCTGCAATTCCTAAATATTTCACTAGAGGCTGGTTCCTGAACAGAGCCATTTTCCATTGACTTCCATGACAGAAAGTCACATTTACATCAAATTTGGGATGAATCTGTGGCATTGACTTTAAAAGAATCAACTTTAATTTAATAAGTCTACATTTCAACATGATTTGACAGACTATTAGATTTATGAACGTCAATGGGTGACATCAGTGATAGTCTCTATGGTATATGTGAAAAAAATGACATCCATAAAAATTAAAATATGTATACTTATATAGCAGGTTTATTATCATGTTTGAAGGCCCAAATCATTTTACAGTCCCATTCACCCATGCGCACACATCAACCATCAACCAGGAGGATTGTGGGGGTTCAGTGTCTTGCACAAGAACACTTCAGGGAGCATGCGATCCTCCAATAAAAGGTCAACTGCTCTACCTTCTTGCATTATGTCAGCATTTATAAATAGACGATGTGTGAACATCCTCTCTTTTTATTTAATTAAAAGACAAACTAAATTAATACAACAAAAAAAATCCAAAACTGAGGTGAAAATGTAAAACAGGTTTCTCTGTTTCTTGTGTTTTTGCAATCATCTTGGGTTGTTTTAGCTCATGTGGCGCGTTGTTTCCCTCGGCTGTTTCTGTGTCATTTCCTTGTAACTCACTTAAAGCCTGCAGAGAATCTATTAACCATTGTTTTGTCTACAGTGTGATTCACTGTTACCATGTGTCACCTCCTCTTAACTGAGCGAGCTGCTCTTATTTCGTCGATCCCAAGAGGTTTGTGTTTCTCCCTTAACACGTGAAAGCGCAGAGAGTTTACGTTCAGTATCTTCTGGCAACAATCAGCTCTATATGAAAACTCCTTTAGCTAACTCTATCAGCAGCGGTGGCCGTCGGTGAGCTTACGGTCAGGTGGCGCAGTTGCAAAGCCCTGTAATTGTTTAATGGTGCGTTTTATGAGGCGAGACTTGTGAGTCAGTGCAGCCGGAAGGCTCTGGATTCCAGACGTTGGCGCGTTGGTTTTGGTAATGCGGGGTTAATCACAGGTGGATATTAGCTCACAGTGGCCCAGCTGCTTAAGTTGTGTGCGGCCTCGGGGGAGGGGAGACGCATCAAAACCTTTTTGCTCGTCTCTCCGAGCCAGGCCGACCTTACTGGGTGAAAACAGTCATGCCAGCGCACAAAAGCAGGTGAGCTTCAGAACTACTTCTGTGCACACATCTGCAGTGTGCACACACACAGATTTGCTGAGGTACTGCACGCCGCTTTGCCCCACGATCAAAAATAACCGTTGTGCAGCTGTCTCAGTGCCGCCATGCCAGGCAACCTGACGTTTTCCCACAGCAACGCTCTGCAATCCCCTAACATATGCAAAGATGCACACGCACAGACACAGAATGCACAAACATTCAAGTTTGCTGTTGACTGTATAAGAGAACTGGAGTGAGTGACCCCTCCCCCTTTACGTTCTAAACAGGATGTACCCGCTGGCTCCAAGAAGATATACTAAATCATTATATTTGCCAGAATAACCATTCTTGATTTTCGAAAACTAATTGACATTTTTTCTGTAGTGAAATATATTCAAGCTATAAACTGACCAATCAGATGATTCACTAAAAGTGTGTGGTCTGGCGTAATTCAAAAGTTTTATGGACAGATTCTCCCTGGTGGTGTGGACTTTCAACAAGGTCACTCCAGGTCAGGGAGAGTGGTTGCCATAGAAACATTTTGTTTTGTGAAAAAAATGCTGACTGAATTGACTTTATTTTGTTGGAAGTACCGGTAAGTCATTTTGTAAAGGTGGCATCAGACCCACTTCTTGATTTGTGTTCATACTGAACATGATTTTCAATTTGAAGTCCAGAGATGCAATCTCCTGTGGTGCGATTTGAACACCAGGCACAGCATTCTGGCCTAGCAGCGGCCCGTTTTGGGCAACCAGTCGAAAGTTCAAAAATCCGAACTTTGGCAAAGAAGACACTTTGAGTTGACCAATCAGTTTTGGTCGCGTTAATGATGAGATCAACTATTGGAGTCCAAAACCAATATTTAGGAGAATTTGACTGCTTTCAGGAACGTTATGCTATTTTTCTTATTTGCATTCAGACAAAAATAAAAAGTTCCTCTAATTGTATTCTATTTTTTTTTTACCTTCCTCAGACTAATGCAATACTGCAAGTGATCAAACTGGGTCGCTGTATATGAGGTGTACAGTCAACGCTTCCATGTAGCACTAAGGCTAAAAATCTTTAACTGTAGCTCCTCCCACATACATCTTGAGCATTAAGTTTTAGGAACACATTTTTAAAAGAGTGCGACCAAAACGAGGCATCAGATGCTAATTTGATGTGTTAACCCTAAGCATTCTACCTCTCAATTCATCATACATGGACGTATGATTCGGGCCCCACCGCGCCACTTTTTGACGTTTTGGGTGTCCCCAACATGTCTTTTTTTTGACCTGCGGGGTGTTCCCATTAAGTCAGGGGTCCCCAACCTCAGGGGCACAAACCAGTTTGAGGGCCACTTGGTACCGGGCCACATACCGGGAAAAAAATGCATACAATAATCAGGGGTCCACAACCCTTAGGATGCATACTGGTACCGGTATTGGGACATGGACTGGACATGACCTTTACCGGTACCCTAACCCAATACCGGTTCCGCGTCTGGTACGACGTCCTCAGGGTTGGGGTTATGAATTTATCAAACTTACTTTATAATTTTACTTACCTTTTCTTGGGGGGAGGCCTGGAGTTCTGCCCCTGGTTGGTCCGCTCCATTCCAGTCCGTGTCCCGGAACCGGTCCACATTCTGAAGGTAGGGTATTCCATTTTTCCCAGTCTGTGGCCCTTGGACCAGTACCGGTGTGTGCCCCAGAGGTTGGGGACCCCTGATTTAATGGGAACAGCCAGCAGGTCAAAAAAAAAAAAAAACAATGAGTTGGGGACACTCAAAACGTTAAAAAATGGTGCGAAGGAGGCCGGAACAATACGTCAGTAGTTGGGAGTGAGAACGCATTGGTTAATTGTATGAAGAAAGCCTTTTACAGTCAATGGTTTACACTCACAACACTTTTACATATGAAATGTCCTCTTGAGATAAATAAAGAAAAAAAAATATTGAAGATTTCCAAACTGTTATGTAGAAACCTATGGAAGCTGCTCAGTTTACAGCCTCCCGCCAATGATGCTGCAGGTGTTTGGGAGTTCAAAGGAATCTGAATTGATGACTCGTCAGAAAGTCGTTAAGCCGGTTGAAGAGTTTACGTACATTCATCAAACAATAACACCTGCTAATATAAAGGCTGGCAATTAGGCATCCATTAAAAAACAAAGACCTTCGGCAAATATTCAAAACTAATCCATTCCTTTGTAGTTCAAAGACTTTTTCAAAGTTCACTTAGAAGAACAAGGTCCCTCAAAGCAAGGCTGCACAAAATTGTTTTTCTTCCATGGTTTCTTTCAAGCTTTTCTCTGGGATCTGAAAGTCTCCAGTGTATAAATCCGTCAAATACCACTGTCCAAAAAATGACTATTTCCAAGTCCACATTACATAAACTTTCCCAAACGTCTCAAGGTTTTTAGCATAGTCAGAAAATGCAAGGGTTTTTGAATAGGGCTAAGTAACAGGATTACAGAAACTACCTTTAAACGCAAAAATAACGAAAACGTACACTAAAATTGGCATTCTATCTTTGTTTTAACTCAATTTTTAATTCATACTTTAATAAAGCCTCAATTTTTTAACCTGTCTGTAAGAAAGGAGGAAATAGATATGAATCTTGTTTTTGTCATCATTGTGAACAAAAGACATTGAAGTTTGTCCACAAAAATGAGAATCTTTCACTCAAAAGAAAAAAAAAAATTAACTCCTACTTTAAAAAATATTGTCAGATATTTACAAGTAAGCAGTATAATTGCTGTAGCTGTCAGGATTCCCCCATCAGGCACCACATCTGACCACCAGAGGGAGCCCTCACCTGAGTACTGACCCTGCACTCCCTCTCCACTCTCAGCAGTCTCTCCCCCAGCCAGATCTCCTCAGCTGTTCCTAATCTATCTCATCACCACCAGTATTTAGTCTGCCTGCTGTCACCACCTCATTGTGAAGTCTTGTACTGCCTGGCATACATTTCTGAGCGTTTCTCCTTGTTTCCTGGTTTGTGATCTCTGCCTGTCCCCTCGGTCTCCTGCCTGCCTCCTGCCTCGACCCACGCCTGGACTCTGACCACGCTTATGTCTTGCCCTTGTCCATGAAACCATTTGCTTATGGATCCAAACGTCCCTGCCTCTTCATCACAGTAGCTATAGTGTCAGATTTTGATTGATGACACTGCTTTTTTTTATTGCTTACATGAACATATGTCATGAAAAGTCTATGTATAGCGCTTTCTACCCAACGCGCTTCACAGTCACAGACCCATTCACACACACATTCATACAGTGGTGGTGGTTTCGTTGCCGAACACTGGCGCCAAACTCCCACCAAAGGCAATTCGGGATTCAGTGCCTTGCCCAAGGACACTTCGACACATGAGCAGACAAAGCGGGAGTCGAACCCGCTTACTTCCGATCAGGAGTCGACCACCCTACCGCTGCACCATGGCCGTCCCATGTAAATGGTAAATGGCGTATACTTGTATAGCGCTTTCTACCCTCCTTCAAGGGCCCAAAGCGCTTCACAGTCACAGACGTATTCACCCATTCACACACACATTCACACACTGGTGGTGGCTCCGCTGCCAAACACTCGCACCAACCTCCCACCAGAGGCAGTTCGGGGTTCAATGTCTTGCCCAAGGACACTTCGACACATGGGCGGGCAAGGCAGGAGTCGAACCCACTCACTTCTGATCAGGAGTCGACCGCCCTACCACTGCACCACGGCCGCACTACATGGGTTCATATTTGCATTTCTGCCTTCGGTGTTAAAATTCTTGCTAAACAAAGATGCCCAGACTTCCCTCTCTCCGGCCACTTCCTCCAGCTCCTCTGGAGGGACCCCAAGGCGTTCCCAGGCCAGCCGAGAGACGTAGTCTCTCCAGCGTATCCTGGGTCTTCCCTGGGACCTCCGCCCAGTGGGACATGCCCGGAACACCTCACCAGGGAGGCATCCAGGAGGCATCCGGATCAGGTGCCACTTCAACTGGTGCAGCGACCACAAAATGGCGGACGCTGCTCAAATCCTCTTGTCGATCTCACGCTCCGATCTTCCCTCACATGTGAACAAGACCCCAAGATATTTAAACTCCTCAACCTGAGGCAAGAGTACTCCATCCACAGAGAGAGGACAAATTACCTTTCTCCGTTCGAGAACCATGGCCTCAGACTTACCGGTGCTGACCCTCTTCCCAGTCGCTTCACACTCGGCTGCAAACCTCTCTATTACATGCTGGAGGTCCTGGCTCGATGAAGCCAACTGAACAACATCATCTGCAAAGAGCAGAGATGGTTTGACTTTATTAAAGTAAATACTTTGTTAAATGGCATATACTTTAATAATGCTTTTTTACCTTAATTAAGGCCCAAAGTGCTTTACAGTCAAAAGTCCTATTCACCCATGCACGCACACATTCATATACTGATGCCATCCCATAACAAAATGTAGGGTTCAGTGTCTTGCCCCAGAACACTTTAACTGTGGGCAGGCAAAGTGGAAACCGAACTTTCAACCTTCCAGAAGTGGTTGTACCTCTGTTCCACATTCACAAACAGAGTAAAAGTTTAGTTACAGTTCAGTTTAACAAAGTTTTCTCATATCTTATTTTATTTTTTTTTGTTAAATTTAAGTTTTTTATTGCTCACATCATGTCAACTTGAGATCCAAACTTTAATTGTATTTTTGGAAGAATTTTTTTCCCTGTAAATCCAAAATAAATGATACTCTGCATCCATGCTGCCACTGGCCGACAGCCAAGCTTTAGCTTTTGGCCAATGGCATCATATTTTACACCTTTCCTTTATAGAAAAGCTGCTGTTTAACTCAGCAACTTCAAGGTGCCCAGGTGATGAAGAGCATAAATAAGTAGCAACGTTGTCGCGTGGCTTTAGATGACAGATTAGTGTTCCCAGAAATGCAGTTTGCAAAATGTCTTCGGTGTCCTCCCCTCTCGCAAACATCGGCCGGCCTCTCGCACATGCTGATGCAGTCTGCCGTGTGCTGCCGCAGCATGTTGGAAGCTCGTCTCATTTGTCTAATTTGTGACGTCTTGTGCCTTTGTCCTCTCGCCTGTGACCAAGAAATCAATCTCAGCAAAATATTTGGAAGGTTGGGTTTGAGCTTCGAAATTGCACCTGGATGGGAGGGGAAGGCTTGCCGTGGGACCTTTTATGTGAGGATGCAGCAGTAAAGCTGTGAGGGAGTCTTTTAACACCAGAAGGGTCCTAAAAGAACAGAGAGACAAATCGATCGCAGAGTGTAAATTGAATTGAAAGTGTAAATTGTGTCATTGCAGACACTTTTATTGGTCATGTGAGCTGGGTTAAGAAATGCGATACAACCTCAGAACTATGTCTCTACTTTCAAAATGTTTCAATAACTATGTTCACACCAGGTATTTGGTGTTCACACTGGAAAAGCAGGGAGGGGCCTCTTCTCTTTCTTTTTCTACCACCTACAGTTGGAAGAGGCTTGGTGCGAAATGTCGAAACGATGCAAATCTTGCTCCAGGCTTTTTCTTTCAAACCTCTATTCCTACATGTGAAAAACGTGTTGTCATGTAATTCCATCCAAACTCAAACTGCATATATCAAAATGGTTGTCACTTCAGCCAATTAGAGGAGACGTCACAGCCAAATCCAAGTCTCTGATTGGTCAAAGTTCAACCTGAACTTGCGTTCAATGGCTGCATTTTTGTGTGTAGAGCCTGAAAACGGTCTAAAAAATGTGCATAGTGACACGAGAATCCATGAGTTCTGAACGCGGAAGCCCGAAAAACTGATATAGACTTTTTCATTGAAAGTGGTCGCTTCAGAGGCATTGTATATGTAGCTGAAAGGTTGACTTCCCGTCTCCTGACTGTCCTTGCTTCCACTTTCTTCTCTAAAAGGAAAGCCTCAAACACAAAGGTGACGACTCGACAAGATGATGCAAGGTTAAACCTGCCGCAAGAAGGGAAATGGTTCCAATGAAGGGAAGTTGTGAGAGTCTCGCCAATGACAGACACATCTGGAGAGATTAAACTAATCAGGTTAATGTGTAAAGAAAACAGCCTGAAAAAGCTTTAGGCTCTTTTTAAATGATGCGGTTTCTCCTGGACATGGTTTGGAAGCCAAAAAATAAATAAAATAAATCATTTAGTGTCAAGTATTGTGTTACTAATCTTATGATTTAATTATTTGAAATAAAAAAGGGGATAAATAAAGTAGTTTATAAGTAAAATAATACAGTTTTTTCACTATATCTTGGTTAACATTTCCCGGTCTTGCTGTTTTACAGATGTTTTTTCAGCCGGATCTTTATGTACTTTTTTTCTTTTTCTTTCTTGACAGTGCAGTGTTCTGCATCTTGATTGGCTGCACTGTAGAGTTACTAAAAAAAAATTGGGCGGTGAGTTGAACCAGTTAAGGAAGGATTGACTGATGTCTCATCAGGTAACATTGAGTAGACATGATGGTCAGAAGAGGAGCAAAACTGGTCTTTTTTGTGTTATGTTTTGTTTGTTTGGATCCTCTTTGCTTTGGGAAAACCAGAACTTTAAAAAGACAACATTTAAAATGTCATATTTTCTGTTTTAAATGTAATTTTAGAATTACCAGGTGAGGAGAAATCTGTTCAGGTGCAGCAGGATTTAAATTCACATCCTTCATTTACTGTGATCATGGCTGATTACAGCCTCCCAGGGGTGGACTGCTGTGATAATTGACTTGGAGGTGCAGAAGGTCCCAATGGATTTCTTTATGGTTGCTCATCAATTCAGATGAGTATTTAATACATTTTTGAATCTGTTTCTTGTTTATTTTTCACATTTCTAAAAATCAATAGATGGTGATGGCTGTATGAATTATTTCTGCAGATGTCAAGTATAAAATTACTTATTAAAGTCTCACCCCAACCATCTTTTGATCTATTGTAAAAGTGTTTCCAGTGGTCTTTTAATTGAGATTATGCTGTTTTTAGCCAAAATAAAAATGTTTTGTTCTCTAAAGACAAGACATAGTTTCTGCAGAGCGGCAGGAGTTTATTTGAAATTCACCACATACTCATAAATTAAGCTGAAATTTGCATTTATATGTCCTCCATCATCAAAAAAGTGCACAAGTACATGTTAAAAATGCCAAAAACATTTTGTTCAGAGTTGGTTTTTAAAATATAACAGAAAGAGCAATTTTGATTTGTTCCGTCTATGGAAGTGTAAATAAATTACGATTGTAAGGTTTATCTGGAAATAAAAAGTAAATATCTTGTTAGTTGGAGGATTTGGTGGTAAAATTTAGAGACATGAATCAGTTAATTATCTATAATCTCTTCAAAGTATTAGATCTAAGATTAACCACTAATCTTTTGTCTTAATTTGCAGATAATCTGCTGAAGTCAAATTAAGAGTCCAACACCTGACAATTCCGCCTCTGCAGAGGGAGTTTCTCGCTAATGAAGTGTTATTAAACAAGAGATTATTCCTGAACATCTTAAGTGGTATTGCATTAAAAACCATTTTGTGTCGTTTACCTGGTACCTGTTTGCGTCTCTCAGGTGTCAGAGATGTGGCCGGCGGCGAGCGCGTGCACAGGCCGCGTCTTCGCACTCGCCTGATTGCTTTGGGATGAGTCTTGGAGTCTCCTGTTGCCGGGCGCCGCGGCTCTCTCCTCCTCATTCTTTCTCAGGAGGCCACAGCTCATATCCTTCTTCATTACAGAAGCTCGTAATTCTCCCAATAATGCGCCGTTTTATTGGTGTCGGATCCCTGGCTTGTAAAACAGTGCATTGGTTTCATCCCCTCTCATCCTCCTGATCTTAATTCATTTGCAACTTGAATTGCATCCATGTGAGTGTGTGTTTCTGTATCACAGACAGCACCGGGAAAAGCAAGAAGAGGCCCCTAACCCTCTAAAGCCCACAAAGAAATGAGAAAAAATGTCTTTTTTTTTTTTTTTTAGGAAATCCACAAAAATATTACAATATATCCTTTTTTGAAAATGAGATACAGTATTAGATATGATAAATTTATGCTCACGACAATGTTAGTGTAAGATTAAAAAATATTGACATGGGTGGAAAAAAAGTGTCTCAAATTTGATCCACAAGTTTTTAACATGGATAAACTGTGTTACAAAGAATTAATTATCAACACATGTTGCCTTCTTTTAATACAATTAAGGATTTAAGAAAAATAATAACAACATATGAGTCATTCACACCATAAAGTTAGAAAAACTTTTTACCGCCAAAAGTCTCATGGAGGCAGCCATTTTGAAATGACCAAGAAAAGGCCTTCTACTGCCCCTAGTGGAATGATGATGAACTACAAGGCAGAAAACATGGACCAAGTAAGATACAATGGGTTATTAAGGAAAGTTTGGATCATGCTAATGAGATACGGGGTCTCAGAAATGTGCGTATCGCAACCGTTGTGTTCATAGCTAGCTTGCACATTTTTTGTCAATAAAAAATTCAATACACAATTACCTGGCTCAAGTTGAACAAAACGATGTAAGATACAATATGACTCTATTAGAATTGTGGGCATGGGAAGTCCTCGCTAAAAAATTCTGCTGACTGCTGAAAAAATTACAAAGACTTTTTCACCAAGCAAGAATTTGACCCTCGCTACAAGCTAGAAAACTCCCCAAACTTTAAACAAACTAGTTGTAGATTTTGAACGGCGTGCATGTGGCAAGCACCTAAAAGTGGAGTTCTTTTGTTACTGGTACTTTTTTACTGGAGTATTGTAAAAATGTAATGCATAGATTCATGGCTAGAGTTGACCAAAATGATATAAATAGAATACGTATAAGGAAAGTTGCATGGTTAGCCAAAAACCTCAGTTGCCAAGGATATCCGTAAGTGTACTTTTGCCAATTTTTCGTAAACTTACCTAGATCTGTTTGGTATCCTCAGGAGATCAAAGCATTAAATGGTTGCTATGGCAACCAACCAACAGAAAAGCGACCATTTTGGAAAAAGTGTTTATTACATCAATTTGACAAATGCAGCTATGACCAGCCTGACAGAGGAAGAAGAGAAAACCAGGGGTGCGTTGTGGCTGCCTAGTAAGTGAGGTGGGTGGTGAGGGTGGCGAGGGTGCAGATGGTGCGTAGAGAAGGGTAGCGAGGGCGGGTACCACCTGCGGGTCATACAACGCCTGTCATGGCTTTAATTTGTGTTGACTTGTTTGTTTGCTTGTACAAATAATTAATTTACACTTGATTATCTTCCAAGAGATACAAGGAACCTGGAACAATTCACCTGCGCTGTCCAGTACCAGGTATTTATCTCTGAGTCACACTGGTTGAACTTTTGGCCAAAGATGTCCAGGATCAGTTTTTGGTCTATGAATTGGATCATTCAAAATGAACCTATAAGCTATTGACTATGAATTGTATCAGTAACCACAAATTATATGAAATTAATCATCAACATGAATTTTTAAACCCCTATAACAAAAAGAAACTAATGCTTATAAAAGGTTAATAAGATCCTAGTTGGTGACATTGCCGTCCAAAGTACACAGGCTCTTGTGAGGATGGCTGTGACAATGTGTTTTAACTCAGGGGAGCTAATAAGGTCACTAGAACCAGCGGGACAATGTGTCACTGTTAAGGTCACAAGTTCAGTCCCTGTGTGTAATGTCACCCTGGTAACGGTAAAGCAGATGGCCTCTATACTCAGCCGCTGCTTGCAAGTCTGTGGTACAGCGGACACTGCGACTGAGAAGCCATTATGCACTTTAAGCTTCAATTACAGCATGAAACCTTATCTCCACCCACCAACCCAAGTTCATGTTCTCCTTCAGAACATCTGAAGGGCAAGGGAGCATATGAGTTTGCCATGGCAAAAAGGAAATCTAAGCTTGGTTGAAATGAAATGGTTTTGTTTAAAGCCTGAAATTCTTTTTTCTTTTTTGTTTGTGTCATATTCTGGATTTGATCCACGGACCCTTTTAACCCCCCCGGGATGAACTTTTGTCTCCCACTCAGGTAGCCTCATCTCAGAGTGTGATGAGGGAGACCGGGTCAGGTGTTTTTATCCCCTAACAGAGCCGGTAAGATTCTGTCCATCGGGTCTCCAGAGATGGGGCGGTAATAGCATTTTCAGCAGAAATAATAGGACAAGATTTTGGGGGATGGTGGTGGTGTGGGAGGGTCAAGGCTAACAGGAGACGACAGGAGACTGGTATGGCTTAAATGGAAATACCATATAGATTTGAAATTATGTGGAGCAGGAGTCATTTTAGCATACGATTAAAAAGCTTTTTTAGAGATCAATAGTTTTAGAAGATTCCTTGAACATTTTTAGTCACCTAGTTCATAACTAGTTAATAAGGCTTAAACCAAACTTCTCTCTATGCACTAGTTGTCTTTTTAGCTTTTCTTTAAGAATTCAGAGGTAATATCTTGTCATACACAGATAGGTGGGGCGGATTAGCAAAAACTGGAGTTAAATATTGTTCTGGAGCTTCAGAAAAAATAAATTCCAGTTTTTTACTACTACTACCGTATTTTCCGCACTATAATCTGCACCAGATTAGAAGACGCACTGTCAATGAATGCTTAATTTTTTAACCTGAGTTATACATAAGGCACACGGAGACAAGAGAGTCCCCTATTGGGGATCTATTGTTCTGGGGTACAACTGACTCTGCCTGTAGAGGGAGCTGTTGCTGTTCTTGTGTGCTCGTTCTCATTGGGGCACCTGGGGTCCCACTCTGTTGTCTAGTAGCCGTAGAGTGGACCATGAGCTGCTCTGTGTTGGGTGGGCGCTGCAGCGATGACCCCTGTGGTTGGGCTGGGCCTTGGAATAAATACATCCCCATCATACCGTTTTGCCACAGCAGTATTGCACCAGACTGGTTCCTTTGAGCTGCAGTTCTTAAATTTTTTGTTCAGTTTCTATATAACGGTTCATTGTGGGAACTGTTCGACTAATTGATTTTCTGTTTTAAACATTTTTCCTTTTTTATAAGTATTTTATATGCTTTCATGTCATCTGCTCATAGACATAAAAAAGGTCATGACATGAACATTGACTCAACTGAGGACGTACTGTGTTCTGTAGAGGTGAGACAGAAGGTCCTGTTATATTTCAGCACTCGGTTAATCCCATCATTAACTTACATCATGGATGACAATAACATTAATATTTATCCAATCATAACCCTTGCTGCAAATGATCTTTTACAGCTGTGATCATGTTTCACAATAGAAATTACAACATGCAATCTACTTCCGCTAAATCAAACTCATGTTCTCATAATGCACGCCATATGGCGCCTGGTGTGACACCACAGCTGTGGATGTTGGCCAGCCAATTTCTTATCATGCTGCGACGGCGTTGACTTTCAGGAAATTTGAATACGGACACTCATGAAGGGTGACTGCTTTCCTGTCACCCCATTCTGCAGCTCCATCAGTCACCTTCCTCATGTTGATGTACTTACCCATCACATTTGGTAAAAGAGTCGCATTGGTTTTGTGTAGAAGTGGTGGGTCGTTCAATATGGTGTCAGTCTAGATCGGTAGTTGACTCAACTGATCTTGTTTTGGTTCCTAAATAAGCAGATGCACACGAGTCAAGTGAAGCCAACTGTTGGAGATGTGTTTTTTTGGGAGGTTTTAGTTCTTGGCGTCATTTAGATTTCTGAAATTATCCACAACTCTTCCCCCCTCTCTTGTTCAAACTAAAAATCAATCTGTTTTAAAGTGGAAAGATGGACAAAAGATAGTGGGAACGACCAAGCCCACTATCAAAACCAGTGTTTGGAATAATGCCATTCAAAGTAACAGCGTTACTTTCACTTTTTTTAATCACAAAATATTTGTTTTTATAGTGATGTTATAGTTTAAAGTGGTGCGTTACTTTGAATTGATTCAACAAGCCATTCAAATCAAACACACCACAGGCCGCTGTTGGACTATAAAGGGTATTTCTATGATTGATCATACTCATATCATACTCAAAATATTTGTAGAAAAGTAATGAAATCAGTTGGTATTTTGATCAAAATTCGCTTCTCTATAAATACACCTTGCATGATGAAGCTGTACTACAGTTTAATTTATCCACATTTTATCTACTGTAATATAATCTGGGGACATACATGTACAACATATTTGAATAAGTTATTATTATTACAAAAAAAGATTCTTGCATATAATTAGTTATTCAAATATACTGTCCCTTTCAATTCCTTTATTCTAAAAATATAAGATATTAACAATATTTAACATTAATACTTATTGTATCTGTGTCTTTACGTTTAATTATCGGTAAAATGTTTTACCAACGTCGTTTGTTGATTTTTTTATGTATTCTTGCGATGTTCATGTTCATCCAACAAGACGCTGTGATGATTTCCTTTTGTAGAACTACCACCAATCAAAATACAGTAAAGTACAGAGGGCCAAAACTTTGGAATAATCTATACTGTACTCTTAAATATATTTTTTTTTGTTAGAGAAATTTAAAAAAGAATTAAAATTGAGCTTACTTTTATCAACTTTTTCAAAAAGTGTGAATGGGGTAAAATGCTAGACAATTCTGATCTGTTGCATGATTATGTTTTGGGGAGGTGGTTATATAAGACCCGTGTAGGTCTTCACACTCTCTCCTGCATGGATGTATTTCAGTGTATTTGTCACTGTAGTCCATGTGATTGCATTTTATGTATGTGCAAATAAATAAATAAAAATTTAAAAAAAAGAAATCTATCAGAACTTTTTAGCCTAGTAGAAAAGTGTCTCCCGGGACACTGGTAAGTCATGGGTTAAAATTTGTGGTCGAGTCATACCATATACTCTAAAAATTAGGGGTGTAGTGGTTCATTGAAACAGCTATTCAACGTGATTTGTGGTTTCTAATGTCGTTCTTAGTCAATATAGAACTCACAAATATCCATCCAATAAATTATATCAAAAGCCTATTTTTATCTTACAATAATTTAGAACCACCCACTTAAGAAGAAATAAAAAAAATATATAAAATTTTTAAAATAATACATCGTCAAAGATATTTAACCTGTTATAATTGAGCCTCTGGTGTTTGTTTGTGTGAAGTATGGTGTTCATGAACCACCAAATATTTCTGGAGCGCGGTTGTGTCTGCAACTCACCCCCCTCCCCCGCTCTCTTTGAATTTCATTAGTCTTGCTAAAAATGGGCAGATTTGTTTTAATGTTTGCTTTAACACTAAATAAAAAGTGAAATGAATCAGTCTTTCGTTTCACCCTTAAAGGTCTTCCAGACGAGGAGAAGCTTAGAAAAAGAAAAACACAGAGGTTTGTGCTAAAGTGTGTGACACCTGAACCAGCATGATTGCAACAGACTGTGACATGCGCTATCACCCGCAGTTTGATGTTGGATACGGAGGTCCTAAAGCAAAGTTTGTTTTCAGGGCAGCTGTCTGCAGTGTTGTGACAGTTCCAAGGTGTAAGAAAAAAGAAGAAAAAAAGTGTGCCTTTACCTTGTCAAAAGCATTATATGTTTCTGTCCAGATAACACATCAGTGGTTACATCTTACAGGTCTTCACAGGAAGGTAATCCACTCCTCGACCTGAGGTTTCAAAGTATGACTGTGAGCCAAATACAAAGCTGAATGAACACTGTAGTATATATATATATATATATATGGGGTGAGGGGCGGTGTAAAGGTATAAAATTCAAATGTGAAGGGGCCAACCAATCAGCCTGCATCCTTTCAAACCTGCATTTAATAACATTAAATACAAATGAAATAGTTTATGAAAATTCTACAATTTGACAGTCTTTTTGTCTCTTTACATATGACAGAAATACACCTAAATACATTTTTGCCAAAATTGCTGTCAATTTTGTATTTGAACACCAAAAATAAAATGAGGAAAAAGTCTGCAATAAATAAAATGAAAATAAAGTCAACATCAAACCCTGGTTCACATGAAATGCTTTCTGTAAACTCCCAAATTTAAAATACACAAAAAATAAAAAATTGTTATTTTATTGAAAAGTAAAAACTTGACACAATCTTTTTGAATTTTACCCCCCAAAAAAAATCAAATTTGTACTTGTCCTGAAGGTTTTAGCTGTCAACTTTTCTTTTTATTATTTACACTTGACAACGTCAAGTGTATAATTCAGCCAATCACAATCAAGCAATCATTCTATGGGGTTATTTTTCCACCAAAACTCTCCCACCAGGATACGTCCAACAAGAAGCTCCGCAAGCACACACTCCTCCACAAGGGGGCAGAACTAGTTTTAGGAGCGTAAGAATACTTTCACAAGTGCAGAGAAAAGGTTTCACGAGCGGGCTGGCGTGGAGACTGTCCTGCATCCATGGAATGTACCTTGTGTGCGTGGAGTACGAATATTCCGTGTGTGGAGTTTGATATATGCTTCTAGGAGAGTTTTGGTGGAAATTTTACTCCATATCATCCACAATTTTAGAAAGCGCTGGGGTTGTATATTATTGCTATTCTGAACCAGTTATATTGTAAGGAATCACTTTTAAGCAACAAGTAATCTGTGATGTATTATGGTATGGAACACTGCTCCTGATTGGACAGCTCTTGAAAAATCGGCTTTCCATGTAACATATCTGTCATGAAGACGTCCACCCACTATCCTTGTGTCCGGGGTGGATTTGCACAAACCCGTGTGGATAAATGTGTTTCTGCGAGAGTCAAGGATTTCTGCTGAAGTTGCTTCTAGGTGCCTGCAAGATAAACAACATCTCTACTCCACCCCCGCCCCCCCAAAAAAGAAAAAAGAAATCAACATCAAAAGAGATCCTGCAACCTGTCTGCATGACGGATGAGTGAAATTTGAAAGACGAGGCTTTAACATGCCATTTGATGATGAATCGCTCCTTTCTTCCTCTTTATTTCTCGCCTGTAGCAGTTTAAAAGAAGAGACGGCGTCAGAAGAGATCTGCGAGGATTTGCCGTGAAAAACTGACGGTGGATGATGAGCGCTACAATATGGAGGTGAAGATGGTCGAGGATGAGAAAGATGTACTTGTCTTTGTAATGGAAATGAAAAGAAGTTTAACTCAATCTTTTTTTATTATTATTTTAACTTCTTACGAACTCTAACTTAACCTAACCCCCGATAACTCACATCTCTTTGAAGATCAAATGCCACGCTCCCTTCTTAATCCTCCCTCTAAGATTAAATTAATTTACATCTGTGAGGGAAGTTACCAGCTCTCTTTTAGACTCAGCGCAAACTGCAAAGGAACAGAAAAACTGTAGAATTTGTTCACTGTTATTTTCACGTACCGTATTTTACACACTATAGACTCCTTACATGTGACATCAAAGCGCCATTCGTGAACGCCCTGTCCGCCATTCGGGGAGTCAAAGTAAGAGCGTCACTGTTGCAGATTGATCTCTTGTCAATCTTTTGTCTTGTCCACTTGACTGTATACCTTTGATCTGTTCCTTCCGTGTTGTCGGACAAAATAACGAGGCTGCAAGGTCTGTGACGAATCTGAACTGACGTCTGGTGTCTCTTCTTATGGAGCCAATCGCACCAACACACAAACACAACACAGAGAAGCTGGTCAGCAACTTTGTTACATTTTACGATATGTTCTTATATTTGACAAAATACAAAAAATATTCATATAAAAACAGTCATCAATCAATTCATCTATCTTATTCCACTCATTGGGGCAGCAGTCTAAGCAAAGATGCCCAGACTTCCTTCTCCCCCGCCACTTCCTCCAGCTCCTCTGGGACGGGACCCCAAGGCGTTCCCAGACCAGTGAAGAGACTTAGTCTCTCCAGTGGGTCCTGGGTCTTCTGCCCAGTGGGACATGCCCGGAACACCTCTCCAGGAAGGCGACCAGTAATCATCCAGACCAGATGCCATAGCCACTACAACTGGCTCCTCCTGATATGGAGGAGTAGTGGTTCTACTCCGAGCTCTGACACCATTACAAGTCTGACACCATTACACGTTAGCCGCATTAGGGTATTTATAAAAAAAAAAGCAGACTAATGCTGTTAAAACAAACGTTACTGTGACAATGCTAACTCCCAACCTGGTTAGTAACACACAAAAAACCCAGTCTGTTACCGCTACATTAGCCATGTTAGCATATTCACAAGCAGCCAAACTTGTTTAGAACTGGTAAAAAACACCAAACCAAACATTTTGATGAATCCCCTTGTGCCTCTCAAAATTGCTTTTACATCAGTAAAAACACCCAGAATTAATCCATCTATATAAAACGTTCTGGATTATGAGGCACAGTGTTGTTTTTTTGAAAAAAAAAAAAAAGTAAGGCTTTAAAGTGTGATTTTTAGTGTGGAAAATATGATAATCCACAAAGGATTCAAAGCCATGTGCCTTCCTGCTGGCTTCATGCAACACAGCCTGAACTGCAGAGAAGAATGGCAGTAATGGAAAAAAGGACCCAAGCAGGATTATCTTCTTCTTCATCGTGGCTTTGGAAAATACTGAAGCAGGAGGTTCAAAAGGAGCCAAACCTGATGTAAGAGTCTGAAGATCAAACCGAAACATTACAGAGAGAGAGGAAGAAAAAAATAGGCTTCTGCAGCTTCCTCACAGAAGTGATGTAGTGCAGAACGGAGAAATTAAAAATGATGCCACTTTGCATTTGTTTGGATTATCTTTGCACTTTGAGTTGTTGGTGTCTTGAAATGCCTAAATGTGAATGGCAAAAAGTTCTGACTCATTAAGCTCACTTTATCGCAATCTCCACCAGGGGCTGTCCAAGCATCACCCTCCATTCATTCATTCATCCAGCACTGATGCATGAACTACAGCAGCAAGATATGGGGGGAATTTTTCAGCCCAACAGAGAATAGGCATTCCAACAATGAGGGTAAATGAAATAACAAGGGATTTTATCCTGCAACCTGGGAGGGTTGTGGAGGAAAAGTGACTTTCTAAAAAAGCACAGATGACTCAGCAATCTTTCATGTGGATGTGAGATGAAATTGGTATTAAAAGCAGCACATAAAAATAATTTTCCTAGTATTTTATTTAAGTAAGAGAGCTAAAACTAAGAAATAGGAAACATGTGACCATTGATAAGTATTCACATGTTTATAAAAATAGTGTTTTTGCTTTTTTAACATGTTCTTGTGACATTTTTATGTCACGATGGAGGAGATATATTAAGAAAACTAAGCCTAAAATTGTATTTCTAAGTATTTCTTTATTCAAATCGTAGTGAATCAGGAAGAAAAATGCAGTTTGAAAAATTTCGTATTTGTTACCTAGCAGGCTACAAGCTCCTATTCTGATGCATCCACTTGCAGACGACTAGATCCGTGTACGTCTTTGTTTTTATCATTTACTAAGTTTGGATCTGGCTCAAAACTATTTTTGTTGGACCTGTAATATTAGCTTGGGGGTGTCAGGGGCTGTAAGCTAGCGGGACAGAGTGTAAACAGATGGGTGACGGGAACTGGGGGCGGGCTTTCTCTCTGCCAACAGTCCCGCAGTGTGAGACTGTAAATATTTGGTTCAAACATTTATTTATTTATATATATTTCAGATACCCCAGAGAATGCTTTTTAATAAATAGCAAAATGGCAATCATATTACCATAAATAAAAACGTTAATATCAAGAAACTTTTATTTTTTCTGTATATCGTCCATCCTGCAAAACACCCCAAAACTGTATTTTTAACAGTTTGAGGTCTGAACTTTTACACAGCCATTCCAAAACTTGAATTCTTTTCTTTACACCTATTATCATGTAGATTTCCTGCTGCGTTCTGGATCATTTGTCCTGTTGCATGACCCAGTTTCAGCTGACAGACAGATGGCCTCACTCTAAGCACAGTGGTACAGAGGAGTGCATGGTTCAAGTTCTGCGGCTACAGAGCATGCCTGAGCAAACATCCTATAAGCCTTATGTCTGGTTTTTAGACTTCTTTCTGCAGAAAATTGGCTTAAAAAATCATAGTTCTTGACAATAATTTGTTTGGTTCTGTCCCCAGAACTTTGATGCAAAAGTCTCATAGTTTGCTTAAATTTGGTTGTTTCTCTGCCTATTTTTGGACAGAAAACATGTTCTCCTGGGCAAACCCCCAAAAAACACAAACCTCACTTTAGTCATTTTCAACCATGCTTCCATGATCATGCACTACTCCAGAGTTCATTATACTTCTTTTTGGGGGGTGTTTTCATGCCAGGATTTTGATCCTCATTGGTTTGTTTTGGGGCTATGTAGACAATGGACAATAAACTTTATTGATCCCTAGGGAAACTGGTGGAAATGCAAAACATCCAAAGACAAGTTGGCCAGAAATGGGCAGCAGCCACTCAGATCAGGAAGCAGTAATCGCCCAAAAAAGACACATGAGGAAGTACAGGATATGATGTCAAAAATCTATCACCTTCAACCTGTGTCGCAGTAGAAATGGCATTGATTGAAATATAAAAGATCCACACACAGCACCCCCACTCTCCTCTTCAGAATCTACTGGAACTACGTTAATTACAGAAACGGTTGAAAAGTTAACACTGGAGCTGGCGTCAAAGGGTTAAACTCCTTCCTATTTAACTTGGAGCAAATAAGTTGGACAAGTAGGTCTTTCAGTTATAAGAAAACACATTAAAAAGGCTGTTCAATTATTTACCCAGAGAAGCTAACACAAAGAAAGGATAGGACGCTCAAGTTAGGCCAAACTTTTAACTCACTTGCAAGTAAACCCTGGTGTGAATCAAAACAGTGTGAGCTCAGAAAGACCACTTAACTTGAACAGCTAAAGATATAATCACATGCACACGATTAGACCTGTATGCGTTGCTGTGTGTTTTTGTGTTGTCCAGGTCCTAAGCAGAACAGTTGGTTCAAGGAGCATTTTAAGGGAAGCGCAGATGTGTCTTGCAGTTTCCTTAAGGCTTATTAAAAATTGAACATATAATAGTTGTGCGTGTGGTAAGTGTATCGTGAAGTATTTGTAAGGATAATTTAAGTTGCACACGCGTCACAACACTCTGGTCGTTAGTAAGGGATTAGCAGCAACTCCCCTTTTGGTTGGCCATGGTGGATGATGATCGGGAGATCGTCAGTTTGGTTCCCACTCTGTGCACCTATGTGTTGAAGTGTCCTTGAGCAAGACACTGAAGCCCACATTGCTCCTGATGGTTACAGGTTGGCAACAACGTTGGACAGAGGACAGTGTATGAATGAGTGAATAGGACTGCAACTATAAGGCACTTTGGGCCTCTTAAAAAGGTAGTAAAGCACTATATAAGTACTCACCATTTACCATATACCATGCATGGCTAGACGCATGTTGGGTGCAGACGAAAACATGGGCAAACATGTACAGGCTTTTCAAGGTGCCCGCGCACAAAACTTTAATGCAAAAAGGATCATACACACATATAAAAGTCCAGGTTATTCTTACCCAGCTATGCCTCATCCGAAAACTGAGACATTTTTTTTAAAGGTCAATGAGTGCTGATCATGGCATCCAAAGGATCCTTGTGGAAATGTCATGGGAGTGATTTAGTTAACATTCTGTAATGGGAGGTTTCCTCAAGTACTCAGTGAAACCATCTCTGTGAGACATCTTATTTTCCCCTTGGTTTACACATTTCTCATTAATTCTTGAGCGATTCAAAGTCAATTTCTTCATAACACTTGTGTTTCTAAAGCTCCTATCCAAAAAAAAGGTTCTGGTTGTAAGCATGCAAGCCAGAGGTAATAAATATTTTTTCATTGATGTGTCTTTTCAGAAAGATTAACTTTTATATTTCAGAGTCATGACGAAAGAATCTACAAACATTTCTCTTTGAAAATCCAGTTCAGAGGTACTTTGATCTCATGAAGCCTGGTGTCAGAGAGTTTTACCTCTGAGCCAAAATTCTTCACAAAAATGCATTGAGTCAGACAGGAGTTTATGTCAGCTTTGTAGATTTAAAAATTCGTAATTAGAATTAAGGGCATTGAATTGTGATTTCTATGTTTTTAATAGACTTAGTGCTGATGTGAAAGCATTCCTCTGGGATTGATTAAAAGTTCTAAGAACAGTCAATGGAGGAAATAGGTATTTCACTTTTGCTGGTTTTGTAGGTTTGCCCACTTAAAAAGAAGTTGATAGTCTTTCATCTTAATAGTAGATTCATTTTTAAACAGTGAGAGGTAGAAAATCAAGAAATTGACCTCAAATAATTTATATACATTTATTTTGATTTCATTGGAGAAATAAGTATTTGATCTCCTAGTAACTAAGAGTTCTAGTTCCCACAGACCAGTTTGACAGGTCTGTTGACCCATGTTTAAGAATGCGTATTTATCCCATATGGTGTTCACACTGGACAAGCAAGGCGGGGCTTCATCTTCAACCTCTGATTAGAAGATTCCAGGTTCGGTTCCCGCCTTGCCCGCCCATGTGCTGAAGCATCCTTGGGTAAGATACTGAATCCCACATTGCTCCTGGTCATTATAGGTTGGCACCATCTGTGTGTGAATGTGAGTACATGGGTGAATGGGACTGTGTCTGTAAGGCTACAATCACACTAGGCATGTGACGTATGTTCAAGAACATGCATTTAACTCAAGGTGTTCACACCGGACTGCTATTGTTTTCTAGCGCATGTCATCTACAGTTGGAAGAGGCTTGGTGTGAAATGTCGAGGCGGAGCAAATCTTGCGATTTTGGGATAAAACGGAAACAGTTCGGTTTATTGCTGAACTCCTTGGGTAACATCATGTCAATATAGCTGCCTTGGTTTATCTTTATTTGAAAAAGGGACTCAGATGTTGTCAGGATTGTAACTGGGTTCCCCAGACAGCCCTGAATCCACACATCACTACCAAATCCCTGATTGGTCAGCTGATTAACTGGCAACACATGTTCAATGACTGCACGTTTTCTATGTATAGAGCCCCAAAACAGTTGTAGAAACTTGTGTAGATATGTGTGGACATTAGAGTTTTAAACATGAAAGCCCGAAATGTGCATTTACATGGGTGTACATGGACTTTTCTTTAGCTGGATAGCTCAACTGGTTAAGTGTGGGTCTGGCAAGTGGGAAATCAGTGTTCCATTCCTAGGGTGTGCAATGACCTTCCTCCAGTGAGGGTCCTCAGGCAAGATCCTTTGCCCAAACCTGGGTCTCCCTTTGACGGACTCCAGCCCAGATTATAAATACAGGGTTGTGTATACAGATTTAATTGTCTCTTAATTATCATACTACCTGTGGGAAGGTGAACAACATAATAGACCTTTCATTGTCAGTGGCTGCTTGTATATGCATGGCTGAGAACTGTGTGAACGTAGCTTTAGACTCCCCTAATCAAACTGTCACCTGAACTGAAGACACCTTTTTGAACTAATAATCTGTATATAAGACACCTGTCCACGGAATCAATCAGACTCCAAACTATTCAACATGGGAAAGACTAAAGAGCTTTGAATAGACTTAAAGTTGTAGACCTGCACAAGACTGAAATGATCTACAAAACCATCAGCAAGAAGCTGGGGGTTGTGAGAACTGTTGGTGCAATTGTGCCAAAATACAAGAACATGACCATCAGGTCTGGGACTCCAAGCCAGATCTGGCCTGGTGGGGTTTCCATGATGACGAAAACAGTGAGAAATCAGCCTAAAACAACACAGCTGGAATTAGGTAGTGATCTCAAAGCAGCTGGAACCACAGTCACCAAGAAAACCATTGGTGATACTTTACACCGCAATGGTTTAAATTCTTGCAGTGCTTGCAAAGTGCTGCTGCTTGAAAAGGAACATATAAAGACCCGCCTGAAGTTTGCCAATGAACACCTTCATGATTTAGAGAGTGATTGGGAGAAGGAGGTCGTGGTCAGATGTGACCAAAATTGAGCTCTTTAGTACCAACTCAACTGTTTGGAGGAAGAGAAATGCTTCCTATGGCCTCACAAACACCCCCCACCACTATCAAGCTTGGAGGTTTGCACAGGGCTACCTCATTGTGTGGAAGGGAAGATGTACCTTCAAATCATAAGAGAGAAACCCCTTCCTTCCTTACCCAAGAGGCTTAAAATGTGTAGTGGATGGGTCTCCCAAGAGGATAATGACCCAAAATATACAGCGAAGACAACCAAGGAATGCCCAGAGAAACACAGGAAACTTAGCTTCAAGTATCAAATAAGCTTCCTCCACCATTTCAAAATGCAGGTTTGTGACTAGACAGTCACCTTTTTAGCGCTCTCCATTTCCAATCGTTGATGTACAAGATGTCCTCTTCTGAGCTTTCAATGACCCGCAATTAAACTCTGACCTCAAACCCAGGTTCAGGAAGGTGAGTAAAATATGTATTTTTTTAGATAATTACCTCTAGTCTTACCAGGGCTTCTTTAAATGTTCAGCAGATCATGTGAATTCTTCACAATATATACATGGACTTAAATAAGCCCAAGTTTAGGTCCAGATTTAATGATGTTTCTCTTCAAGCAGGGCTGAGGGTCTCAGTTATGTGAGGAGAAGCTGTGTCCAGTCTCTAGTAGCAAGGAGTTGCCAAGAAAGGCCCTCTTCAGTAGAGTTGATCGTGATCTTAATTTAAGATTAAGATCGACTTTAATAATCCCTGTGGGGAAATTCAGTTAGCAGCCCAGTAACATTAATATGAAATATACTGGGAAGAAAAACTCTGTGTTCCATTTATGTTCAAAAGAAGTAAATATGTATATTAATAAAGACTATTAAAGAGTTTTTTTCCTGTTTTCTTATTTTATTTTGAATCTCTGATGTGGCCCCAGTCTCAGTGACCTCTGGGTAAATTGAGTTTGAGACCCTATCCAGAAGTAATCTGATCTTACACAATAAAATAAAATTACTTGTCTTCTAAATCACACTGGAAAATGGAAATGTTGTATTATTATATTTATTATATTTCTCACCCCTGTGAGAAATATAATCATTTTCTTTATGAGTAAAAGCTCTTCAAAAAATTTTAAGTATGACAAATTTGTGTTTTATTCAAACATAAAACCAAAAATAAACAGAAAATTAAAAATTAAAATAACAACTAACAGTGTAGCGAAACGGCACCTGCACCAAGCCTCTTCCGACTGTAGGTAGCAGAGATCCACTAGTAAACAGTAGAAAAAGAAGACATTGCTCTCTGCATGAACACCATTTGCTAAAAGAATTTGCATCCCATCCCCAATGTGAACATAGCATTACACTTACCACACACACAGCAATAGCATGAGGATGCGGCTGCTCCTCTCTACAGCCCTTTTTGGGCCCGCACAACCGAAAACCACACAGCACCAGTATGGTACATGTGACAAGGGCTTAAGGGTGTACCCACCTTTGCCCAGCAGTACCTTTGTAGATCCCAGCAACCCCATGACCCAGCATAGATATAAGCCAGTCTAGGCAAAGGATATTTTGATTGGTAAGCCCTTTTCTACTTTGTTCAGTGAGTTGTTTCACTTTACTCATATGGCTAAACCGGTCTCCTGTGCTTGATTCCACCAAAACTACATTTTATGACACAAGAGAATCATGTAAGTCGAAAGTTTATAATTTTTCAGAATTAGAATGTCTTTATTGTCACTGTCGACACAAACAATAGAATTTAGAGCAGACACCATATCAGTGCAAAACTTTAACCTTTTGACATCTGAATTTATTTCCAGACATATAAAAACATCTCACTTCTTTGCTTTTACGTAAATGGTAGCTAAAAATGCCGAAGTGGTTTGATGCATTTTTGCATTAATAGGTGTCAAGGGTTTGCATATACACAATATTAGCACGTCCCCACAGTATGTTGAACATACAGTATTAGTAAAAATGTATACTGTACAGCAGTATTTGTTAATTTAATTAAAAAGTAGATCCAAGAACACAAAATAAAAATGAAAGATATTAAAAAATATTGAAGTTAAATTAATAAATAATTATACATTTACATGTACATATCTAAATGAATGTATTTCAAGTAATCTGTCATTTGATGCCTAGTTATCCTATGTTTGACGTGTCTTTGTGAATATAATCCTCTGTTGATTGATTGTATTGCACATGCATTATTCTTTCTTGATTGCTTCAAATAAACCATGTATAATCTAATCTAACATTTAGGTATATATATGCACAACAAGAACATATTTGAAGGTTTGACATTCATCCTGTCGACATGCACACGTCTTTATAACAAAATTTTAAGGAGAATATTCCCATGACACAATCCATAATTTACACATGCAAACAAGCAATAAATACTTTGGTTTACCTTAAAAAATTCCCCTCCTCTCTTTTCTGCACCAGTGGTCTAATGCTCTTACGTTTGGCCTTTGTTCTGAGCATCACTGCTTTAAAGCAGAACACAAAGAAGAGCAGTGTCTGCTGCTTTCAGAGCAAAATGTAGAACACTGTACCTATTGTGTTGGTCACCTTCTGTATCTGTAGGAAAACATTTCTGACAAAATAACTGCAAGAAACAGATCAGTACTTAACACTGTTGTATATTTGATCGATCTATTTAGGGTGGGATTACCGGATACATGAAGCCCAATCAGGAGTGTAGCTTGTATTAAGGACACTCGTAACATCACTTTATTCATTTTCCATATCCTCGTTATGCTGATCAGAGCTGCGGGGGCCCAGATGGCCCGTACCAACTGTTACCGCGTTAGACAAAGAAGTACAACTCACAGATCGCTTACTCATCGGCAATTCTGTTTGGATTATTTATTTTCCCTCCTTTCCTAGCTGTCTTTAGATAAAGGAGGAGTGCATCATGGGATCATCATATATGTTGTAAAATAAAAAATACAATATAAATAGAATGTACAGCTGTTTGTTTAACAGTGGCGGAGGTGAAAGGATGCAAATTAAGAGCAGAGTGGACAACAAATGAAAGGATCAAAAATATGTACTTCGAACAATTGAATATTTGAAACAAATACTTTAAGCGGCTCAAGATTTCATTAATAAACATTGCTTTTGCTGTTAAAAAGCTTTATTGATGATTTCCTAATTTTTGACAAAGATTTGTACTAATATTGACTAAAATATTCAGGGAAAATGTAGGGCATAGCTTTTCGCTGGTGGGCAGCTGCCACCCCTAGCCCCCCTGTAGCTACGCCCCTGAGTTTAACATTAATTATTTCCATCTATCTATGAATGATGTGTTTTCCCCCTTTTTTTGCATTTTTGTTCATTTTATATATATATAAAGGAAAACAATCCGATTCTAGTTCTGACTTCAGAGACCCGCGGAAGGATGACCTTAGAGCGGGCTTATCACCCGCGTGCGTCGTTAGGAGTTTAGCCCGGGGCCCTCGCGCGGTAAATTGACGTTTTCACCCGGGACTTTACAGACTACTTTGAGGGTGGGGAGTCCGCAGCTGCCTGGCTGTGAAACAGCAGACTCAGCCGTGGAAGTGAAGTCCGGCAGGGAGGAGCCAGAACGGGTTTTCAGTCTGCTTTCATCACCGAGCCCCGCGGAGGACCGACAGCAGCCTGGCCGCCTCTCCCCTCCTTTCCTTTCCTCTCACTCGACCGTTCGGCTCTACTTTCGTCCTTCTAGGCTCCACAGGTAAGCGCAGACACCCATGAAGCGTCCCAAAACTTTATAAGTATTGACAAAAACAAAAGAAGAAGCGGCGGGAAAATGATGATGCTAGCTTACAGCCGGTTTCTGTCTGTTTGTCTGCTGATTCTGCTTTTCGGAAAACCTTGGCTGTGAGCCGCTCCCTCTTTTGTGAGCTTTTCTCCCAAACAGTTTCCCAACAGGGTAAGCAAAAACTATGACTTTAGGGCTCAAGGGAAGTCTTTCAGACGACAGCGCTGCCATTTTAAAAGTTTCTAACTGCGCACAAAGAAAAGCAGGGCGAAGTTAATCAGTCTGTAGGGGCGACAGGGGTGTCTCCATACCTCATCCGAACTCAGTGTCCGACTATTGATATCCGGGATCGGCTTTGCTAGCAGGAAGGGAGTATTTTGGGGGGGTCCCAACTTTTGCAGACTCAGATAAAAAAAAAAAAAATCTTTTCATCTTTGAACCGCCGAATTCAACCTGTTGAACTTTGACATGTAGAAAGACTCCAGACTTGGCCTGAGGGACCCAATCACTGACCACAGAAATCAAACCGAATTGTGTCTGAAACTTTATCACATCCAGATTCTGCTGCAAACAAAGCTACCAAAGAAAAAAAAGTTAAAGTTTCCAGATATCACATTCTTCTGAATCCTATCACTCCCCCCCTCCGAGGCAAATGGTCTCCTCCACCTTCATTGTGGTTGAGTTGTGGTGGTCTTTTGATGTTGTCCCTGATGGGGGGAGCGAGGCAAAGGGAATTCTGCTGCAGAAGTTTTAACTTTCTGAACTTTTGGGCAAAATCTCGAATCACCACCCGGACTGACTTATGACAGATGATTAAAGTCTCTGAAATATGTGGTTCCTTTCTCAAAGCAAACTAGAACCTTCACATCAACATCAATGATTAATTTAATCCATGGCTAAATTTACATGATATGGTATTTTTCACTGGTGGCTACTGATTTTTTTAATATAATAAACAATTGCAGAAGTATCTGATCTGCAATATAAAAAAGTGTCCTTACAGTTTTGATAATACGTTCACATCCGACATGTGATGCACATTCTTGAATGTGCTTTTAGCCCCTGATGTTCACACTGGACAAGCAGGAGCCCGAGGTCAGGAAGATCACCCAGGGTCAGCTGAGCTAGCATACGCCGCCGCACAAGCTGCTGGTTCCTGGGCGGTGGAGGTCGCTATACTGGCCCGCCGGGAGATTGGCTGCCAAGCAAACATTGTCTTATTTCAAATCAAGGCGATATTAAAAGAATGCAACACTTAGCTGACAGAATAACGGAAGATCTCCCCAGTTTTATTTTTATGCATCCTCTCTCAGGTTAATGCTCAAAGTTTCAAACTATTGACGTACCAACAGATTGAAAGTGTCATTTATTCATTTTCATTGTGAATCACTTCTGCTGTATTGTGGCTTTTGTTGTTGTGCTTCAGCTTTTGTTGTCTTGCTTTGGATTTCGTCGTCGTGCTTCGGATTTCGTCGTCGTGCTTCGGATTTCGTCGTCGTGCTTCGGATTTTGTCGTTGTGCTTCGGATTTTGTCGTTGTGCTTCAGATTTTGTTGTTGTGCTTCGTATTTTGTCTTGTGCTTTGACTTTTGTCACTGTGCTTCGGCTTTTGTCCTCATGCCTCTGATTTTGTCGTGGTGATTTGGATTTTGTCCTCATGCTTCTGATTTTGTCGTGGTGATTTGGATTTTGTCGTCGTGCTTCGGCTTTTGTTGTCGTGCTTTGGCTTTTGGCGTCCTTTGGCTTTTGTCGCTGTGCTTTGGCTTTTGTCATTGTGCTACGGCTTCTGCCGTTGTGTCTTGGTGTTTGTTATTTGTTGTGTCTTTGTCATAACTCACGCCGCCCTTGCGGAGTTTGGTTAGAAGAGCGCATTATGAAACGTTCACTATGCAGACAGAAGCGCCGTAGACACGGATCTGCTGCAGATCTGATGGATTATCTCCAAACAGCGCATTAATGCCAGCCGAACAGGATCCATTTAAACCCGGATATCTGCCGCGGCAGAGCTAGCTGTGTTAGCGCCGATGTTAGCATAGCTAGACGAAGCTCTCTGTTCAACGTGATCAAACTTGGTCACAACATGCTTCATCTACATGCACCGCCATAGCGATCTCATGGAACACAAGTTCTGCCTTAAAGAAATGACATTGGACAATTTTCCTCTTTTATTTTTCTTATGTTTCCCACATTTTCGAGTTTCATTAGCATGTTGTTGTATTGTTGTTGATACTCCAGCCTACCCTGTAACATCACTGCTAACTGGCTTAGCACCACTGTGCATGTGTGAAGAAAACGGAAGACCCGGCATTAGAAAGCGCACATCGTAGTTTTGAGATCAAAACAAGGAAAAAATAAACAAAAAAACGACGCTTCGACGACCAAAATAGTTGTCGACTATTTTAATAGTCGACGAAGTCACGACTAATCGAATAATCGTGGCAGCCCTAGTTGAAAGCGTAAACGTCGAAGAGTTACGGTGTGTCAAAGAACGTGTGTCATAGGAGTTGCTGTCTGGTGTTAAAGGTCCACTCTGATGAAAATAGTGTTTTTTGTGTTTGTACACACTAAACCCTCAACTAAAAGCAACCTAAAACCCAACTCTAAGGTTAAAAAGAGAGGTTCCAGGTTATTTTAACATGGGCAGAGTTGCTTTGTGCCAACCACGGCTCGGAGGCAAATTTCTAATGTACTACTGCCGCTCAGCAGAAACTATGTCCTTGAAAACAACATGTTTCTTTGATTTTCTTTGATACTTTAAAAGCTGAATAATCATAATTTAAAGACCACAGTAAACACTGTTATAATAAATCAAGAGATGATCGGCACGGGTTTGTAGAGGGTTAAAACTTTGACATCTAAAAGGATTTTTAGTTTTAGAAGTGTCTTCGTCATGTTATCACCTTTAGGTACTTTGTGTTTTCTGTTTTTTTAATTAAATACATTCTTCATGATATAAACCTGTTTTTAAACTCTACATCAAAAGGAGGAGGAGAGTTTGCAGAAGTAATCAAGTCGTTAGACTAAATTATCGGTTAATCTCTGACGTAAACGGTAAACTAAGCGTTTAGCTTTTCAGTGGATTAGCAAGCTCAACTTTTGGATCGATGATAATAGTAGTTTGACTTATTGGGAAGTATACTCCTGTACTAAAAAGTGACATGTGTTGTAATTTGGATGTTTTAATATCTTTAGGCTTATTTTTTCTCTTAAGTAATTAAAATCATAAAAAGATTTGACACCACAAACCAATTTATTTCATGTGCATTGAAATGTTTAATTTATTTTCTTTTTCACTCGCGATGTATATTTTACATTTACATATGCAAAAAAAAAACTGTCTGCAGAAGATGGTGTAATACATGGAATTAAAGTTGATAAACTCTTTATAATTTTTTTCTGTGATATTATCTGCTTTGTGTAAACAGTAATTTGCACATTTTTCACAAGTGCTCCCTGCCAGCTGCAGCGCTAACCCTCTATTAGTTGTTTTTCAGTCTTAGCATGCATGTTAAGACTTGCTAAAGTCCTATTTCTGGACAGAAATGCACATATTTCTTTGCGTTTTGAAAGGGGGGGGTTGAAAATTGGCCTAGATTTGATGGGCATGCAGAGGAATCTGGAGGTAATTGCAAAGAGCGATAAGAGGGGTTTGGCGGTGTGAGATGGGAGCCGGGGTTTAGGACTGGGCGGGCAGGATGTAGAGAACACTGCCATGCATTTCCGGAGTCTGGCTCTGGACTGCGCTGTGCGGTGAAGGCTTTTAGCTCATTTTCTCCCAATTTTTTTTTTGTTTGTTTTTCCGTTCCATATTTCTCTGGGATTCAAGCAAGATATCAGATCATTATTTTGCCATAATGTTATCACAACAAAATTAAATAAATGACAGAGTATGCATTTTTTCCCCTCTATTTTGACGCTAGATAACCCATAATCCACCAAAATATCAAGTTCCAAAGCAAAAATGCAGAGTTTCCGACAGATGCAGTTTGTCTTATTCTCCTTTTTTTCGTAGCACCACTAAGTAGAGACAGGCAATCGAGTGGCCAACTAAATTTCAGTGGAATGGAAAACTGGCAGAGGCAGTGGTCTAACTCAAGTGATCTGACTATTCTGTTTTTTTAAAGCGATTTGTACCTATACTGTGTTTGATGTTAAAGTTTTCCAAATGTGGTTCATTTCCCAGCAATCACACACTGACATGTCAGTCTAAACACACATTGTTTCTGCACAGCAGGTGCCAGAACTATTTTCTGGTTTCTTTCCATAACATACCAGTGAAACTATGTCAACTACTTTTTTGGGGGGGTTTCATTTGATGCAAACTTCTTTATTGTAGGCTTTGGTGGTGATCCCACCAGACCTGTAAAACCACAAGACTTTTTGGGTTTTTATGTATCCCATGTGTTATGATCAGCTACTTTTTTCGATGAAGAAGAAGCTAGTTTGTGTCTTCATGGACAAAAGCAGCAGGAAGAGGAGGAGGTTCAGCCCATTTGGAGTAATTGTGATTGACGTGCAGCTAAGGCTCATGGGATTGGGGGCCCAGACGAGAGGCCAACAGCATACTCGCAGTTCCCCCTAACTCGCCTTTGAATACGATAGCATGTAATTTAAATGTACTGCGTCCAGAACCGCACACTAAGTTGTGTAATATGGTGACTTTGGATGAACGAGCCGACGCTGGCTTGGACATGGAAGTTTAACTCATTCGCTGCATGACTGTTGTCTTCATTTTAGTTTTATGTAACACAAATCTTGAGACTTTTTAAGGGCTAATCATTGATTTATCATGAGTATTTCAACTGCAGCCTTTTCTGCTTAAATTGCTTATTTCAATTATTTTGTGTGATAGGCAAAAACGCATTTTTTCAAGGTTCATCCAGACAAAGTTTTATGATGCAACTATATATAAGTCAAATTCTGAAATAAAGCATTTAAAAAGAACGTGAAGTGACAGCTTGTTGTTAAGATTTTTTTTTCTGTTTATTTTCAAGCCTTTTTTAAGCGTGCAGTGGAAAACATCTCGGAACTAGTTTATCTTTTAAAAACTTTTCATTTAGCATAGTTACATGTATAGCATACATATTGAAATAGTATGATCCAACAATAGTTCAAAGAAAAGGATAGGAACATCAGTAGATTTCATCAAAGGGGCCATGACATGCTTTACAGAGTAAACTATATCCATATATATGATCATATATTACCTTTGAACACTAAAAAACTATTTATGAAATATGAGTTGTTTTTGTGAACCCGTCTCATATCCAGAAGTAAAACAACTTCATCTATGAGGCACCACCTTTTGCCATTTCATGACATCATCCTAGAGCCAGCCTTGTTAGGCATAGCTGAACTGGCTCAAAACACAGACAGCCGGTGTCTGTACAACTGTACACGAGCTGGAGGTGAGGGCTCTCGAAGCTAGCTTCAAGGAGAAAGTGTAGCTATGTCCGAACCCCCCCCCC
>NC_050534.1:8545695-8552449 GCF_002922805.2 Oryzias melastigma | reverse complement strand
GAATCTACTAATTCCAAAATCAAGTGCACTAGAAATTTCCTAGAAGACTTTGCGAAAAACTATTGTGCATCAATGCTGACTAGATTAGCAAATCTTGACCACAATGTATTGTTTTCAAACAATTTCAAACAAAAAAGTTGTTTCAATGTAATTTTTGAATAAACCATCCATATTTTCGCCGTCAGAACACAGTGGAGTCACAAATCGACGTTGTGAAATGAGCGCATTGATTCGACATTCACTTTGTGAAATCAGTGACATCATATCCGGCGTTTAGAAAAATTAAAAAAAAGTAGTGAGCATCGTGTCCAAATTGCTTTTAAAATCCAGGGCACTATACAGTCCAGTACTATATAGTTATTTTGTAGTTAGGGATTATAATGGGAATTCAAATATAGCCTGTGTGATGCTAACGGTGCTAAAGTTTCTTGCCAACAATTTCTTTCTTACTGCTGGTGTTATCATCAAAGAGCTTTTGAAGGCAACTCATCGGCCTTGTAGAGATACATTGCAAATGGTTTTTTTTCAAAAAAAAAAAAGAAAAAGACATAAATGTATTTTTTAACTGTTGGTTACAACTTGAAGGATACTTTAGGAGATCGAGGCATTTCTGGACATTGTGAATCTTAAATTAAGAGTGTGAATCTTTCCCTCTCACATCAATTAATATTCATCTTGATACACTGTACACACATAAATATATTAACGATTCAACTAACTTACAATATAGTCCAGTTCTTGTACCTGGATTGATATGAGCAATACCATTTATTTTTGAATTGACATTTAAAACTATAAATGAAAATGACTCAACAGGGAAACACTTTTTTTTAAATCAACAAAAACAAAGTGTATTTGATATAATAGCTTCAGACATGAAAACCTGACATTTTGGGTCTTTTAGACTGTTAAAAAAAAATATATATATATAACATAATGTATTCAAGTATTGTTTGAAGTTCTGTGAAAAAAAAGGTTATATGTTTAGTGCACAAAAACACACCTCCCTTGCTGTGGTTCCCCTTCAAGCCAATTGTAATTCTTTGGTGCATGACATATACATAAAAACACAAAGAGAGTAGAGAGCCCAACAGGAAGAGAAACTGACAAAGTTTACCAGGAACAATAATTTACTTCCTGATTGATTTTATAGCAACATAATCTTGTTTGTGGTCTTCAAGCGATACTGCTGTTACATTTAGTACTAGACTGCTTTTTCAAAACGTATCTGTATCTTTTACATCCCTACTATGAGTACCGATCCTCATAAGGACTCAGGTTTCTTATCTTTGCATAATTTCATTCCAAACCGTCAAAGTTTGCAGTTTGAATCTCTCTGCAAGCACCAAAGACCTGTGTTTGAATTCCTTCTGGGGTTTAGTCACGCTCTGATTAAAACCGATTCAATAGATCAACCTCTTCCTGGTGTCATTTCTGACCTTAAATCGCGATCACTCGAGGCCAGATTGCTTAATAAACAGTGTGGTATGCCAGCGTTTGGTAATTGGCATATTGTTCCGCCATCTGCTCGTAGCCAGATGCCAAGCTCTGCCAGAGGTTACAGAGCCATGATAATAAAAAAAAATGCAAACTCATTTTACAAGGAGATGATTTAACTCATGAGGCAGCCTGGGTTTGCATTTCAAAAGGTAAAAGCTGCTTCTTACCTACATGGTCCAAATTTCGCTGTTTTTTGTTTTGCTGATGATTGATTGTGTGTGAGTGAGGTCAGCGCTCCTGATGTCATTCCCTAAAGATGCATGTTCTCCCTTTTGTTTCCAAACGCAGGTTATCCTGAGAAGTGTTCAACCTTGTTAAGAAAGGACATTTAGCCTTTAGGCTCCTTCTCATCTGATAAAACAAGTACAGGAAATGTCTCTTAGCTGATTGGCCTTGTGTTTTCCTTCGGCAGAGTCCCATGGGGACCTCAGACGTGCACAGTGCTTTCCCTGTGGCAGAGAAAACCCCATCTTTCTTTTAAGTGCTCCACATTAACTCTCCTTCTGCTTCCTTTCTCTCCTGAAATACTACGTACCCATCGAGCATGTGATTCAAGAACGCACTTTTAGCATAGTGTTTACACTGGACTATTGCTACCCGATACTAGAGGATCTACTTACAGTTGGAAGAGGCATGGTGCGAAATGTTGAAGCAGTACAAATCTTCCAAATCTTTCTTTCACAGATTTCCGATAAATAAAAAATTTATTGTTGTATAATTCTGGTCATACACAATCCTCAATGATTAATTCCTCCCTTATGACTAACTTTCAGACAGTTGGCACTTCCGTGAATTGTGAAGGACACTACACACCTCCCTACTAAATCCGAGTCCTTGATTGGTCAACTGGTTTAACTTTCACCTTGTGTTCAATAGATGCAAATTTTGTATATATAGCTAACAAATAGATTTAAAAAACTTCCGTAGCGATGTGTGAACGCAAGAGTTTTGAACAAGGAAGCTCAAAGCGCATATATTTGCATGTTTATATAGTTTCTTCATTGGAAGTAGTGCTGGTCAATATGGGAAAAATTGTACATTACATTATAAGTAATTTTATATCACAATGATGATATATATATATCGTTTTACCACAAAAAGTTTATTTTATTTGACAATTTTTTTCAAGCAACGTAACTGAATCGTCACAAATGAGAAGCATTTTTTGAAGTGCACAACAGGTTTAAGTTTCTTAGTTGGAAGGCACATTTTTGCACAAAACCTCAGCATTAAAAATGATAGAAACAATAGAAGAGAAATGACACAATAGACACTTTTCTGTCGCTCACACGATATGTATTGTCATATCGCCCAGCACTGATTGGAAGTGTTTGCTTTTCTGAGCCTGGTGTTAACTAGGGCTGCCACGATTAGTCGACTAAACTGAAAAAATAATCAGTAATTATTCAACTATTAAAATAATCGCCTGTGGCAGCCCTAATGCTAACACAGCATATCACTAATCTTAGAAGTTATTGCTGTTGTGCCAGTCTTTTCCGGCTGTCCCCTTTTCATTTGCCTTCCCCCATCCTCACCACCGTCTATTTTCTTCCCAAACGCACCTTAACCTAAACAAATATCCAATCAAGAGCTCATCAAACCGCAGCTTCAGACCCATTTTTTTTTTTTTTTTTTTTTTTTTTTAGGGGGAATGGAGAGTTGAGGCAACACGGGGGTAAAACAGTGACGTTAATCCCAAAGGAGCGTGTGAAAAATACCATTCAGTAAGAACACATGATCGGTGAGTTCATATGTTTACACAGTTTGCAAGGTTAACCGCTCAATGAATTGCACCGAGGGGTGGTGGTGGGGGAAAGCAGACAGGCCAGTGTGTGGGTCAGTTATAGGGCTGCAGAATTTATGCTTGTGGCTTCTCTGAATGTGCTGAAGTGTGTTGATCGTGAGGGACAACCCTGGAGAAGCGGAGTTGGACGGCCGCCATCCTGGGAGTGAAAAGTGGCGAGAGAGAAATTGAGCATGTGGTAATGACGGGGTGGAAGACTTACCTCATCCACATAAAGCAATCGCCGTGTCCTTACATGGGTATTCTCATTAGTCAAATTTTTTTTTCTTGTTTACCTTTTAGATGAGTTTTGAACTGTTTTTCATCAAAACAATATTAATATTCTTGTAGTTTGCGATTTTTAATGTTGGAAAGGTATTTTTTAATGGTAGCTTTTTTTACAGTATTATACTGTGCTGTAATCTATGTTATTCTGTATTGTACTTACTTGTTTGACAACAAAAGTCATTGGTTCACCAAGTGACCTCAAGGTAGCCTCATACACGTTGAATTCAAACACTGATGGCGACTCCATGAAACCAAACCACCAGGAGCATTGTGGGGTTCAGGGTCTGGCTCAAAGACACTTTGATCATTGACTACATATGAGAATTAGACTGAGTGAGTGTGATGTCACCTATAGGAAATGACTAGCTTCCGGCTCCATTTAAAGGAAGTCAATTCAGTCGCCATTTTGACGCTATACAGATGCCACCATGTTGGAACCAGAAATTGTCACTAAGCGGTAATGAGTCGGTCTGAATCAACATTTCAATGGCAACTACTCTCACCAATCAGCAGTGAGCTGCTACTTGAAAACGGGCTACACAAAATCTGCCAATCAAATGTTTTGAACGTGTTGTTGAACGTAATGAGAGTGTTCTGACTATAGTCAAGCTAGATTTATTTCCTCTTATATTTAGGAAAAGCTGTATTTGGAATGTCATATCCTGCCAAGAAGGGGACTACCTCTGTTAAAAAAAAAAACTGGCTTCAAGTCATTTTGAGCCGAACCAGTGTGTCACATATTCTTTTTTAACCATGTTTTGTTAACATTTAACTGCAATGTTTTTATGCCTGAATGTAAGACTAGCTTAAATGTGTGAGTTTTACACAGGGGAAACAAGACGGAATTGGAAGCAAAGTGGAAAACCCACAGAACCTAGTTGAGAAAACATAAAATGATTAAATTGTTTATGATGATTTGCCACTTGAACTGTTTGATTTGCTCAATCATTTTTGGGGCTTGGATTCAAGTGTCTTATAGTAGTGAGTGATCTGCATCCACCTCTCCTACCTGAAGAGGCGGGTCGAGCAGCAGGAGGTCTGTTTCTCTGGAGCAGGGGTAATTGTTTAAAAGTGCACTCCTCGTGCCTCCTAATCAGATGCATACTCGGGCATTTACATACGAGTCTCCACGGGTTGCTCGGGAATGCCTTACAAGCGATGTGAGAGGCAGAGACCCGTCGTTAGTGAACCACCCGGTTCTTTCCACTTCACGTTACTCCCATGTTTGATTCACAGAGGGGGTGCAAAAGATAATTATGAGAATGTGTGTAAAATGTTGAGGATCAGAAAGGCAGAATAGCTCATTCTAAGTCACAGACAAATGTTTGGACTCCCCTTTCTGACAATCTCCTCCTGCACCTTTGAGATATCAATACCTGGTAGGAATCCAGCGCTCCTATCTATCTGGCTATCAGCGGCACCTTCATGGATTAGGTCTGCTTTCATGGATTCCTTTCAGCATGCATTAGCTAATTTGTCAATATTTGTATCTAAACTCTAACTTGAGTCTGGCATGGTTACAAGGAGGGCAAAAAAAAAAAAACATGGCCTCTGAAAAGCATTTTAATCAGAGCGCGCACCGTGGGGACAGAGGCTGGCATCGGAGAGCTCTTTACCTCATCAGAGCTCTGCCAGTGGTGATTGGGAGAAACACTCAGTCAGATTTTTATTGAATAACCTCAGCTCAGAACCAGTGGGGGCTTTACTGTAATAGAGCTGCAGAGGTGACAGCCAAATGGTGCTTATTAAACTGAAGGCTAATTCTTACTCGATGTTGTGCAGCAATCTCACCTTGTAGAGGGCTTATGGTTTGGCATTGCTGGTGTTGACTGTTTAATGACCGACTTCCATCTGTGCACAGATATCCTCCTAAACTTTAAAAAAAAAAGACATAAGCATGCATTTTTTAACCATAGCAACTGCTTGAATGAGTAGCTTAGCTTACTTGGATAGATTCATGCCTCAGGTCTTCAGGAGTAAAAGCTCCGGGTTCCATCATCTCCGCTTATTTACACAGTACACATTTCTGTCTACAAATTGAGCATGACGTCTAATGGAGTGTGAGCATGGATTAATTATCCCCGCATTTATACTAATGGCTCCTTCTCCTCTGATTAATGATGACACATGTCACAGCGGAGCAGAGCACGACGAAAAACATATGAAGATTTCAACGCCGGAATAAGACCTCTCATAAAGCAACGGTCAGATATTAAATCTGACAAAAGTGTCAGCTGGTGATCAGTGAGGTAATTTGTATGGGGCCTATTGCTATTTGATAGAGTATGAAGTCTCTGAGCCTGATTTGGTTTTAAATTGAATAGAGGGCACGGTTTTGTTTGGGTTTGTATGGCGTTTGATGGTGGGCTACATGTTGGTGTGTAGTTGTTAGTATTTTTGCCTCAAAGTAAGGTCGTGGTTCAAGTCTTGGCTGGGTCCTTCCTGTATGGAGTTTGCATGCTGTCCTTGATTTTGTAGTCCTGGAACGGAAAGGTCACCAGTTGCTGGGATAGGCTCCAGCATCCATGTGATTCCGAAAGGGATTTCAAAATGGATGGATGGATTTTTGATGGTTTTTTTGGGGTCAAGTAAAGCATATAGAAGCTGCTATCCAAATGCCGTACAAAGGCGGGGTAACAGGAATTGTGTTAATTGTTTTGTTTTTTGTGTGTGTGTGTTATTGTTTCTTTTTGTAAAGTGTATGGTCTAAAATAAGTTGGTAAATAGAAGTGGTAATGCTTTCTGTGGATGACTATCAACTCTGCTATTGTTAATTATAATCTTCTGATTCTCCTTAAGAAGTTAAACGGATTCTGTGGTGTTGCCACATCAATGCTAACATATTAGCATCATGCTAACAGCTTTTCCATCAAGTACCATAGTTCTATCTAATGCTTCTGTAGGTTAACTTAAATGTCAGGAAAATCACACATTCACAAACATGGCAAGAACATGAGTTTGACGTGGATGTTCATTTAAGTGGAGGAAAGCTAGACTATTACTAGAAAATCCCTGACATCATCTTTACCATTTTATGAAGTTATTTCAATATGTAAAAAAAAAGGTGCTACAAATGTAAAAATTTGATGTTTTTTCTCTATTTTGTTTTTACTCCATCCCTTTTTACGATTGTTAGAGAAATGTAATAAACTGCTCTTTAAGGTAAATTTTTCTTTCTTTTTG
>NC_050534.1:8509951-8545581 GCF_002922805.2 Oryzias melastigma | reverse complement strand
TCGCAATAGTCTCATTTCACTATCGAAAAAATGTAATATCGCGATAACGATAATTATCGTTTTATCGCCCAGCCCTACTTAAAAGTATATAATTTCTAAGTACTGCTGAATCTTATTCATTTAAATATTTATTTAAAAGGTTAACAAAAAAATTAGACCAAATATCCTTTCTGTTGCATTATTTCAACTGATGTGGTTTTATGGAAACAAAAAATAATGCTTTGATTGTTACCCAGACAAATCAATGTAGAGAGACATTATATATACAAAATAAAAGGGTTATTTGTAATTAATGGTTGTTGACTGCAAACATTTTTTCTTAATTCTGCTAAGACAGACATAACAAATGTTGTCAATTAGAAATACGAGCGAATAAAGTAGAGATGAAGTCACTCAGGTGGTCATTATTTAAGTGGTAGATGTAATCTATACTAAAGAAGACTTATTGGACAGTCAGTATGAGATAATTTTGTAATCAGGCAGAGGTTTTAAAAACTGATTGTGTGCATACAAACTCAAAGTCCAGAAGAATCACTAACATCTAATGCTGAAACTGTGGAAACCGAGCACCTACAATGATAACAGACATTTTAAGCCTATTCTTCTAAAGAATGGAGCGGCCATGGTGCAGCGGTAGGTAGGTCGATTCCTGATTGGAAGATTGTGGGTTTGAATCCCGCCTTACCCACCCGTGTGTCAAAGTGTCCTTGGGCAAGACACTGAACCCTACATTGCCCTTGGTGCAAGGTTGGGCCTAGTGTACAGTAGCGGAGCCACCACCAGTGTGTGAATGTGTGTGTGAATGATGGGTGAATGGGTCAGTGACTGTAAAGTGCTTTGGGCCTTCGAGAAAGGTAATAAAGCGCCATATAAGTTTATGCCATTTAAGAAATCTAGTACCAAATAGTCAGTTTTCCAGTTGATTTTTTTTTTCCTCTATGTCCATCTCCTCTTTCTTATATGTAGCTGAATTAGAGCTGGTTTGTCATCTCCCCAGCTTAAATGGTGTCAGCACAAAGTTTGAGTCATTTTTAAAATGCTCCTTATCAGCTTTCGACAACCAAAACGTAATCAGAAGCATCCCACAAGATCCCCTTTGGTTTCTGTGACCATCTCTTGACGGGGGGGCGCAACAGCACACTGCGACAGTCTATGTTTTCCACAGAACAGCAAAGCAGGAAAAAGGAAGTGGCGAAGTGGACACAGAGGCAGTTTGAAAGGGGGTTGGAGTGTGTCTGAGGAATAGGGCATCCTTTCTGTCTGGCCTCATTAAGCCTGCCTTAATGAGAAACAAAGCACCCCCACCTCTTCTTGAGAACAAAAGCTTTTTGTTCCCAAAGAGTCTGCATCCCATGTTTGAAGATGCCATGCTAGATTTTTCCTAAGGCCTTTTTTATGCCAAGAATCCCGCAGTGCCACTCACTCCTGTGACGGCCACCTTGGAAAACAGGCCCCCATTAGTTCAGGTTAGGCTTAATGACCGGCAGTGGCACACCAGCCAAGGCAAACTGTGCAAGAGGGCTCCGGGCAGACCGAAATGAAAGACCTGTCACTCAAGCCTCTCAACATAAACACAAAGTGGGTGGTGGGTTGAGTTGGTATGTCTGCGGGTGTATGAGGGTCTTCAGATGTGGATCTGTGGAGATGACATATTTCCCCCTACAGAAAACATGGACGAACCCCCATGGACAGATTAGTACAGGAGGAGGAGGAGGAGGAATGGAGAGTTTGTTCCTGGATTTATTCCCATTCCCATTGCTTCTACTTTGTAAACCAAAACTCAGGCAGAGGAGGAAACCTTACAGCAACCTCAACAGAGCCACTCTGAGAAGCCTCCTAAGAGCACGGCTCAATTATTTACAATTTCATGGCTGTCTGAGAAATGTGTTATTCTAATAAATTTAGGAATTAGCAGGCTTAAACGCTGCACATTTATTAACCTTCTGAAGCACAATTTTACCCTCAATTTAGTGGGAAATGCCACATCATGCTAATAATTACTGCGTCTTCCTTGGTCGTGCTCATCAGAAATTAGGAGACATGAAAAGTAAAAAAAATGGCATAGAAATATTTGCGCATCTTGAAGACTCATCGGAGATTGACGGGATAAGACAAACATAGATTTCACAGTTTTGTGAAGCTCTATAGTTTTTCTAAAATTTTTCGTTCAGGTGAACATAAGTGGGTTTCCTCGTTATTGCCAGTTTAACCTTTGAGATATATAGAGATGAACAAAGCACCTTTTGACGTCAACCATAGAAAATGCCTTGCCTTCAACAAAATGAAGTCAATTTAGTCGCCGTTTAGTTCACAATATGGACGTTGCTATATTGGAACCTATTGACATGTATTTCAATGGACTTAGCAACCTCTTCCCTCTCGTGTTCCAGATAGGAAGTGTACCCACTGTTTGCAAGAATGCCAAAGTCCCGTAGACATCTATAGAGAAACAGACAGTTATTTCTGTCATTTTATTTGTCAGAATAACCATTATTGCTCTGATACATTCTTCTTAACATCTTTTTTCTAATCCTATATTTTTTAAAAATACATGTTTTCTTTATTGCCAGTTATTCAAATTATAAACTGACCAATCAGATGCCTCAGTAAAAGCATGTGATGCTCACTGGCCTTGCCTCGAATGTTTGATTGACAGCTTCTCCTGTGCTTGCTTTCAGTGGCAGGGGTGTGGACTTCAAAACAAACTCACTCATAATTGGCGACAGTAGTTCCCCTAAAAACGTGACTCAGACCAACTCGGACCAATCACTGTCGAAGGGTGGAAATCGTTTCAATATGGTGGTAGATGTACCAGGAAGTGACAGTGAAGGCTCTGGCCTGATTTAGCGAGGATCCTATGAGGGACCTCAACACTTGTTATCTCCAGTTCTTATAAGCTGTCTATGTTGGAACCAGACAACGTAAGTAAGCAGTGATTGATCTGATTAGGGGTGGCCGTGGTGCAGCGGTAGGGCGGTTAACTCCGGATCGGAAGATTGCAGATTCGATTCCCACCTTTCCCACCCATGTGTCAACATGTCCTTGGGCAAGATACTGAACCCCACCTTGCCTCTGGTGGAAGGTTGGCGGAGCTGCCATCAGTGTGTGAAAGGGGTCTGTGACTGTAAAGCCCTTTGGGCCTTCAAAGAATGGAGAAAAACGCTATACAAGTATACACCATTGAGTCAGTCAATCATTTCTATGGCAACCACTCTCGCTAATAAGGACTTATCTTGTTAGAAAGCCACACCCCCTTCCACTGAAAGCGAGTTCGGGGAAAATCTGTCAAATGTTTCAAACGTTTGAGGCGGGGCCAGCAGGCAGCCACCACATGCTTTTACTCTCTGACCATTTATATGGTTAATGTGAATCAGCCGTTACTGACAAGACCCATTACTAACAAAAGATTTCACAACAGCTCAAAACTGATTTTCTCCACAACAGAATTTACTGGTATGTGGATTGCGTAATTGCTTCATTACTGTAAAGTGTTGCATATCAGCGCAATGACGAATATTTCTGGTTAACGCAGGAATTACGTTAATGGTGTCATGGGTCGAAGAGTTACAGTTGTCGAAAGAATGGATAAAGCGTTAACACCCAAAATGGAACTCTTTAAGGATGGAACTTGTCTTCTGAAGAGGGTTGAAGGTGAGCTTCTCAAATGAAAATGGGGGAAACGCACCATCATTCTCTAGCAATGTGATAGGAGCTTGTTTAAGCTAATTCAGCAGCTATCTGCAGCTGAAGAAATAAAAAATCTAATGCTATGTGTTACTTTTGTATTGTCACGAGGAAACAGAATTCTGCTCTGAATGGCGTGTTGTGAGAATTTATCTAGAGAGTAAGTCATTGTTTGCCTATTTCTGAACAAAAGTGAAGGCAGTCAGCTCTTTCTCGTGCTCTGACGCTCGTCAGATGACGCACAGCGGAAGATGACGGTGTGTAGGGTCAGCTCCGTGGAGCTCGGAGCCACAGCACACCTGCAGGGAGCACTTTTGGCACCTTAAGACCCCGGCTTAGACCCTTCACCTCAAGCGGGATTTAGAGGGGGCAAAAAGATGTGCAGCCGTCCATGTTGGCCGCCCGCCACATTAATAATAACAGTCAGCACAGCTATGCACGAAGATGAGATCTAGTAAAGCGAGTGGATTTTCAGCCGGGTTGAGCCCTGAAAGGATCTGTGGAATGAGAAGAGAGGAATGTACAGTTTGGGCGGAGCTCTCTGTGACGAAGAGGCGATGCTTTCATGTGTTTGTATCTCCAAACCACAGATGGAGGGCGATGTATGCCGGAAAATGCTGAGGTTTCACTTGCAGGGTCTTGCATTTGTCTACTTATACACACACCGATCAATTCTACTAAAGCTTTCGTCAACATTTTGGGTGGTTTATAACCAGCTCCTGTTCTTTAGATGGCTTCTATTCAAAACGTATGAAGTTCAGATCAGGATTTCTTCCTTGACAATGATTGGTTGGGTATAAGTTTTCACACTGGAGCTTTTGGATGCTCTTTTGACACACGCTCATGGGGGACTTTTGGCAGAAATTTAAGGCCATACTTTAGCTCCGTTGTTGACATCCTTCCTGTAACTCTTCAACCATTTGCGCAATTAACAATTTCAGTGAAATTTGAAGTAGAGAAGAGCAGCTTTGCGTTGATGTGTTACACTTTACAGCAGAGAAGTGCTTTCGCAATCAATCATCTGATTCTTTCGTGGAGAAAAGAGTCTTTGTGCCGTTACGCAACACTTTACGTTAGCAATGTAAGTGTTGTTTATGTAGAAGCTAATTGGCTAATTCATTGTATAAATCATAGAAGAGTTGCAGTATGTCAAAGAGCATGCTATATTCTGGCGTAACCAGCGACTTTTCTGTTGTTAAAATGGTTTACCACAAGTGGCAGATTGTATATATATATATATTTTTTTGCCCAGTTCCTCTTTTTCCAGTACGATTGAACCTAAAATCGCATTAAGGGAGCACTCCACCTCTCCACATCCCGTGTGAGTAATAGGTCTACCAGTTCAGGTCATCTGGATGGCCCACCGCCCCCCACCCCACAGCCCACCCGCTCCCTTAATCTTCTCCCTATCTCTCTCCAGGAATGCAGCCCCTTATTTTAAAAAATACCTTGTCATGTAATACCCTTGAAAAGCCTCGCAGCACACTTCAAAAAATTGGCATTCCACTGCGTGATTTACCGACTTGTGTGTTAAAACAAGGCAAGGAAGATAAGGATTTATTGCTTCGTGTGTGTGTCAGCGTGTGTGGAGTTGATTTAAATAAATAAGTGATTTTCTTTGTGTTTTCCTCATAAGGTAAACTTGCATCAAGGTTTTTTTTTTTTTTTTTTCAGTTGTCATGTTTTCAACAAGCTCCTTAAGCGCGGCAGCATTGCATCATGCTTTGTAGACTGCTTCTCCCCTCATGTATGTTTCCATGTAAGGTATGATGGGAAGGCATTCTCCCTTTGTGTGGGTTTGAGTCAGCCACATAAATCACTCCTCAGCTTATATTCTTTTACCCCACCACCACCACCTCCCCATCCCTTCCGATTTTCTCTTTTTCTTTTCGTCTCACCAGAGTGTAATTTCTTTGCGGCCACGGAGAGAGCCCCACGCTCGCTGCGACTGCTTTTACAGGAAGCATGTCACAAATGTTCAACAGATCCATTTTCTTTCCATTTCCCCTCCTGTTGAAGAAACACATAAGGAACCTCTCAAAATTTATGCATTTGTGTGATTCTGTTGTCTTATTGTAGTCGGCAAACCGAAGGGTAGCGGTAGACTTTTGAGCTGCGGTTGTTGAACGACGGCGCGCGCCCTGATTGACGTGCAGTCATTAAAGTTATAGCTAGAACATCTTTCGCACTAAATGTCATTCGTGTTTTATTTCCGTTGGTTTTTCCGTTTAGCTCTGCTTTATTGCCATCGGCCGGACAACACGTTTTCGAGCTATAGTGTCAGCGGTAGCAGTTCTTTCAGCAAAGCTCACCATATATCAGCGTGCTGGCTCCACAGTCTCCCTGCTCAGCTCACTAGTAGCAGATTAATGTCCTGTTGTGCAGACACAGACTGCTGCACAGGCCTCATTTACTCTGACTGAAGGCAGGTATCCATATGGGCCGTCTGGATGGAGGTTGCTGTCAAAAAAACGAGTGTCAGGACGGGACCAATCCCAAACCATTCGTCTTTAGTTTTATTCTTTATGTGCTTGACTTTTATGTATTTACAGTGTGATGTAATAAATAGGTGATCTAGAAGACGTTTCGCTGCTTATTGGAGTCGTTTCTTTAGTTTTGAACTTCAGAATCTTTAGATGAATAGATTTCTATTGAAGAACAGAATCCTGCAAAAACGCAACCTGGATGGCTCAGTCTCTACAGACGCATAACAGAAAAAGACAGCATATCGTCTTGTCTTATTTTGAAAAAAAAAAAGGCACACAATTTGTTTCAATTCTACCTTATTCGACCCCAAAACATTCCCACATTTGGACCGCATCGACACACATTAATGGTGCACCAAAAAGATGAAAGCCCCGCTGGTATGTCCTAGAGGTATTATTTAACGGGCTGTTTTTATTGCATGTCAAGTGCAAGGGTGCGGATTTATTAAGATTGGTTGACATTCTGGATATATTCTGATCTTGTTTTTTATCTTTTTTTTTCCTTCCAAGGACAAACTTACATAACCGTACCGCAGTGATGAAAACGAATCCTTGCTGGATCCCAGGCAAATAAGGGGAAAAAAAGGAGGAACTGGGTTTTTATTAATCACTTTCCTCTTCAGTGCTTGGCAGCCAAGCAAAGGGTGTCTATTGGAAAATGTGTTGAATTCATCAAGGGAGGTTTCACTCCCAAACTGAACTAATAGAATGCTTTTATGTCTACTTTAACAGATCAGGCTAAAAACATTAATAGAAGTGAGCACAAGCTAACCTGGTTGATAGACATCTTTTTTTATATAGCGCATACATATAAAGGTACTATATATTTTCTCACTTTCCTGATGTGAATAAGCTAATATCTTCTTTTTTTTGGCAAATGCAGACACTTTTTAAAATTTATAGAATATACATAAAAATGATTTTTGATGTATTATATTCTGGATCTTTTTTACGTCATCTTTTTGAGATTTCTATTCTAAGTACCTTAATTTGCTTTATTTACTGTTTAGCCCCTTATCACCAAACTTGTCCGTGGTGACAGGAAATATCCTACGCTCTTTGAACTACTGTGACTCGTCGCAATTAACATAGTTCTAACTGCAGCTTCAAATCCAGCGAAATTACGTCAGTTGTTTAAACAGCTGAAGAATTAAGTTAATGTATGAAACGACCACACTAGAGCTAAAGCTATGGTGTTAAAGGGTTAACTCAGCTATCATGTTCACGCATTTTTGCAGATGATGACTCAGCATTGACCTGTTTCTTTATTTTTTGCATACATACTTGTCAGTCTTTTGCTTTGATGGTTAGGAGTTCTGTTGTTATTTCTGCAACTTGATTTCTTAATTTTTTGCACGTATTTAAACTTGCATCCTATTTTTATATATATTTTTTGGGTATCTGGTTAAAGCCTCAAGCATTCTGCCTTTTCTCAGCAGCTTCCTGTGTTTAGTAGCTCTTGCAAACTCAACGCTCCCTCCGATTTTAATTAGTCCTTTTAGTTTTATGTGAACGTTCAGGAGCATTCATCGATCAGAGTGTTCTGTTCTCACTGCAGAGAGTCTCTTCTTTCTTTTTCTAATCGTCCTTCAGTTTTCTATTTTTTTTTTTTTTTTTTTTTTTTCAATTTGCAGCTAAAAGGAAAAAAATAATCAGACAATTCGATAAGCTTCCTGTGAGATGACATGCCTGCAAAGAAATGTATTTCTTGGCAACAGGCAGCTGCAGTGTCAGAGCGACTCTACACAGCAAACATGGAGGGAGGAGGAGGGGGCAGATAAACAAACTGTTTCTAACTTAAGTGGGGAACTGTGGCATTAGAGATGGCTGGAATTTTCCCTTTCCAGGGGGGGATTCAAAATAAACTGCAGAGGCTCCTTTTTGGAGCTCATATGTTTAAGTGAAGAGAGCTGCTGCGTACAAAATAAAATGTGATATTTCAGCACAGAGGAAAGGTGGTCGTGCAGGTGTGCAGCCCCGGCCAGCAGCGTCGGCTGAGGTGTCACCGCAGGTCCAACATCCCCATCAGTCAAGCTGCTTTGAGAGGAAGCCAACTCTGCGGCCACTGTGTGTGAGCGAGTGTGAGAGCTTCATCTTCGCTGTGCACGCAGCATGCAAGAAAACCTTCCCACTTTTTTTTTTTTTTTCGTTTTCTTTCTTTTTCCCAGTTTGGTTACGGGAAAAGGCAGCATTTTTTCCTTCCATATTTGGTCATATGGAGCACCGCCAGCCAGCAGTACCCTTTTGATGCTGTACAAACATCCCTATTTTGTGTGGGATTTGAACATTTTGGAATGTTTTTTTTTTTTCTTTCTCTCATTCTGGTTGTGGCTGCTGCATCTGACAGTGCACTTTAAACAGGGACACAATCCTTTTAAAGCCAAAGACTGGAGAGGGATTATATTGGCTCTCGCTGCCGTTTCACAAAGAAGTTGCCTCTTTACAGTATTATTTATGATTTGGTCGGAAGCAACCCAACTCTTGATGCAAATGTCCCTCTTAAAAACCAACATTTAAATTTAAGGCAGTGTTTTATAACCCTTGTTTTCAGCCAGCAGCTACATTGCCTGCTCTTGGGCAGTTATTTAATTTGGTAAATTGGACCAGTGGCTTGCAAATAAGAATTTATTGTCTTGTTTTCAGTTATAAACGCTTAAGAGTTGTAAATAAAAGTGTTGAAGTTGGTTTCACATAGGAAAAGGCAGAAGCTAACGTAAGTCTTAAAAAAAACACACAAAAAAGCTGCAGTTTGCAAAATGAGGATGGGGTATTATTGCTGCAGAAATTTAGGATTTGTTAGAGCCACAATAAAGTGCAAGGTTCTATCGCAGTAGTATGGCAGATGTGAAAGCTCATCTGAAACTGAAGCAGCCCAAACCCTGGTCTGCTGAGGACATGTGGATCCTGGTTAGCTTGCAGTTTATTGTCTGTATGAATGCAAAGTATGAAAGTATACCAAAACAAGTAGGTGAAGTAGGAAAATTGATTCTGATTCTATGTATTTTGAATAGATGAAAAAATAAAGGTTAACAGCACAAATTCAAAAGCACGAGTTCTAGAAAAGTTGGAAAATGTTGGTAAACGTGGTTCAGTGAGAGGGCGGGGACTGTTATTATGCAAAATGTTTGTCATTAAAGTCGCCGGACCAAAAATGTTTTTCACTGAGACTTTGTTTTTTATATATATTTTCCTTTTGCCACTAACATTTAGTGCTTGAGCATGGATACTACTTCCTTAAACCTTTATTACTGAATTAGTTCTTTAGTTGTTGAGGTGTATTATATGGTGACATCTGGAAAAAGAAAAAGGCTTGTGACTTCCAGGCTCATGCTTTCCATTTTAGGAGTAACAAGGTTGCAGTTTCCAAAATGACCACTGGCGGCTGCTTTAAAAAGGAATTATTTCCCATTGATTATAATTTGATTTTATACTTCCTGATGTGAAAATTCGGTTTGTTGCTATTTGCTTTCTTAGTTGTTGACCCTTTACCCTTACCCCTGAACTGGAGCTTTAGCTCCAGTGTTGACATTCTTTAAATTACCGTAACTCTTCAACTGTTCACGAAAGTAATGTAATTCCAGCATAGAAATACGCAACTATGGGTTAATGAATCTGTCAACTAAAAACAGATTCATAAAGACAAAGTTGTGCACCAAAACAATACTTTGTGTACAATTTTGCAGAAAAATATGAATACAAGATTTAGTTTTATATTTGTCATGTCTGTTTTTGAATATGAGTTGTCTTCGTGTTGAGTACGCAATTTCCTCTGTTAACTCACTGTTTTGTATTCAAAAAAGAAGCTGTAGACATTGGATTCCAAAAAGACAGGGGTTAAACATAAAATTAAAAGTTATATTTGTATTTTTCTCATTGACAGATTTCTTACCCAATATTCAACACTTTACAGTAACCAACTGATTTTGTCAAAGGAAAGAAGCGGCATTGCACCAATCAAACAAAGTGTTGCATTTTTTGTTAATAAAGTGTTGCATATTGGCGCAAAGCCGATTTCCTTTGTGTCAGAATCCGCTGACAGTTGAAAAGTAACAATATTTCAAAGAGTGTGTATTATTTGGGTGTAGCTGGAGACATCTCCAGTGTTAAATGGTTATCACCTAACTCAAATGTCTGCATTATTAAAGGTTGAATTTTAGATAAGCAGGTGGGTGGGTCAAATAAAACTATCACTATTCCACATTCTAGAGCTTTGTTCAGATGATTGGAGTAAACTCCCTATGTTCTAAATCAATGAAGTTGATAATGAAGTTAATAATGCCATCTTTCTTTATGTTTATGATCTATCTTATAAAGCTCAATGTGGATTGCTGGTTTGTTTGTGTCATAGCGAGCCAAATTTTATAAGTCTTACTTGGTGGCATCACATCACTGATGTCATAGCTTTAAAAACCTCAGCACATTTAGCGATCACACCAGAGGTCCACCGAATTAAACTCTTCCAGGCCTTCACATCAGCTTGTTTACCTGCGTGTGAGGATCGTAGTTATCAAATGAATTGAACTTTCATACACTAACCGTCTGGTGTGTGTATGACCTTAGTGTGAAAGGACTTCATGTTTGTCATTCAAGGACATAAGAAACAAGCTTTAGCCATAGGTTTTTTAAATCTGTCTCTATAGAAGAAAAGTCACAGTCTAATCACCAAGAGAAAAGGGACAATGACTCATGATGGAAAAATATAGCAGAGAACAGTGCGTACACATTTAAGTGAACCCTTCTTCAATGGAAAATAAACCGCATGATTTAAAAATACTCGACAAGAAGAGATTATTTATTATTTTATCGCAGCAGCACTTCAGAAAGTATCAAGCTTACAGCTTCCTGTCCAACAGGGATTTGTCACTTTGAGCGATAATTGAAACAAATGTTATTCATGGTGTCAAGTTTGTGATAAGTTGCAGCTTCAAAACGGTAAGGGTGGTGTTGTGATCAGGATATGTACTCTGTCTTATAATACTTTCTGCAGAGATTTCATTCCCTTTTGTAATTTAAGATGCTGTTTATCTCCCAACCTGAAGACATCATTGTGACACTGTGATAATGCTAGAAGCCTATCAATTCAACAAATCACTGCAAGATATCTACCATAGAAAAAGAACAAACAAACGATGGTTTGTTGGATGTTTTAGATATATCATTTATAGGGAGCTTTATTGGGTTTTTTAAGATCACACTGACTATGTTTGCACAATTTTTCTCTTGGACTACACCAGATATAAAGTCAATCATTGTTTAATCCCGATCTACCCCCCTCCCCCTCTAACATATGATGCCTCTGTGGTATTCCATTGAGATATCTTGGCTGTGCGCGTGTAAACAGATAACCTCAGTCCGTCCGTCTTGGTGTGTGTATATTTCACAGGGCAGGAAGAGTTGCTCTGGAATGTGAACCATTGTCTGGGAATGCAGGAATCTCCTTTCTCCTCCCCTAAATTGAACGTTGACGTTTTTTAACACTCGTGTCTATTCCTCACACATCTGTGAGATTTCTCGTTGCTGGTTTGTGCTACATGTGATCGCCAACGTAAAGGATGTTCTGTCGAAAGATTCTGTCTGATCAATCTGTCTTAAGGCTTTCCGATGAGTCGTGTTGCATTTCACTTTGTATGGGCATTGAGTTCTTAGCTTTCTTCCCTTTCTTATGCTCGTTAAAAGTTTTTCTCAATTTAATCTGAAGTCCAAGAAATTTATCTTGGAGAAGAGCAGAAGCAGATGGTATTAAGACAGAGCTAAACTGTGATGCAGTTGGCCACCTCATAGGTTGCTCAGAATATACAGCTCCAGCTGGACCTTGACAGCAGACGCTGTTGTGTTTGGTAATCCATCCATCCGTCTTCTATACCCACTTCACTCTGTTCAGGGTCGCCGGGGGAACTGGAGCCCATCAGTATATACTGTCTGTATTAACCATCTCGCCACAGAGGTAGAGTCTGACAGATATTGACTCTGTGGTTTAGGTTGCGCATGGTTTGTGTGAGCTTTCCTCTCCATAGCAATTTTTATCTTTCAAAAGTAGCAAGTTTCTTTCTTAAAACAAGCACCCATTTAAAAACAGTGGTACCTTTTTCATTAAAAAAAGGTGAAATCACCACAGAATACAAAAAGAGGCAAATTTTTTTACCCTAATTTTGCACTTTCCCCATGAGGACATAATTAAATAGGTTGAGCTATTATATTATTTTATTGCAGTTTTTCACCAAGCTCAATGTATCTGCAAATTTGGGGAGTTTTGGTAAAATGGGTAATCAATCAAATTATGTATAAATATTGTATTTTTATATCTATTTTAAGAGGTTATATTAACTATAATGAGGGGTTAGTGTTATTTATTGTAGTTGCTCATTTGTTAAACACGTACAGACATAGTCATAAATCATCTTTCTTGAAACTGTAACTTCTAAAATTCGTGACATACAATCAAAATATCAACATAAACTGATCCCAGGTTTAATCTTTAGATTATCAGCACATTTTCAAGTGTAAATCTTAATTTTTAACTTGCCGCCCTTAAAAAAAAAAGATCACTTTTAAGTACCAGGCATTTCTCAGGAGACTATTTCCCCCTGCAGAAAACTGGAGGTTTACCCAACCCAAACCCTCCCTGGAGCCTCAGCCAAAACAGCTGTTAAAGTGCTCTACCTACCAGCATGTTGCATTTTGCTCTGATTATGCCCTAAGCATCATGTTTTTTTTCCTGCAGAGCTTTTATGCATTTGATAAAATTATAAAAAGTAATTATCTTTTTTTTTGCCAAAATGGATTATCTGATCTGATGGCTGCTTACATTTTTCCCTCCTCACAATTTCCATTTTCCTTCACTCCTATTATGCTTACCTGTGCTTGGGCAGCGTATTGCATCAAGCATTGGTTTATGCAATGTTTATACTTCATAAAATGCTTGAGTGTTGTTGCTGTGAAGGGAAGAAATCTGAAGTCTAAAGTGTTGTTTGAGGATTTTTTTACCTCTATTTGTTAGTCTTTTCTTTCAGAGTTTGCATTAAGTTTAATACATTTAACATTAAAAATATTTTCTATACAATTATTATTGTGTCACTTTACATATCAAACATCCTATGGTAACAATGCCAGTGACTTGAATTAAAAGATTTTACAGTTTGTTTTTTTTATTTGGTCATAAAATATATTAAATACACTTTAAATATATATAACATTCGACAGAGGATACTTTTTTCATAATAAAGACTATACTCATATATTTTATGTTATGAAAGGACTACACTCATAATTTTACCATTAAAAAATAAGCATTTATGTCATTTTTGTCAATAAAGATTGGTCTAAAACATTTGTCAATCCACACCATTGAAAATACTTGACAAGTGGGAATAATTGCACAGTTAAAGCCTTGACTTTGGCAGTTGGTCTGAAATTTGACACATGAATACCAATGGTGTTCCTACTTTTTAACTTTTCCAAGAAGCCCAAAATGTCAGGCTTTTCCATATTTATAAGTGAAGAAAGTGGAGGTCAAATTAAATGAACTCCTGCAGTTTGTGCAAAAAGCTTCTTTTTATAGTTAAGAACCCAACCACCAGCACAGACCCATTATATGAGGCCTATTGGCTGTGTATTTACATTGATATTGGAGAGGTAGGTAATATGCGGGTTGTTAAAGCGCTGAAAGTGGCTCATTAACCCTCCAACTCACCACGCATTGCAGCAGGTGGGCAACATATTTTCCTGCACTGATGTCAAGATGGAAAGAAAACAGGAGGGTTGGCTTTGAACAAGCATTTCTTCTGCATTACTGGAATACCTGTCGCTACCTGGACACCTGCATGCTGGAATCTTCAAGACCGGTCACTCCTTTCTTCTCTGGAGCTTGAGTCCCGTTCTACGTCCTCACAGTTCTGCTCAAAATCTGAGAAGATTCTCTAAACAATAAGAAATAATTATGGATGTATTGTGTTTAGGGGTGTGTAAATAAGTTGAGTTGCATAAAGAAATCATACACAAGAAATGGTGCTGCCATATAAACGTATTTAGTCATCACATCCATAATCCCATCCTCACAATCACTTAATATATTAGGACTGAGATGGAAACGAGGTGTTAGCACTGATAAACTTTCACTCTGAATGATAAATGCAAGTCTTTACGTTCCTCCTTTCCATTGAGTTAACACCCATCTCAACGTACCAGGCAATGAATTGCTAAAGCGTCTTTTATTAGATGGCAACACTTACACATTAGCACTCCCAACTCATCATATATGGATGTATGGTTCCCCATCACTTTTTGACGATTTGGATGTTCCCAACTCAGTGTTTTCTGATGTGCTGACTGTTCCCATTAAATCACTAGTTCCCAACGTCTAGGCCGTGAACTCGTACCGGTACTGGCCCACAGACGGGGAATAAATGCATACTGATCAGGGGTCCCCAACCCTTGGGTACTGGTTGCACGTTTGGTACTGTGTCCTCAGGGTTGGTGACCTGTGATTTAATGGGAAAGACCACCGTGTCAAAAATGACGAGTTGGGGACCCCCAAGACTTCAAAAAGTGACATGGAGGGGGCCCGAAGCGTATGTCGATATATGACAAGTTGGGGATGAGAATGTGTAGTTGGAGCTAATGCTATTGACTGACAGCGTTGATCTGGAAGCTACCCTTCAATCCTTTTTGGGTTTTTGGCTCTTTTGTTGTTTCTTCCCAATCTAGTGATAAACCTATTTCATTTTACTAGCTTTTGAAAAATGGAAAACATGCTAAAACGCTCACAGCTTCTGCAACTTGACATGGGTTATGTTGATTAAACAAAGGCCAAGTGTGGAATATCACACCCCATTGCTCGTATATCTGCTTATGTTTACGTCTTCATGCATAGCACCTGAAATGGACGCTTTAAGCTTCACAGCCACCACCAATTACAAGCCACCATTGTTCCTTTATTTGCCAACCACACAGCCGGCAAGCATATAATTAGCAGTAAATAAGTTTTTCCTTGTTCATCACTCATTACCCAAAACAGTGGCTGCGCACACAAACACACACATACACATACGTCTGGAGGAGTAGTTGTGTTTAATTGCCATATGAAAAGTCATTTGTTGGCTTTTTCAAGTCTCCTCCACTGAAATAGGTTAAATAGGAGGAGTTCTCGTATGGCTTTGTAACCATAATGTGTAGATTAGTGCATTTGCGTTAAGGTTGAGGCTTTGAGAGGAAAGGAGTATTTGGCCCGTCTTCTCACAGAGTTCCAGAATTGCATTAGGAACATTTTACAAGATCTAAAAATAGACGCCTCGGCCCGGCTCCCAGACTCTATCTTTGTTCCTTATTTGGCCGACAGGGGTCCTTTTATTTGGATGATTTTATTTCAGAACTTTGTGGGAGTTTGATGACATTATTAGGTGGTGTAATCCAAGTGACTGTAAGCATAATATCAAGTTTGTTTTTCTTTTAAAAGAGCCCCACTTAAACCGTATGAGTTTCAGGCCAAGACATGGCAATTACAGCAAACCTAACTGATAAATGTGTCATTCTAGCCATTGGAGAAGGCTGGGGGAGACTGGGAGGATGAGAGCAAATGGAAAAGAGACAGGCTTAATGGTTAGACGTGAAAAAACTAACAAAAGAAGTATTTCTTTTTCCATTTAAATATGTTCTAAATTACTTTAGACTTAGACTTATTTTATTAGTATTACAATCAATTTTATTCTTAAATAGCTTTGTAGCTATTTATGTTTGTGGTCTCTTTTTTTTAATTTTGAAAAAAATCAATAAATTAAACAAAAACCTAATTTTATCATTGACTGTATAAGAGAACTGGACTGAGTGGTCCTTCCCCCCTCTCGTTCCAAACAGGAAGTACCTACTGGTGTGAAGAAGTCCCATAGACTTGTATGTATTAGTCATAATCATTAGTCTTACACTGATGCCTTTTTTATTTGCAAGTTACAAACTGACCGCCGGCCCCCACCTCAATTGTTTGATTGATGCCGGTCCAGTTCTCTCATAGTCGATTGCTCCCTATGAAACTACTTTTTTTCCCTTGTCATCATCGCATTATTTTTTTTTAACATTTGTAAAACTTAATCAAAAGTATGATTCATAAAATCCTATTTTCATGTGTCTACCCTTCTACCACATGCTTAAAAGGACCTTAAAATGGTGTTTAAAAATGCTAGCAACAAATGAAAACATAATAATGTGAAATTAATTTGTATAAACAAAGAAAAAAAAGCTTTTTGTTTGGCCCCATTCTTTGCATTTTTATTTTAAGTCATAGTGCTCTGCAGGGTTTCAGTTGAACAGAAAATATTCCCGTTCTTTATGTAGTTAGTTAGACGGAAACCTTACAGCTTTGAACAAGTAAAATTAGAGACGCTGAATCAGAATTTTATTCATCTTCCCATGGCTCATCAAGTTTTCAGTTATATTTCATGTATCTCTCTTTTGTTGTAACCATTGACTGTATACGAGAACTGGACTTGAGCAATCTCTCCTCCCTTGTGCTTCAAACAGGAAGTTCCGGCTGGTTCCAAGAAGCTAAAATCCCACAGACTTCTACTGAAAAATGAACTGATTACTCAGTCCTTATATTTATCAGACAAACCATTCGTGCTGTGAAACCTTGTTTTTTTTTAACATGTTCTTACTAACCTTATTTTGTCTTCTATTGTATTTTTTTCCCTTGTGCAAGTGTTCAGTTTGTGGTCTCGCGTTGTACGATCAAAATGTTTGGCAGATTCTCCCAAACCCTCTGTTAAGTGGTAGGGGTGTGGCCTTTTGATGAACTCACTCCTGACTGGTTGCCACAGAAATGTCGACTCAGACGAACTCGGACCAATCACTGTTTATTGTTGACATCTGGCTTCAGCACGGCGACGTCTGCATTGCAAAAAAATTGTGACTGAACTGACTTTATTTCATTTGAGCCGGAAGTGGTCTTTGGGGGATGTCACACGTTCAGTCCAGTTCTCATGAACAGTCAATGGTTGTAATGCTTCTTCCTCTGTTCTGTTTTTCCTATTCAATGGTTCTACAGTTAAAGTGCATCTGCTAGCAATAGTTCAAACAATGTGTTGTAGAGTACAAAAATCAGCTTAATGTTTAAGTTGAAGTTTTCAAATACTGTATATCTATCTATATCTATATATATATATATATTAGGCGATGCATCAACGCAAAGCTCAAATTTTGATTATCATTATAATCATTGACACTGATGGGTTTTTTGAACTAGTGCTGTGTATCGCCAATAATTTCCAGAATTCGATCTGATTCACTAAAACCTGGATCCATTTGATTCAGATTTTTTTCTCTATTCTTTTGATCCATTCAATTCAATTTAAGTTTGAGTTTCAGCGGTTTACACATTTCGACGCATTTGTTTAGAAATACATCAATAATCTATATATGTTATGACGATTTTCATATTGATCTGATACAGTTCACATACTGTAAATTTTTTTAATGAAATTATAAGGAGATTGTTAAAATCATAGTGTTACATGGATTCTCAAATATCCTCTCCTGAAGGACGTTTCAGTTTGGCCACTAGGTGGCGATTGCGCTATATCATTACACCTTGTTCCGGAAGAAGAAGAAAGTATGTGCAAAAAACTGTGTTTAAGACCACAAATAGTTATTTAAAAATGTTTCCTTATTACAAAAGTTAGGAAAATCCATGCTTGTGAGTTTACAAAGATGTTCATTTAGTCGGCAATGTCTGTTTTGGTCAACCGAGCGTTAGCATTAGCCGTTCTATGGGAAATCCCATTATACGTTAGCATCAGGTTAGCGGACTTTAGCATTATGCTTTAGATAAATATCTACTTTTATTGATCGATTATTGATCTATTAAGCTTAGATTGATTCAGATCATTTAATTAATTTTATCAACCCAGCCCTAATTTGAATAAGTGTAAACACTTTGATCTGTGCTCTGGCGTGGTTTGGTTAGCCACACTTTGAAGAGTCAGTCCAGAGCGCAATTCATTGTGATTGTTCAGCACCGCTAGTCAGTTGACTGAAGTTTTTCCGTCGCTTAGACAAGTAAACAACAAAGATAAAAGCATTAAGCACTCAGTTCACTTCTTATTTATTAGTTAATGGTTAACCATAAAGAATATTAAACACGGTTAACCTTGTGGCATCTTTGCTGACGTCCGGATCCTTCACTGTAAAGTGGGACCAGGCTTTCAGGGAGTTGAGGAGTGGCTGATAATCTTGAGCCATCGCAGTTTAAGGAACTGTGCCCAGTGGGAGTCAGTTTTTAGATGAATAAATCATGCAACAGAAAAAAAGAGAAAAAAAGCGACAATAGCCGTACATTTATGTGCCTGCATGCTCGTGTTCCTAATAAGTTTGTCTCCCCTGGCGTCTTTGGTTATAGGAAGTATGTGATTAGACTGGTGATTTTCGGAGGCCCTGTCGGTTCTCGTTATTGCTCTCATTTCTTTTTAATTACAGTTGTATGAGTAGCCCCACATTCAAGTACCATTTGCCTCCCAGCCGCTTTCCCAAATGACACTAAGCGTGCATCTAAACATAGATGGTGAATTTTTGTGGTATGTGAAGGAGTCACTGAATACTTCTAAATTGTTCTAGCACAGCCTGTGTTTACTGTACAGACTCATGGGGGAGGCAGAGGAGGGAATACGAGGGTTGGGAAGTTTCCCCTGCAGCCCTGTTTTCTTCTTCTTGAACGTATCTCTTGCGCGCTTGCATGCATATATGTGTTTTGCCACGCTGTAAATATGCATGTCTCTATCTGCATGTTTGGGTCTGCGAAGGGACGGTGGAGAATGCTCGCTTCAAACAGGAAGTCCGAAACGAGCAATACAGCCGAGCTCTGACACGTCAGTAAACAAGACAGGAAAAGTTAGCCGAAGAGATAGGGAGAGACAGGATGGATGGGGGGGGGGGTTCATGAGGGCGAGGAATAAAAGGGAAGGAGGTCACAAAGAGATCGAGGGAGGGACCAAAAAAAAAAAAAAGCAGGAGGGGAAATAAGTGAGCATTTGGCTTTTTCTGTCAGCTGAGGCCAGCGCTGGGAGACTTCAACCGCAAACTGTTGAATTCTGTGGAAGTTTTTTGTTGAGACGCCGGGATGGTGTGAAGAAAAACACGCATTTCCTCAAGCTGATTCCAGGTATGACGTAAAATATAGTTCTTTTTCACAAAGTACCAGAAACTCTTAAGGAAATATCAGATTTTTCTTTGAGTTCCCTTTCAGCATTTGGAATTACCTTTGGGTTTCGTGTGAACGTTTCCGCAGTTGTTTGCTTCAGTGTTTACTGGATGCTGAACGATGGGTGGCTCAGTAGCTCCTGGGTGGTCTCAGGCCTTACTGTCAGTCTTTTTTTTTTGTTAGTTGTTTTTAGCTGATGGTGTTAACATCCTGTTAGACACATCCTCTCTCATCTCTCCTTTTTTTTGTCTTCTTCTTTTTCGGGTTCTGACCTGCTCTTTACTCTTGTCTTAAAGTTGCAGTTCATGTCATTCTATTGTAGTTGACATTTCTAAAACATATTAACTTTGTTTTAAACTAACTGAAATTATGCTTGTATGTATTAATGTACAGTTGATAGAGACTGAGCATCTGCATTTCCTGTTACTGCTCTCCTAAATAACACCTTCTTAATGAAGGCTTTCTGAGCAGCCAGTCAAGTATAAGCAAGAACTAAGGTTGATGTGGTTAAATAAAAAATGAAAACACTTCCTCTGAATTAGAGAAGTGTAGAAACAGTCTCAGGCTGCTTTTACTTAAAGAAAGTCCCATCACATATCTTGGTATGGTTAAAGAACACACACAACAAAACATTACATTACAATAGCCCCTCGTTTATCGCAGGGTTAAAAATTACTAGTGATAGATAAAATGTGCAAAGTTGGATTACAGATGTTTTAACCCCTCTCTACACACATTAAACCGTCTTTCAGACAGAAAACATGAACTTCTTCACCCTTTTCTCTTGCTTAAACTCAAAGTTCTGTTACAAATAAGTTCAGTATAACAGACTGAAGACAGAGATCTGATCGTGATCAAAGATTAATCTAGATTAGGAAAACTGAACAGCAGTTAGGGGATCGATTGACAATGCTCCACAGTCAATAAGGACCTAGAACATGGTGCACTATAAAAAAAAGTATACTAGAAATTTGAGAAATATTGAGACCGCCAAAGCCTAAGAGTAAAAAACAAGTCTTCAAAATGTCAGTGGTACTGTGTATATCAAAACATAACAGCCAGAGAACTAGTCAAACTGCGTTTCTTTAAGTACCCTAGACTAACCTGGTCTGAGATGGCCCTAAGCGACCTACCCCTAGGGTTCATTTCTAATGCAGGTGTTTTTCAGGAAGACCAGTTGTCGTATTGAACCCAAGCCAGCCATCCATCTCTCATTCACAAATGTGATGTAAACCCATTGACTATTTCTGCGAACTGGACCGTGACCCCTCCCCCGCTCACGTCTCAAACAGGAACTACCAGCTGGCTCCAAGAAGCCAAACTCTTATAAACTTCTATTGAGAAATGAACTACTATTACTCAGTCATTCTATTCATCAGAATAACCATTCTTGCTTTGATACCTTTTTCTATCATGTTCTTGCCGATCCTAATATTTTTCATGATAGTATTTCGAGTTAGATGCCTCAATAAAAGTGTGGTGCCTAAAGATTCCAGTTGAATTGCTGCCTACTGGTGGGATCTGGCTCTAACATAGTGGTATCCATATCGCCAATCAAAGCTGACGGAATTAGCTTCATTTTGTTGGAGCCGGAAGTGAACCATTTTCTACAGGTGACGTCACACTCGCTTTGTCAAGGTAATATAAAGTCAATCTGCAAACCCAGAAGGAATTGCAGTTCCTCAGAAAAACAATTTCAAACTAAAAATGAATTTATTACAGCCTAGTTTCTGGTCTTTATTTTAGTTATTGCATATTAGGATTTTTTTAAACAAGTATTACAAATAAGATATTGCAAAATATCTCCAAAATTATTTTTCCCTACACTCCTAGTTCCATGTGGCTATCCCACTTCAAGCTCTATTTCTTAGATTCCTATAGGGGCCGTCAGAGAGCATCTGTGCATATTTTTCTATGAATATATCAGAGACAGTTAAAAGGCACTGTCCTATGAGCCAAACAAAATGTATCCAAGAAAATTAAATTAATGCGACCCACATAGAACTGATCCATCTAATGAATGAAATTTTATTAATACTTTTTTACACATGCAAAATGGAGAATTGGACACTATTCACATATGTTTTCATTGTATAATTTCACAGCCATAAAGTCTTGAATAGATTTAATACTCTAGAATCCCCTTTTTTATCGTCACATGCCAACAACTGGGATTTACTGGAATAGCAACCGATGTGTCTCGTAAGGTATGGTAAATGAATTTAGGCTGATAACGGTAATGACAGACTGGTAATGTCAACTCCACAGGGTACAATCATGGAGGAAATGGACTTTGAGCGTCGCCGGGAGCTGAGGAGACAGAAGCGCGAGGAGATGCGCCTGGAAGCAGAACGGTAAGAACCGCTCGTTGTTTCCTCCCATTCAAGATGTGCAGATTAGCCCTCCAGCTTCACAGATAATTCTCTGGCAAAGCAGAATTTAAAAAAGGTCAGTCCTCAGCGGGGCTTTAAAACTCACCTGAGGAGGAGGCTTTGCTGCCATTTACCGTTTGAGGTTGTTTAAACACTGCAGCACAGCCTGAGTGATGTAATGAAGCTCCGCTCCGTCAATGCTCGGCTCACCTCCTTTCTGGATAAGGGAAGGAGGAAGGAAGGAAGGAAGGAGCAGGCCCTTTTTAAAACGCCACGCCACAAATATTGGCTTCCACTAAGGCAGCCAAAAGGAACAAAGGGGTTGATAAGAAATCCAACATGATGACCTTTTGTCGCTCCGTGATGCTTCCCCTTGTCCCCCCCATAATGTAGCCTTTTGAAATCTCTTTGATTCATTGAAAAAAGCGGATTAAACCAAAATTCATTTTAATTAAATGAGCTGTGGCCTTGCAATTGGGCTAATCAAAAATATGTTGTTTTTTCCTGGGACCTAATATGAAATGTGACCTGGAAGTGCTTGCTTGTTTTTATTTTTTTACACACATAAAAGTCCTTTCATCTGTGCTGCACACTTTTAAATTAAGGATGAGTCTGATGCAGATGCAGATAACTCTTCAAGGTCACCTGCCTCTGCAAAGCCTTTTATGAGAGAGCCAGTTCTGTTCTCACTCATGAAAAACAAGCTGACATAGGTTTGACCACTGCTGAATGCATAGATGTTTTTGTCTGATAAACTCTTTTTATAACACAAAGAATACGTGAGTAGCATTCGTTAGGGAAAACCGAGGCCCTGTGTTCCGCAGGAGAAAAGTACCGTACAAAATTAAGAAAATAGAATATCTACTTAGTAAAATAAACCGCTTTATTGATTTCAGTGAAACGCGGATCAAACAGTAAAACAACTATACATTAATAGAATAATAAATTACAATGTTAATTCATTTTTAAAACTATTTTTTTTGCCTTTTTTAAATATTAATGTGTGAGATTCATGTACTTTTTCTTGCAGTGATTATTTTAGCCACTAGGGTGTGGCACAAAAGACTCCTAGTTTTTTAACTAAGTTTATGCAGCTAGCCAGAATTAACTTGTTCGTCCCGTACTACTCCCGTACAGGACCACTCAGTGGAAACGAGGCTTTCGAGCGCAATTATTTTTGGACCATATTGCACTTTTAAAATACTTTAGTTTTTAAAAATATTAGACTTCTGGTTGTGTTTACTGACCTGGGATTAATTTTTTGTATTCTGCAATGCCCAAAAATCAGTCAAAACGTTTTAGACTTTGGTAAATAACAAAGCCGCAATACTTGATGGATGGTTAGAGCATTATGGGTACCGTAGTTAGGAACCTAGCAGAATATGTGCTGTGTTTCAACATAATGAAATGAGGAAGTGAGAGTATTGTTTTGTATCCTATGTACAATGAAGAATGTTGAGAGTAATTGTCAATAAAGTTTGATTTATTTGTCGTGTTGAACTCCCTGCAAATAAATAAAAGCAAATTGAAGACAGTCAACTGAAAAACTTATCATCAACTCCTCTGACCAATCGCCTGCTACCTCTTGTCCACTCTAGCCTTCTGGGTCGTCATTTCACATTAACTTACTGTTTTGTTTTGTCGAATCTGCTCCATAATCTAGTGCACCTCATGGTCCAAAAAATACAGTTACTACATTTTTTACTTTTCAGGATTTGAACAAGACTGTGACTAATCCATGCAGGTCTGGTCTTAAATATTGAAGATCTAGACATTTTATGGTTTTAGCTGTATTTGTTTTGTCTGAGCCACTGCTTCTCAAGCATGACACCTAAGGTCATATATTCCAGCTGTAAGGCAGGATTGTGTTACTTGGATGGCATGTTTAACGGTACCTCTTTGATTAAGTCTTTCCTGAAAAGATTTTCAAAATTCATTTATTAAGGGGATAAAAGCTGCCCAGCCTGCCAGGCGTTTGTGAAAAAGTACTTGCTCCCCTCTTACTAAATTATGAATGAACTGTGATTAAGTACGTTTTTTTGAAAGAATGAGTTCAATTTGTCTCTTTTAAGCCCAGACTTGATTACTGCAAGACCTGTTGAGTTAACAAATCACTCAAATAGAAGCTGTCTGACAAAATCAAGCACAATAAAGGGTCTTCACTGTGCACCACTGTCGCGCCACTACCAAGAACAGTTTAGAAAGGGTTACAAAGAATTTTGGGCCCCAGAGACCCACCATGAAAGCCTCATTATCCAGGAAACCTTTCCCTGAGTGGCTGATGGATTAAAATTACTCCAAGTGGTCATAATAGATCCCCCAACATAATAGTTACATGGCATCACAGTCCCGATCTAGCTGTAAGGGCAGTTGTGACTCTATGCTTCAGTAACAGCTAGATTTTGGCTTAAGGGTATTGTACAACAGTGTCACACTTGCATCAGAAGTGCCTACAACTTACATTAGCCTTACGAATACTTCATGATATACTGACCACATGCACAACAATCATACATTCCACTTTTGGTGAGCTTTCAGGGGACTGCAAGACACACTTGTGCTTCCTCGCTCCCGTCTATAACCCTCCACGGGTCCGGACAATCTGAAAACCTGCAGCACCCGTAAAGGTCAAACCCTGTCCAAGAACATGTGACAGCCTTGCCTCTCATACTCTCTACATAAAGTTTTAAGATTATTTCCAAAACTTATATAGCCTTCTGTGTCCTTCACACTTGTTTATAAATGTATCTGAAGATCATATAAACTGTCAAACACGGGGGTGTTGGCGTCATGGTCTGGTGTTGCCAGGCAAGATTTAGAGCTTGGCGGTTTGACCGGGTATAAATGAAACCAGAAGATCCCGAAAAGAAATATCCATTCATCAGTTGGAGAAGTCATGAAAAAATTAATGGAGCCATTTGTGTTTTTTGGTAGCTAAAGTGAAGCTTAGTCATGTTAGGTCTTTCTCCAGTAATTATTTATGTATTTTTCTAGAGTTTATTTAAAATAGAAATGACAGATTTGGACTGAAAGTTGACAAAAGACACCAGTGCTGGCAGAAGTAAGGATATAGTAAAGACATAGATGACGAGTTTTGTCTTCTTATGATAAATCTTAGCTCTAAGCTTCGTATGTTAACGAGAAAAAGATTGCATCTTTAGATTGTTTCCATTGCTGACAATGCACTGAAAGAGTCAATATTTACACACCGCTCTTTGTTAAGCTACTAAAAACCATGTGTTGTCTCATTGGGCTGCTTGCATCCAACTGTAACCAACTATGTTATGAGAGTGAAAGGAGAACATGGGGCTGTAGAAATGTTGAATTCCTGGCTTTTTTTATGTGTTTACTGGCCAAGTCCACATGTGCTGTTTGGTGCATGCTGTGACACATTTTCTGTGTGAAATTTTATTTGTTCTCCTGCAGTTCTCCAAGTGTGCTGTTGTATTTTCCGTACGTGCACGGAGGGTGAGCTTCATGCCACGGGTGTTTATGTTTGTTTTGTTGATCGGAATCAGGCGACGAAAGCTCTACCTCACCTACCACGATGTACGTGCCTTAAATCAGCCCAAGATAAAGGTGGGCGAAGATTGCGGTCGACACTGAGAGAGCGTGCAAGAGGCTTTGATTCACATCGAGTTGGTTCTTGCTCTCCAAGTTTTCTCACAGCCTCTTAGCGCTCTTCTCCCTTCAGCTCATCGATGCTGCAGCACGCTTCCTTCAGTAAATCATAGTCAGATAGGAATGTCTCCAAACAGAGCCCATGGACATGGAATTTTTCCCAGTCAACTTTCAAACAGCTAAAATTAGCCATATGTTGTTGCGGAGTGAAGTAGGTAGAAATACTGCTTATTGATGGGAAATGAACTCTTCCTCTTGCCATACTTGTAATGTTTGTGTGGGCACAAGAGGTGGTCTTGTTACGCTTCCAGAATGCAGTTTTTTTGGACCATAAAGTGCCCTGGATTATATGGCGCATTAAGCAAACAGGGAGTAATGTGATACGACTACGCTACCCAGAATGCCTAAAGGGGACAAGAAGTAGTAGGCGAATGTTCAGAGAGGTTCTGGTTCAAATGTGTTGTTCAGCCTTTGCAGAGAGAGCAACATGACAGATCTATTTATACAAAACAATGCTCTGTTTTTCACTTTATCACTTTGCCAGGCTTCTGACTACAGTACCCATAATAACCTAACAAGCTTTTGACCAAAGTCATAATAAAACAGTTGCACAGGTTTTTGTAGACCGTGTTCCACAGAAAATTGGCTCCAGGTCAGTAAACCCAACCAGAATTTGTTCGTAAGAAGCAGCGGATTATAGGGCGCACTGTTGACTCGGACAGCCAGAGGATCATGCAATTTATGTTAATTACTAAACAGGTGATCAGAGGACCATCAGTGACCGTGATATCCACACAGAGAGAGGGGAAATGTATACTTCAACCTCAAGAATTGAGATGGAAAAATGTTTAACAGGGATGAAAAGAAACGAAGAGAAAGAGACAAAAGTTGAGCGCTGAGCTCGCATTGGCACTGTGTGTGTGTTGGGGGGGGGGCACTTACACGTGCTGCTAAAGAAGGAACAGAGACGGAGAGACAACATCAACACAAAACGTAAAGAAGATGAGATCAATAGAAAAGAAGGAAAACTAAAACCTTTTGACTTTTATTGATAGTATGAAGGAAGAGAATCTGCAGGAAATCATTCTCTAGAAGTCCACTACAAACATGTGAAATCTTCTCTAACACAAAGCAGATCATTACTGAAAGGAAAACAAATTTCATCCTGAAAGCTGGGACTCTTTGTCTTTCTTAATGTTATTGTGAATAAAAGTCTGTTGGTTTTGCACACTTTTCTATTTTGGGTTGTGGTTGCAGAGTTTTGTGTTGTTTACTTTAAATGTGTTTGTTTGGAAGGAAAAAAGGCTCAAAATATAGAGTTAAAAATTTAATAATTAATAACTAGTCCTTTTTTATTTATTTTGTACATTTTATCTAGAAGGGATAAATGAATGCATATAAATAATATACATAATATGAATAAAAACATATTTACATTAGTTAAGATTGTTGTTTTTACTTTGTCTGAAAGTTTTAGAAGTACTCTTAAAAAAAAGAAAATAAAGAAAATAAAGAAAAATTTATAAAAAAAATATTATTTATACATTTTTAGACATTTTTTTTTTTAATATTCTTTAATGATAATAAAGATAAAATATTTTGAAGAGATATAGGTTTAACTTGAGCAAATTGACTAATGATACCGATGATATTTGCAGCAGAAAGTTGTAAGGGGGGGGGGCGCGCAAAATGTTCTTCATAGGGGGGGCGTGAGAGAGAATAATTGAGAAACACTGCTCTAAAGGAACGTCTTACCAAAAGAATAGAACATTTTACAGCCTCTTCTAACGAAAATTAAAGATTGATACTTGTTGAGAATCCATCGAGAATCAAACACAGGACTAAATATCTCAATATATCACAATATCGATATTTTGACACACCCCTAGTATGATGTAGTGTTGGTATGAACTTGTCCCATGGGCTCCGACCCCCAACGTCTTTGGCCTTTTTGGAAGTAACATCCTACCGTAGACTGCCGGTGAGGACATAAAGAACTGTCTCTGTCTATACAAGCTGCAGTTAAAACAAGGACCGTGCTATATGAAGAAAACTTGCAATGTGCAATATTAGTGATCAATATCGCAGTGACGTCAACACTTGCGATACACGAATAAATAAGAAAGCAAAAAACAACTTATGCATAGTTTACATTTCACTGCAAGAGTTTTATCTACATCAAAATAGGGGTGCAACGGATCACAAAACACAAAATTGTGTCACGGTTTTAGAGTCATGGTTTGAATGATTTTTCTGATTAATAGAGAGAGAGAAAAAAAACAGGACAAAATAAGATGAAATCCACGGTACAGGTGTGTGCTGAACCATTGGTAGTGTTTGTAGGGGTACACCGTGATACTAAATAAAGGTCAACATAGCTTGTATTGTAAGCTAACTCAATCAGAAACGGGTGAGAACTTGTATGTCGGGTAAACACACCAAAGAACAACTCTCTATCTTTCTGGTTGTACTTGATAAAACGTATGTGGATAACAATTAAGAACTCTGTAGGTGGCGCGCAGTGGGAATTTTTTTAAAAACAAAATGTTTTTTTCTGTTTATGCATATGTGGTGTTTTGCAAAACACGTATGGCACAAACTGATATTGCTTGTTTGTTCACCTATGTCCCCTCAGGGGTTGCCACAGAAAATTAGCTTTCACTGATCCACATATTTAGTTTGCCAGAGAGTTTGATGTCCTTTCTTACACAACCCTGTATTTTATCTGGGCTGGGGACCGGCACGGGGAGACCCAGATTCAGTACCCTTCAAGGATACATAGATAGGTAGGCAGTGGTGTGAAGAGTCAGAATCAGCTGATTCACGGTGATATTGTGAACGGTGGAGGATTTATGGCAAACCAAAAAGCCAGTTATTCAGGTGTCACTGTGACATTATTGGTGTTTTGGGGTTAACTACGGTTGCGCTCGTGCTCGGCGCATCATCACTCCGCCACGTACACGCTCGCACTCAGCGCACCCCCACCCCGCAGGGTCACCGTTCACGCGCGTCTTGAAGAGAAAAAAGTCGGACGAAAGAGAGATAATAAAAGAGAGCACGGCTCCTGGTAAAGAGTCAGAAGGGAAACAGCCACGAAGCTGCGTCGTCATCCATGACTGTTGTCAAGGGTAGATCGTCAAAGTTGCAGTGAAAATAAAAAGTTGCAGAGTGCGCAACAAATGGCTGGGTTTGCTTGAATTTACATTAATAGTTCCCATCACAACATCGCAAAATCCTGGACTTTTGGGAAAAAAGTTTAGTGCTTCTGAAGAAATCTGTCTAGCCAGGTGTAATGGAGCATTCATAGCATTGAATTTGTCCTATATTGATGCACGTCAAATTTGTTGGTGGATGCTAAAATGTGTTTATATATTCCAAAAATTACAGCAAGTTTCCTTTTACAGAAAAAAACCTGGTGGCAGGTGTGTGTCTCACCTCCACTTCTTTGTCCTCCTCTTCTCATCATCATTCATCGTACTGCTGTAGCCCCCTGACTTTCTGTACCTTCTGCATCTCAATCCTTTTCCTTCCTCCCTGTTCACTTCTTTCTGTCTCTCTCTCTCTCCCATTCCTCTCCTTCCTTCACATCTGTGCTGGTCCTTCTCCTGAGGGACTAGGAAGTGCTGAGGAAATGACACCCATCCTCTGTGAGGGAGCCCGTCAGACAGACCCAGCCCCGCCTGAACAGTAGGGCCCGCACCCTCGACCTTTGGTTCCGACAGGAAGAGACGCCTGCATGCAGTCGGAATGATAGTTTAGAGACACTGTCTGCCCATCTGCTAGCTCCAAGTATTAGCATGTTTTACCTTCATCAGTTAGTATCTTTCACATTCCTGAGGGCAAAGATGGTAGTCGGGGGTAATTGAGTCAGAGCAAATGCTCTGCATCCTCAGAGAAGCCCCAGGGCGGGAGAGAGGGGCAGACAGGGTAGGCAAAGGTCCCGTGGGGCCAGCATTACCAAGAGAAATAGCCCAGAGAGGCCAGCGTGGGAATGGCTCTGCATTTGGAGCCCACGCCCACATCCCTTCCTCCACTTCTCTCTCTGTTCACAGCAGCTTCTCTCCTCCAATCTTTTCTTTTTTTCGTCCCTCTCTTGACGTGGGGAGGTGAAGGAGTGCTTCTTATGGGGCTTTTCCCACATTGTTTTCATTGACATTTCTGAAATATTTTGCTGAAAGACACTATTTGGACACGCTTCTTCTTAATAAGTTCGTTGCTGCAGACTCTAAAATCTAAACACGTTTGTAGTTTCTAAAACCAAAGCCGTAACATTTGTAGAAATGCGTATTTCTCAGCATTTAATAGCTTTTTTTTAACATTTCTACTTTTCCCCCCAGGAAATAGTTCTACCTCACACACTATGCTCTGTCAAAAACACACAAACCTAAAAGTTTAACGCGTTATTTCATACAGGAAAAGTCAACTGTGATCAAATCTGCAGATTACTCCGTTTTCCATTATTGCACACGCCCTTTCCTTTCCCATTTTTCATTTTTAGCGTCTCCTTTTCATCCCTGCGCTCCATTTTACTTGCTCCTCTCCTCTGTCCCCCCCCCCAGCTTCCACCTCAGCCCATATTTCTGTCAGTATGCTGATAGAGTTTGGGGGCCAAGGTAAGGAAGAGGATATTAAATCAGGGCCTGGGTTGTGCGTCTCCGGCCGGAGCAGTGATTGACAGGAATGCTAATTCAGCTTTTAGGAGTTTGTTCTCGTGTCCCGCCGAGAAATATTTAACCCAGAGAATGTCGTTGTCCTCACCGCCATCCTGGACTTCCTCCGTTTTTAGCTGCTGTCGCTCTTTTTCTCATGACATTTGGTGCCATTTTGAGGTTGGAAACAATCCCCCGGGAGTTGAGGCTGTTGTTACACAACTTAAGTGTTCTACAAATGTTGTTTTTTTAAATAAAGGTTGGAATGGAGGAAATTGTTTCTGCTTTTACCTAAATTAGTTTTAGTTTAGCTTGCTCAGATAACTATGTACGTCACATTTACACTGTTAAACAATATTTGTTGTATATTTTGATATTCTTGTTTTTTTTTATGGTTGTTAAAGTTGACCCATTGATGCAAGCAATTAATCGATCAGAATTAACGTGTTAATATTTATTAAAGCCCTCAGGCATCATGCTATACAGCTGTGAGATCAGCGTAATATAACTCTGTCTAAAATAAACGTAAATTTTTTAATATTCTGTGATTTAAACTTTATTAAATAAAGAGATAAAATGACATTCATTTGTAGTTTTTTGGCAAAAGTGATCTTTTATTTTAATAAATAAGGCAGAAGACAAACATCAATCTGACGGCTGTAGTTCAGATAAGTGGCTGGCAAACAATATAACAAAAAAGATTTATCACAATTAATTACTTTCCAGGTTTGCAATTAACTATTGTTTTTAATCGATTTACCAATTTTTTTTATTAAATATTTTACCTCATTCAGACACACACATATAAATAAAAGATATTAACATACAATAAATGGATGTGACGTCACATTAGATACTAATGTTATCCAGCGTTTAAAAATAGAAAGTTCATAAGGTCAGGAAAAACTGCTTCAAACTTTTAAACGGGGTTTAAAATACATTTTATATATTAACATAAATATGTTAAAACATAAATAGGTTTAAAATTAAATATGTTTTTGATCCAAAATGAATCTCTTGGATTTTTATACAGCACTTTCTAACTATTCTGTGCGTCATACTGTTTTTGTAATTCCATCCAGCTAATTGAGAAAAAGAACCCAGTACAGTATTTGGTTTTCTAAAATCCACCTGAGAACAAATGTGTCATTTTTATTTTACTTTAAATCATCCAGTTGAGCAAACAATTTATAGCATTGTTGTATCTTTATTAGTTCATTTCTTTGCTGTTTCTCTTGCTTTTTTGTCATTATTTCAGTGAACATTATAGTTTTTTGTGTTCATTTACAGAAAGATAATAGCTGTTTTTTCGTTTGTTTTTTTACTTAACATTTTGCTCTTTATTTTCTGTGATTTAAAATGTGTTTACTATGTGGCCAGGAACTGACACATTTTTTATAAGCTCCAACACTCATCCACGTCAGTCTTCTTTCATCCAAACCACATTAGTTGCGATAGAAGTTGCCACTTTTTTTGCTACACTATTCTTTGTGTCGACTGTTTATTAGGTTAAAACGATTCCAGTCTGAAACGCGTCAACTATCCTTCACCCTCCACGGTTGTTAGTTGTAAGTATTTACTTACATGTATACAAAATGTACCGTCATACCACCCCTATTCAAGGTTGCACACATTTTCAGATACGACAGACCTAAGCTGATGTGTATTATTTTTAAACAAACGTTTAGCCTTTCTCAAAATATCTCGAAGACATAAACAAGCACGTGCATTTTTAGTTGTCCTATAATAGTTTTTAATGTAAAAAAGCTGGGTTGTAAATGTTAGTGTTAATGTTTACTACACCACACATTCCAAGTAGAAATCCTGATTTTCTTTGCTACTCTGTTGTTGTTGTTGTTTTTTTTTTTTTTTTTAAACCTTTTTTTTAACTCTAAAACTAAAGAGTTCAGGACCCTGTTGTTGTCACCATCCCTCTGCTCCAGCTCGGGTGTTAGCATCTGCATCTGCTCTGTTATGACAACATCTGTCAGCCTCAGAAAACGAGAGTCGGCAGCAGCCGAGAGGAAGGAAACCGAAGCAGAAACGGTTGTTCACACGCCGTAAAACTTCACATAAACCCAATCACTTTCGGCTCAACCCCACCACACATGTTGCAATTAACATGCAGCGGCATGCTTTGCTGGCTGACCTCAAAGGCTGCGCTTGTGATCTGAGGTAGCTAAGCATGTGGCGAGCGGTGGGAGGGGAAAGGTCATGCGGGGCATTACAGATGAAGCATGCGGCCCAGTTCAGACATCAGGTAGTCGGTAAATCAGGGGGCGGTGAACAAACTTTAATGTTTGAGACCAAAAAACAACAACTTTTGCCATGTATTTTTGAACGCGTCTCTACTTTTGGGTCCAGATGTTTGTGTTTTAGCACTTATCTTAAGTTTCCTGCATTCCTTAGATTTTAAATAGACGCCAAAGAAAGGCCTAAACTTGTTTGTGTTCAATCAAACGTGGTACAGTAGTCCCTTGTTTATCGTTTTCACAGAAGGTGAGATAAAAAGTAGTCAACTTTACTTTTTACACTTATTCTAGATGTCTTAAGGCTGTAAAACCCCTGCACTTCTTTCTAACACACATCAACACTTTCACACATTGTCTTTTATAGATGGAATGAAACCAGCAAACGAAGATTTATGCAAACTCAACAAATAGACAGGAGACACGACGCAGCACTTTAATAGATTGTGGTCTACAGCCAATCACAATGCAGAACACAATGCACTGGGGGAAAGAACACAAAATTGCACTAAAAAGACTGAAAGGTGAACCACGATATAGCGAGCAACAACTATTAGAATCCACTGTGATAGATGAGGATGTTTCCAGATGCTGTTGGATACATTCTTGTTGCTTTAAATGGGTAAATATCAACGCTAGTTTTTAAAATGTTGATGCTAAAATCTGTTGTTTGTTCGTCTTTTCAAAATGACCTGCCATGATTGTTGTGTTTACGTGATCAGGAAGCATCAGCAGAGCTCAACTCTGCTTCAGGAGATTATTTTGTTTGTTTTTCGTAACGTTAGCTAATGACGTCAGTACATTTTTCACATAAAGAGGGAAAATGATGCTGTCTTATCGTAACCATAATTACTTTTATGCCGTCATTTGTGCTTTTCTTGGGTTCTGAAAGTGTATATAAACTGTTTTTGTAGAAGTTTGCTCCTTTTCTACATTAAACCCACGGATGCTCCGCCCATATTTAAATCTGGTGTCCTTTGATTGGTTAATGTCTGATTAAAAGATAAAAGATCAGGCTTTAAACTACTGTTTGGCTGAGGAAAATACAACTTCTTAATGCAAAGTAACCAAATAGAGGAACTTTTGAACAGACGCATTAAATTCCTTGTTCTAAAAAATATTAAGAACGATAAATTTGGGTGTTACTCCTTCGAAGTTGCACAGGAAAAAATGATTTTAACAGGCAAAGCAGAGACGACCTGTTATACTTTCTGCTTTATCTTGTCTAAAATGTTCATGCATTTCATTCAGGGAGGTTGAGGCGAGGTCACCAATGCTCGAAAACAGTAAATTAATGCAAATAAATAACATTTTAGCAATATATTTATAAAAAAAAACAACATTTAAGTTTAAGCAGCACTAGCTATCAAATAAATCCTATAAATCTTTTGAGGAATTCATTCTTTTTCTTCAGTAAAGAGCCAAAAAATGTAAGTTTGAGGTCAATGTTTGATGTGTAAATAAAATTTTTTAAAGCCTTCTTTTAATTGGAGCAGCTGCCAGAAAGAGCGTTTTGTGGCTTTCCTTTAATCCAGTTTTCCAGCCATACTTTTATCACCTTGTGAAAACTGCAGCCATGATAAGAAGTATTGGCTGCTGCTCAGCTGACAGGTCAGCTTGATAGGAAAAAAAAAAGTGAGACAAATCCATCAGCTTAGGTGACCGTGGTGATTACAGTTCAATTTAAAGAATCGTTCACTTTGAAGTTTTTCACTTGGAGGTTTAATTGTTAAGGAAGAAAGGATCTTCGGTCTCACTTTCTTATTTGTCTTCCTCAGGATGGCCAAGAACGATGACGATGAGGAGGAGGCTGCCCGCGAGAGGAGGCGCAGGGCACGCCAGGAGAGGCTGAGGAGCCGGGACAGTGAGGAGCCCTGCAGCCAATCAGATAGTCTGGTCATGACCAACAGCCACAGGTGACAGTCGAGGGACGACCTTTATTTATTAATTAACATTTAACTACAATTACACTCAGGCAACCCACTCCACGCTGCTGTCAGTGGGATTAAACATTTTAATGCATCTTTATGCTATAACGCATTTCTTGCTAGTTAAAGATAATTTTTTTTGGATACATTTAAATCAAAAAATTGCTAAAATGCTTAAAAAAACAAGCTAATTTCATCACAGACAAGTGTCTCAGAACATTTTATAAAATAATAAAATTACAATATGTTTTTACACTAACACAATGCTGTTTTTAAGTTGCTATCTAATGCTAATTGCGAAACGAAAAATGGAAAATGTTTTGAAAATGTTACAATTAACTTTAATTAATGTTAAAACTGTTAGCTAACTCTAATCCTAAATTATACCTAACTGGTAAAGGGATCAATTTAGCTAATACAAGTTTAAAAATGTAAAATAAAAACATAACGGCTAAAAGTTTAACACATATTGGATTTTTAGCTAAATTAACTGGAGAAAAAAAAACAGAAAGATTCTTAAAAACTTTAACAGCCACAATAAATGGCAAAAGTTGCAACAATAATTAAGACAGAAAAAAGGAAAACTATAGAAACAACAGAAACCGCTAAGCTAAATGCTTTGTTATCTATATTTAAGCTAAATTTACAATTAAAGTTCCAAACTTTATAAGCTAAAATGGAAGCAGAAAATATGGTAACTGGAACAAGAAAGTCTATTTTTTTTTCTTTTTATCATTAAGCAATAAAATAGGATGTATAAAGTCCAGAGATATTTTGAAATTGTGGTGACAGACCCTTTGAAGGAATAGATTTTAACAATAATACATGCTAAACAGTTGTTAACTAGCTAAAGGAAGTACAGTGGTACAGTATATCGCGGTGCACCTTTCACTGTCGCGGTTTTGCAATTTTTTTCCGATGCAGTTTTACAGATAGATATAGTATAGAAGTTGGCTCAATTAGTTTGGTGTCAAAGAATTTACATTTTGGGGGGAAATGTAATTTTTAAAAATGTACTGTGGCTATAAAAAAGTTTTATTAGCTGAAACATTTAAAGATTATTTGCATTAAAAATCTTTTAGAAGAGAAAAAACAGAATTGCTGTACAGTCGATGGTTAGACACCATTCACACAATTGAAAATTGCTTTAAAAAATCTTTTATTTTGGATAAAATCTCATAAACATTGACTATATATGAGACCTGGACCGAGCGAGTGTGATGTCATTCAAAGAAAAGGACTTACTTCCAAAACCAACAAAATTAAGTCTATTGAGTTGCCATTTTTCCACATTATGGATGATACTATGTTGGAGCCAGACATTATCAATAAGCAGTGATTGATTCAAATTGATCTGAGTCATTGTTTCTATAGCAACCACTCCCACCAATCAGAAGTGGGCTTATTGGAAGTCTGCTTCTCTAACACTTCAAAGCATGCAGACTTGGGAGAATCTGTCAA
>NC_050534.1:8506846-8509751 GCF_002922805.2 Oryzias melastigma | reverse complement strand
TGATTGATTCAAATCGATCTGAGTCATTGTTTCTATAGCAACCACTCCCACCAATCAGAAGTGGGCTTATTGGAAGTCTGCTTCTCTAACACTTTAAAGCATGCAGACTCGGGAGAATCTGTCAAACCTTTTTAACTGTCAATGTAGGACCACATACTTTTGTTGAGGCTTCCGATTGGTCAGTTTATAACTTGAATGATTTTCACTACAGGAAAAAAAAAAAAGGAAGTTAAAGCAAAGGTACCAGAGCAAGAACAGTTATGGCTGCTTATTTCTCTATAGAAATCTATGTGATTTTGGCTTCTTGGAGCCAGCAGGTACTTTCTGTTTGGTATACAGAAGGAGGGGTCACTCAGTCCAGTTCTCATGTACTGTCAAAGGTTGCAACACATAAAGTAAAGTGTCACATTATTTTTTTTTATTTTGATATTGAAGCAGTGAAGATTTTCAAGCCTTCAGGATTTCTGGGATCTCTCTCTTTGTCTGGACCCACAGTAATCTTCTCCTTTTTTATTAGCAGATTTTAATCACCTCCGGTTAGTGAGCAAAATTCCATCCATCCTTTTGGGGGGTTGGTACAATAAACACAGTCTTCCCCAGCTGCCTGAACGCATGGCTCAACTTCTCTGTCCTCTCTCTCACTTATACAACATTAAAACATCTATTTTGTAGTTAGTTTGAACACTTTTCATAAAACAATGCATTTCCATCTGTATCCGTTGGTGTTTCTGAGCACATTTGCCCGTCTCTTTCACAGAAAAAATAGACGAGAGTGGACCTTGTTTTCACTCCGATGGTCACTTTCCATAGCCACAAATGAACAAGGTGCTTTAGATATTAGTTTAATATTAGGTTGGGCTACACGTTAAAAAGATGGTTTAAAAAAATGATATTTTAGTTGTTTTGATTGCTGCAGTTTTGGCAGGATTTACTGTCACTGGCTGGATTTGATAGCTACACTTCTCTGGTCCCTAAAAACACGCAAATACGTATTAATATATAGAGATTTTTAAAAATATGCACATTTATTTAAAAAATGTTTTAACAAAAAATAGGGTTATGTCAACACACCGGCTTTAAAAAAGTTTAAAATGACATTTGATTTGTTTAAGCAGAAAGTTTGTGGTTGTCTTTTGACTCTAGATGTGTTTAGAGTTTGAAGCTCCGGTTCAACATGATCTCATCCTGGCCCATCACAGTGACCGCCTCAGTAACAAAGGAGAAACGATTTCTCCCCCGTTTAAGGTTATGACACGACTACGGGGAGAGCGGTGGGCCGAGCCGGCGGCCAGGAGCACAGATGCTGCTTTGTGGTCGTGAATGTTTCCTCTCTGTTGAGCTCAGACACACATCCTGAGCGCGTCCAACAACCAGCGGATTGTGTGCGGAGGGGAGGATGCTGAGACAGGACCACGCTCCCGCTGGCTTTTGTCGATTGTGTGGATGGAAGATTAATGTTTGCCAGACTTTTTAGGTCAGCGCAGATCCAGACCCGACTTTCTATGGCAGCGAGAGATGACGCAACGAAAGCGTGTGCGGATTTTTGGGATAGAAAGAAGCTGATTTACGGCGAAGCTCTTCTGGGTTCATCTTAATGACATTTTTTGTTTTCTTCATTTATTAATTTTTAAACTAGATTTTTATGTTGGATTGCTAAAAAATCAGATGCCATCTTCAGCCTCAGACAGACCAGTCAGTGAAAATATTTCTGACATTAAACTGTTCCAAAGCTTAAAGCAGGTTAGCAACATCTGCACTAGAGGACTGGATGTGCTTTCCTCTCCGCTGATTTTTCTGTACACATTTCAGACAACCAACCAGTCAGCTGTTGTAATTTCAAGTTCACTGTTCAGTGAAAGATGAAACAAACAAACAGGACCTCTATTCCACTTCCATTATAATAGTCTGCTGCACTGATCTTAAGCTGTAATGACATGCTCCCATACGGGGTTTGACCTGTACGGACTCGTGGACGGTTGTAGAATCAAACTCAGTCAAACTCTACTTGACTTTAGTTAGTAATTTTGATATTTAATGAATCAAATGTGACATATGTGTGTCTTTGTTTTTGTTTGTTTTCCATTTTTTAATCAATGCATTTCATTATTTCTGTTATGATTTTAAAATATTTGTATGTTTTGTTCTTTATTTTTCACAATCTATGCTTTAAATAAACTAAACAATTATAACAAAGTCAGGGCGGGGCAAAAAACAAAATAAGATTATTAAATGCATAGATAACGATTTAGAATTCATGAATTTTTAAATAATCAAATATTATAATTTAAAGTAAAAGTAACGAGCAGAAATAAACGAGCGGTGTTTTCAGGACCTTTTTGAGGAGCACACAAACATGGCTGACCTTTGCAGATCCTGTCATACGACCGGCCCAACTTCAGTGAGGTCGGCCAATCGGCTTTGGATAAAGTCATACTGCGTGTATGTTCTGTGGGACCTACATTAAATAAGTACGGAACGTGATACATTTGCACAATGACAGCGGATGGTTCCAGGAGAGTAGAAACCATTCGGGTGCTATCGGCGTGAGAGTGACTTTAACAAGTTTGGCTGGTTTTAATGGTCAAAAACTTATTGTATTTCTTAAAAGAATTTCCACCAACATCAGAGAAGGCTAAGCGAGTTACAGCTGGGCGACACTGAGCATTTGGGTATCGATCAGATACTGATCCAATACAGGTCAATATTTCTGATCTCGATAATAATATTGATATATTTCATAAATGCGGTGGATGTGACATAAACATCAAAATCTCAATTGTTTTTAATCGCAGCAAATATTTCCCTTTTTTAAATTACTTGATAAAAATAAAAACAGAATTAGAATATTTTCAATTAAATGAAAAATAGTTTATTAAAATAAAAGCTACTTGAAATTAAATAAAAA
>NC_050534.1:8448227-8506815 GCF_002922805.2 Oryzias melastigma | reverse complement strand
AGTAACTAACTATAATACAAACATAAATGAAAATATTTAATGATAAAAAAAACAACTGGAAAAAATATAAATAGCTTTTAAAAAAAAAATAAAAACAAGTGAGAAGTAACTTGTCAAAAACAACTCAGCGTTTAGAGTGGTGAGGCAGCGACTCACTTTGCTGATACAGAAAAGTTTCAAAAAAAGAGTAGAAATATCGATATCTGCAGGTCAGTATCAATACGATACCACCATGAGATCGATACTATCGATATTACGGATTGATCAGCCCAGCATTAAAGCTTTAAATTATAAAAAAAAAAATGCATGGACAGTTTTGCACTACGGGCTCACCAGTGGTCTACGATCTTGCTATTTCCACCCATGAAGGCAGTTCTTTAAGTGTCACCAAACCCCCTGAACCAGTCACTAAACATTTGTAGAGGATTTTTCAAAACCACACAACCAGAGGTTAGACAACTCCTAATTACACGCTTGTAGATGCCTAGCATTCCTAAGAAACCACTTCCGGTCATAACTCCTGAAGTAACTTTAGTATTTACAGTAACATCTTTGTTCTGCGTGTTATTTATAAAACCGCGTCTACATTTCTAGGTAATAAAATAAACCTTGAAGTCAAATTGGATCATTGCATCCTCATACTTTTTCATTGTAGAGTGTAACAAATTAGATTTTTGTACGGAAGGGTCAAGGTTTTCATGTTCTGTTTTTTAATAAGTGAAGCAAAAAAAATCAAGCTTTTCAAAATAAAACGCAAAAATGATAAAACTGCATTTAGATAAAATGACAGCGCAGTTTTATGCTCTAACCTTGACAACATCAATATAAGCAAATTTTTACCTGAAAATGAGTTCTTCCTGAATATTTGATATTTGAATGTGTCTTTAGAATTATTCATTTCAAACATCATTCTTGAGAAGTCTATTGAGAAAAAGTTTTTTTGAGAAAAATGTTTCTTTGGTGTTAAATTTTCTATGAGAAGAAGATCAGATTTGTAGGTGTTTATATGAATTAGTTTGATAAATGGTTCAGTGTTTTTTAAGAGCCAGTCTTTATTCAGGATTTAATCCTATAAAACAGAAGCTGTCACCGGCTACAACCATTTATGCACTTAACGTAATTACAATATATTCTGACTTAACTTGTTTTCGTTAATTGTGTTATCACTTTACTACTGTAAATTGTTGCATACCAGCACCAAACCACTTTTATCTACTTTAGTATCAGCTAGTTTGTGTTAATTCCATAAACACTTTATTGTAAAGTGTTGCATTTCAGTGCAAGGCTGCAACAGTTGGAATTATGTTAATTGCTAAAATTCCCTTATTCTTTAATCATTTTTGCAGCTAACGAAATTTCAACGGATTCTGAAGCGGCTAATTTATAGGGCTGGATTGACAAATAGATTAATCAATCTGGGTCAATCTAAGCTTAGTAGATCAATAATCGATTCATAAAACTAGAGATCGTTCTAATGCAAAATGCTTAAGTCCACTCCCTTGATCCTAATGTATAATTTAATTTCTCATAGGAGGGCTAATGCTAAGGCTCGGTCGACCTAAGCATACCTTGTTGACCAAATGAACATCTTTATTTACTCACAGGCATGAATTTTACATACTCTTTTAAATAAATATTTTTAAAATAACAATTTGTGTTCCAAAACATCGGTTTTTTTTTTTGCCCATTCTTTCTTCTTCTTCTGGAATAAAGTGTAATGGTATAGTGTCATCGCCACCTAGTGGCCAAACTGAGACGCCTTCTCTGTTTGAGAATTAATGTTGCATTGTGTTGTATTAACAATCTCATTAGAATTTCACTAATCCATTTTACAGTATGTGAACTGTATCAGATTAATATGAAAATCTCCAAAACATATATAGATTATTAATGTATTTCTAAACAAATGTGTAAACTCAAAATTAAAATAAATAAATCAAATTTAATTAAGAGGATCGAAGGAATCTGAATCGAATCGATACAGGCTTTGGTGAATCAAAAATTCAGAAAATTATTCGCGCGACACATCCCTACTAATTTACATTAATTGTGTAAACTTTTCTCCGCTTTAGCATCCGCTAGATTTTCGTTAGTTGTGTAAACAGTTGAAGAGTTACGATAGTTTAAAACTCTTTTGTTAAAACCTTAAAGGTTTTCTCTTTAATCAGAGTAAGGCAAGAGTCTGGCGATACGATACGTATCACGATACGTGTTTCTCAATACAATACGTATCACAATATATCCCAAGACTGTACCAGAACAATTGTTCACTTTTTTAAAGAGCATGACTTAGAAAGAATTCTACCTAAATATTAGTAAGTCTTTCATTGTGATAAAACGTTTAAATTAATTTTATTTAATTAATTTAATATGGTCGCGCTGCTCAAAGAGGTTCTGTGTGCTGTGCTGCCAACTAGTAGTCGGGGGTTTAAGTAGAAAACGAAAGTAAGACGCTAAAGGCCGCTCATAAATAATTAATTAAATATCGTCTTTTTAGCATTTTAAATCGATACAAGTATCGCCAAACAAAATATTGCGATATATTGCCAAATCGATTTTTCCCTACACTCCTAGTATTCAGAAGTAATATATCTGACTATCAAGATGGCGATAACCTTCAAAAGTACACTTTAATCAGAGGTCAAACTGATTCATTTGATCCTTCGTGCTGCTCTGTGGCCACATTGTCTTAATAGCTGACGCCTCCACTGACCTCAGCTCTTCCTGCTCATTACCAAACAAAAAAATGAGGGAAAAACTCCACTCCAAACAATGAGAGCTTTGTGTCCTCTCTCCTCTCAGTGTGACAGAAAACGTGTCCGTTAGCGGCTCCTACGGAGGCGGCGGGGATGACGAGGAGCAAGCCCTGCTGGACCGCATGGCCAAACGCGAGGAGAGGCGGCAGAGGCGCATGAAGGAGGCGCTGGAGAGGCAGCAGCAGCCGGACCCTGCCGCCCCGGAGGCCAGCGACGGCGCGGCCCCAGAGAAATACAACGCGGAGGAGGAGAGGCCTTCCTCCTGGCGCAAGGGGCGTTACCGCGACAGCGTGGAGGAAGAAGAGAAGTCCTACAGCTCCAGACGAGAGAAGGAGCAGGACTGGCCGAGAGGGGACGCCAAGGCAGCTCCCGAGGGGGAGGAGGAAGAGGAGGTGGAGCAGAAAACAGCCGAGGTGGAAGTCATACCGAGAAGGTCGAGCTTTAGAGAACAGGTAAGTCTTCTTTATCCGTGGTCATTCAATTGATCCATCTATTAAAGGGTTTTTTTTTTTTGACCGCCGTTCCCGCCAAATGTGTCTGCAGAAATCAGCTGAAGAAGCCGAAACGCAAAGCAAGGTATTATCTGTTCGTCCTTCACGCTGTCTACTGAAAATCCACAAGTCAATCAGAGATTTGTGTGTCAAAGAGATGCTGTAATCTCTTTTCATAGGACCTCTCTGAAGAAGAGACTCGCTCTGTAGTCAGAGAGAGCTCGAATCAGGCCGAGTCAGCACAGTCAGAGGAGGAGGAGGATGCAGTAGCATCAGGGGAGGCTGAAGAGGTATCTGAGGATCGTAATGTAGATAATTCAGCCCTGAGCAGGAATATGTTACTAAGCAATGACACCGAGGAGGACTTTGAGGTGTCAGAAATACTGCACGCAATGGATATTGAGGTATCACCGACGCGGTAAGAAACCCAAGTAGAGGTGTGATGCACGGCGCACAAGGTGTTTGTGGGTAATTTCAGTGTCCTAACGACTGAAAACGGTAATTAGGACTGCATTCATGATATCGTCAAAAAATGTGTCCAAAGTGAATTAAGAAAAAAAAAATCGTCACTAATAAACAATAACAGTATTTTTGATGTGGCGTGAAATCGGTTAGCATACTTGCTACAGGAAGTTGCACTGGAGAAAAGCTGGAAATAAAAAAAATTAAAGATAAAATTATGTTTAAAATTAAAATTATCCACGACTTGCATAAAAGCAAAATAGAGTACAATTTTACGAACTTTTTTAAAGCAATTTTGTCGTGTCTCCTGTAAAAAATGCATTTAGCTTGACAAAATTACGTAGTACTTTCGCTCAGAGAACTTTTTTTTCATTCTTTCATACTGTACGAATTACAAAGGTTTGAATTTTGAGAGTTGAAGCACGAGATACAAGTGTTTAGAGTTGGCATTGTGTGGTTTTACTACCTTAAAATATTTACAATAATTGTAAAAGAAAACAAACTCAAAAAGCTAGCCATTTTGTAGATTTAGCCTATTGCGGATTCATTTTAGAACGTCACTATTACGATAAAAGAGGGACTACTGTACTTTATACGGTATAAAACTCTGTGCGGTTTTACTTTTTAACTTTTGCTAGAATTTTCTTACGAGAACAGTGACACCCGGTGGCCAATGAAAGCCATAGCAGCCTGCCACTAACAAGATGAATGCATTAAACTTTATTTATATCACGCTTTACAACTTCTTTCAGTGTACCAAAGTGCTTCACAATAAAAGAAAGAAGGAAGTTTAAACATAGGTCAATTAAGGACAAAAAAACACCACACAATTATAAAAGCAGTCTGCAGTAAAATATATAAAACTAAATAAAAATACACTAAAACAAATAATGCGAGGTTCACCTGCGCCCTTCCAATCAAACAAATGACAAACTTTTTCATTCATTTTGTTTACGCTGAAATTATCAAAACACCTCAACTTGTCTGGTGTGGTTTGCACTGTTTGCTGTTCCGTGAAGTGTGGTTGCAGTCGTGACGTCTTCGGTTTGTTGCGTTTTAGTCTGCATGGTTTTCCACCTCAGCCTCACATGTCACTGATCCTCACAGCTCCACACGAGGAGGTTTCTCTCTCACCGTCCACGCTTCCCACTAGATGACTCTCCACGGCCTCACCGCTACGCGACTTTTTATTATTGTTTGTTGTTTGTGCTTTTGCGTACGGCTACAGGTGAATGAGGAGGGCGTGGCTGGAGAGGACCTGAGGAAGCACAACGGCGGGCTGTGTGAGGAAGCGGCTCCCAAACAGCACAGGAAACCTGAGAGGACCCTCAGGTAACCACAGGATTCTCACTCTGAGGCCACAACTTATGAAAAATGCAAGACAGTTTCAGATTCCAGCTAAAAAAAAAAACACCTAAAAACGATAGATCAGATAATACCTGAATCAGCATCTTCTTTTATGTTTTTCTACAGTTATGTGTTTTCAACTTGCAGGTTAATAATAAGTTGTGAGATAAAGCATAAAAATACAGATTTCTGAAGCACATCAAATCATCAAAAAACATGATTAATTGTATTTATTTATATTTTTGAAACAACTTTCTAAATCCCTCTGCTGCTGAACATGCTGGTGTTGGCGCTCAGCTGTGTTGTGGCTCCTTTGTGTAGATGGATGCGAGCTGCTTGCATATGCTGCACAGGAACGTATTGATGCTGCGCTCTGACATTTATTGTTTGTCACGGCGGCCGGCATCAAAGCATGAAATTGTTGCCCGCGGCTTCTGCCAAATGATTGAAAGCATATCTGATTGCGATTTTCAGGCAAACAAGTTGTTGTTTTTGTTTATATATAAAGAGCTGTGGCAGAGCCGGCGCCGTTTAGTGTCAAAGGTGACCCCGAAGTAAGGCGCTTGAAGCTCGGGCGCGACACCTGAGAGGCAACGCGAGCCGTGGAAGGATTGTTGATTCGGCGGGGTATCAAGTGCATTTGTGTTTCTGTTGGCAGCCGTGGCAGCGTGCGCTCCGCTGAGGCCGCCGTCGCCGCCGCCAGCGAGGAGCAGGATGAGGACGCCCGCCTGGAAGCCGAGCGCAAACTGGAGGAGCTGAAGCGCCGGCGCGACGACGCGGAAAGTGAGGAGTTTGAGAGGATGAGGCAGAAGCAGCAGGAGGCCGAAGCCGAGCTGGAGGAGCTGAAGAGGAAGAGGGAGGAGAGGAGGAAGGTTCTGGAGGAGGAGGAACGGCAGAGGAAGCAGGAGGAGGAGGAGCGAAGAGCCAGAGAGGAGGTGGGTTTCTCCCCTGTTTTCATTCTGGATTTGGACTTTCCACCTGTGTGAGCTGAGAGCGATGCGTCATGTTTGACCTATCGTGTTTTCTGTACCTTAAGCTGCACTAAAAGGCCGGGATGACTTTAAAAATGACCGCGCCTTATAATCCAGAGCGTCTTATATGTGGAAGAATTCTGGTTGTGTTCAATGCTCTTCCAAAGTGTTTTTTTTTATATTACAAGCAAGTGTAGGTGTTATTATGAATTTGCTAATGCAGATAACATGTACAATTGTTGGACTATGTTTTTTCTATGGTTCGGAGTTAGTGTAGTCATGGTAACAACTGTGTTAGCGGTTTTAGTGGAGTTTTTATGTGCTGCAAAGTTGGGAGTTAGTGCAGTAAAAATAACATTTGTTTTTGCAAGTTAGTGTAGCGTAGAGTTAGCGTAGTAATGATAATGTTTGTGTTAGAGGTAATAGTTTGTTTTGTTTTTTTTTTTTGCTTTGCAAACAAGGTTGGGAGTTAGTGTAGTCACGGTAACATTTGATTTAGCAGTATCAATCTTTCTTTTACATGCTGCTAACAATGTTGAGATTCAGCGTAGTCATGGTAACCTTTGTCTTTGCACTGTCAATCAGTTTTTTGCAAGTTAGCATATTAACGATAATGTTTATTTTAGTGATGCTAGTTTTTTGTGTGTGTTGCTAACACAGTTAAAACATTAGTATTGTAATGGTAACGTTGTTAACGACTAGTTAGCGTTTGCTTTAGCATCATCAGTCTGGTTTTGCAAACAAGGTTGGTAGCTGCGTCAGACTGGATTTTTTTTCTGGAGTTCGCCCTCTCACTGTAATGTTTATTTTAGCAGTATCTGTCTGTTTTTTTACGTGTTGCATCAATGTTGGGAGTTACTGATTTTGTGAATACGCTAACGCTTCTAATGTGGCTAACTTGTAGCAGGTCACAAACAAGCTCCAGAATTGCTGTGAACAAAGTTAATAAAGTCAAAGACCCAATCAGAATTCTCCCTAGCACTTCCCCCTCCCCTCCGTTTGAAGGGAGAGTTTAAGTGTAAGTTTGTCCGGTGCACTCTATAGTCGGGAAAACATGATAACTTCGGCTCTTACGTGTCCTCCCTGCCTCATGTCCTCATGTCCTCACGCCTCACGTCCACGGACGTGCAGCGTCACTCACTCCCCTTCGTTTTGCCTCAGAGGCCCGGTGTTCTCCCCGTTGCCACGGCGTCTCGTCTTTGTTAGTCTTGGCTCGGAACGCGGCGGCCCGTCTCTCGCCGTTTCTTCTCCTCTTGTATGATGTTAATGAGGCCTTTTGGTTTGTAATTAAAAGATGGCCCAGAGATACAGAGAGACTAATTAACCACGACATGGAAGCTGGAGAGCGCTGATACACTGCCAGGCTCCAGCCTTCCTTCTCAACTCAATGGAAAACATTTAGACAGTAATTGTTCCTCAAACTGTTCACTGACGTATCTGAATTGTTGACACACTTTCATGCCAAAGTTGGCGCCGGTATCCGAGTCTTTCAGTCTTACCCATGAATGAGTTTTTTCAGAAGAGCTTTTTTCATCGGCGTGATGCTGAGGTCTTGATGTTACAGGAGGAGAAGAGGAAGATGAAGGAGGAAATCGAAAGGAGGCGGGCAGAGGCCGCCGAGAAGAGGCAGAAGGTGGATGACACGATGGACGGCGAGGGGAAGCCCTTCAAGTGTGTCAGCCCTCGAGGATCCTCTTTGAAGGTAGGAATAGCCTCGGGTTTAGATTGGATTTAAAAAACATTAAGTTAACATTTGGTTTTTAATCAAGCTCTTTATATACAGGCTTAAAAGTGTTTGTGCTGTTTTAATTTTATGTATTTATTTTAATCATCTTTTAAGAAATTGTTCTAATTTAACGCTAATGATTTAATAACAAACTCCACTTTTCAAACAAGCTTTAAGATCTAACGAGGATTTGTTTGATTGTTGCAACTGTTTCTCTCAAAGATTCTTATCAGAAGGCTTTGGAGGGATGACCCAAATTCAGATTTCTTTTTTGTCAGTTTGTGAAGCTCAGCTTTATAAAACCCTAAAAAAGATGCACAGCTTTGATAAAACTCTTTAGTAAACTTTCATTAAAAAAAGATACATAAAAAAATCACAAACCACAAACTTTTTTTAACCTTTGTGCAAATGCAACTGTAAAACATGAAAAAAAACAAGTAAAAGGAGTGTGTTTAGTTCATTTTATTAAAAAAAAGGACCAACATTAAATAAATGTATGTTGATAAGCTAAATGTAAAAACATGTAGTTAGTTTTTTATTTAGTATTTAGTTAAATGTTTTGGTAACACTTTAGATGAGGTGCTGCTAATCACTAAATATGTTGACAAAGGTAGTTAATACATTTGTTAAACTTGTAAGCAGTTTGTAGACAATAGTCTCACTTTAGATGTTAATGAATCTTACCAAGTATGTTAATTAACCTTATTTGGCTTATTGTGCTAATAAATGTCTTACTAACACCCTATATACATATAAATAATGTTTTAATAAAGCATGTTAAGGAATCTTAATTTAAAGTATTACCAATTTTTTTTGCTTGGTCTTAATTCTGTATTTTATATAATTACTATTAATTTTTTTATCTTCAGTTTTTCTCCTAAATTAAGTTCTTTAGGATCATTTGTAGCAGAGACTTATATCTCTCTGCATGTTTATGTCATTTACATACAGTATAACTATAATAATAATAATTTCTTCTTTCTATCTGATAATATTCAATGAGTTATTATTTCACCTAAAGAACCTTAAACACTAGATTTATTTCTAAAACCACTAATGGTAAATTCACATTCATGATAAATTCCAACACTTGATCAATTTAAACTCATGGTGAATTCACACAAATTGTGTTCAAGCATTAAACACAACAAGCACATAGTCAATTCAAACATAAGTAAATTAAACATGGGAAATTCACACATGTTAAAATCAAACACAGGATAAATTCACACTCATGGTAAATACACTTACATGTTAAATTCACTCATGATCAATTCACAGACATACCTGATTCTAGACACAACTTTCAGTCATTCTCCTCGTGTGTCTTAAGGTTGAACATTTCTCGACACCCCCAATTTTTGCTTATTTTATTATAAGTAGAAGGAAAACAAAACGGTTTCAATTGACTTTCATGAAGAATATTTGCATACAACTGAGCTTAGTGAAACATGTTGGTATCATTATCACAAAAAAGTGAGAACTTCAGACAAGTTTATCTAGAGCAGAGATGTCAAACTCCAAATCCAAAACACACCAAGGGTCTGAACAGGATAAACATTTATTAAACACACTAAAACTACATTTTTAAAACTTTAAAACGTAACTTTTGAACATAACTATGAAAAAAAACTGCAAGAAATTTTATTCCAGAATAAATCAACTTAAACCTTAAATCATTTTAAATATTTTACTCTCTGTAAAAATATATGTTGTCAAAATGATACAAGTTAGCGTCGGGTCATTAATGATCTGGAGGGCCGGATAGAATTACCCGAGGGCCGGATCCGGCCCCCGGGCCTTGACTTTGACACGTGGTTTATGTTTGAGCCTCTAAATTTGGTGGAGAAAGCTTGATGGTGAAACTGGTTCAAAATGACAAAATCTGCAACAACTGGTTAAATTGGTGCTTCTGCTGCTCTGCAGAATCCTTGAGGGACTGACTTGGTGTCGTAAAACTCAAAGTCAACACAAAAAAATAACTGAAAGTATTAAATGACAGGTCGCCTGCATGCGGACCCCTCACCTCTTTAGGTTTCCTACAAAAGCTGTTATCTGACTGAGATAAAGGAGCAGGAAAGCTCCATGAACTGAGCAAAAATCTGCAGCAGATTCAAAACGACTTTAAAATTCTGCTGACATCTGCCCTGTCAGTTAAAAGAAGAAAAAAATCCTTTTTTGCAAGTTCTTTTCCGTCTTATCCAGAGATGAATGTTTGTCATGGCAAAAGAACGTTTAATCATCTCAAATGTGAATAAATGTCTCCACTGTTGCCAAAAGGCAACTCCCACACATTGAAAATCGAGGGGGATTTTCAGCCGGAGTAGAAAATCTAATTAGTGACAGTTAGCTGCGATATCCATCTGGTCCTTCCCAGTGCAATTCCAGAATGAAGGTTTAGCTCTGATAGTGAGCTCTGATCACTGTGAAACCAGAATGGAGCTGGAACATCACTGCTTTTGTAAATACAACTGTTAAATGTAATTCTCCATCCCACTGCACTCGCCTGGCAGACACAGCTCTACTATGTGGTCATGTTTACTGTACGTACTGGTATGCACGTCTTCCTTTGTGCATGTGGGTTTGCTGCATGATATTTCTTTTTCCCCCTTCGGTTTTTGAAGTATTTTCTGTCTAGACACTATTTTATGATGGATGAGCTTAGTGCATGCTTTGTAATGTATCCAATAAAGGTCTGGAATATAAATATATATCTATATATATATATATATATATATATATTTGGGGGGGTATACATGGTCCTTTACTTTGACTATTTACGAGAACATAAATAATACAGAATTTTTAGCATGTTAATAAATCATAAACTGTAAATGTAAGTGATCCAATAAACATAACATCACTGATTTGGTGGTGATATGCTAGCTGCAACATTTATAATTCAACTATGTTGGTTAGCGATCTCATTAGCATAATGGCTATGCTTTCTTCTTTACCAACACGTCTTACTAAATATTACTAATTTGTGGACATATAATTAAATTTTAGTCAGCATCGTAACAAAACTAAAGTTGAACACCATGCTCACGATTTTTTTTTTAAACAGCGAATATGATGTCACAGATTTTGAAGAAATGAAAACCTACTAATAGAAGCATTTTATAACAACTTTTTAGGAATCCACTGTGTTCTAATGATAAAAATGTTAATTGTTTATTTAAAAAATATATTTAGATCATTTAAAAACCTTTTTTTCCCCTCAAAAAAATTGTTCACACGCAATGCATTGTGGTCCATATTCCCCAATTTAGTGAGCACCAATGCATGCTGGTTTTTCCCAGAGAAATCTGGGTAATTTCAACGACATTTTGGAATTGTAGACTGGGACAGCAAATTGCAAAGGCACTATAAATTGAGTAGTGAAGGAATTCGGACATAGCCTGTGAGTCTTGCTAACATGCTAACGTCCTCCTATTTTTTCTAATGAGAGAAATGTACAGATAACTTAGTAAAAGTTAGCATTTTAATACTTTGATAACCAGAATTCATGACAGAATATTACAAATTAGGCTGAAAAACATCTATGCAACAAAAATGGCTGTTCAGCTTCAACTGGTACCATCCATCAATGCAGCAAGCTAGCGTGTTAGCATCCTCTAATATTTTGTGTTAAAATGAAGTGTTTTCACACAGCATTTATAAAATGATTTAAGCCCCCAAGGATGCATTTTTTTCATGGAAAAACTAAAAATTATCTGGAAAATTAGTATAATGACTGTTTTTTTTTGTATCATAAAATAACTAAATTAAGTTAAAAACAAAGTTGGCCAGGGTTAATGTTAGCCTCCTTTTTTAACAATTGAATGCTAGTAAAAAATTAAAGATTTCCAGAATAGGAAAAAGAAAACTTTAATATTGTCTAAACTATTCTGTAAAGTTAGAAGGGAATTAATTTTTCTTGTGTCCAAGGATTAAAAAACAAGCACACCTGAAAAACAAAATGGCTGCACAATCGTAGTTGCTACCATAACAAGCTAGCCTCACAAGGTAGCCTTCTTTTTTTTTGTTTTTTTTGTTTTTTTTTTTTTGGGGGGGGGGGTATAAAAAATACTTTGTTGTTCGTCAATTTAAGCTTAATTATTTAAGGCCTTGGATGATAAAAAAAAATGTTTTAGAAAGTTTGATCTGTTTTTTATTTATGCAATCATGAAATAACACGTTAGCGTCAAAGTTAGTTGCACTCTTTTGTTGCTAATAGGATAGCATGTTAGCTTCCTTTTATTTTTGCTATTAAGAGTTTTCAGTTAATCATTATATATTTGATGTAGTCTGTGTGTCATGAAGATATCATTGTAGTACATTAGCGCAATTCAATGGCACAGCTAAGCTAGCTTATGGCGCTAACATGACGCTGTTATTTTTTTTTTACATTCTCTGCTAGTTGGTGTTTCCTAATGTTTCTAAAAATCAAATATCACCTTGTTAATTTAGTTTTTGTTTATTTTTATTTTAGAATTGCACATAAACTTTATATTTATTATATAAATCAAACTATTTCCTGCTTAATTTAAACACTGAAGCCTTTTTCTGCTCCAGTGACATTCATTTAATACAGACTATTCACTTCTTCCCCTCTTTTATTTATAGCTCCTTGATTTTTTTTGCTCCACAGCTGACTTGGTATGAGTAAAAAACCGTGTTGGTACTCGGAATAAGCTCCTCCAGGAAGGCACAATCCCTAAAGCTCACCTTAATGTTATCAACAGTAACCCAGCAAACCCTGCTCTGTGCTGCAGATAAAACAGAGTGTAATCTGGTAGAGATGGACAGAAGGCGAAAATGAAGGACAGACGGCGCGGATATGCAGGAAAGAGATTAGGGTTAACAGGATTACTGTAACTGCTTTCGAATGGCCACGGCTCTTTAAAAAAAAACGCATCTGAGAACGGGGAATTTCCTGTCAGAGGATTCTGGGAACTCCCACATTCAGCAGCTGAGTGCAAAGTCTGCTTTTTAGAAGAAGGCAGACTAGATTTAGCTTTTATCTGCCCCCTTTTTTTAGCAGACCTTTTTTGGGGACAAAGGCACACACGTGCTACCCTCTGTGTTAGCCTCCTTGTCATATATCATAAACAGTCCTCTGAGATTCCCACAGTTCCTGCAGTAGCAGCAGGGATAGGAACCAACCTTTCTGTGTGTGTGTTGCAGTGCATGTGGTTGCACAGAGAGGAACAATCAGTTGCATTGTTTTGTTGCCGGTCAGAGGACAGGAACTTAATGAGCATATGAAGAAAATGAGACAGAATGAGACAGTGCCCATTAGAAGAATTAATGGCACGAAAGCTATGCACCAAACAGCTTATAAGTTTGTGAATAATTACGGTTCAGCCGAGACCTGAAACCACGTTTCTGTCCACAGACTTGGCCTCAAACAGGAACTGGTTTGGAGTGTGTGCAGAAGATCTTCTCTAACTTCATATTTCTCTGTGCAGATCGGAGAACGGGCGGAGTTTCTGAACAAGTCGGCTCAGAAAAGGTAGAAATACAGTTATATAAACTTTAGCATACACTCAATCTGCTGGAGTCTAAAACACTCCTATCATCTTTTCATCTATTTTAAAAGTGCTTCTAGTGGTCTTTAAATTATGATTTTACCGTTTTTAGCCAAAATCAAAACTCCTGTCAGTTCAGGAGCATGTTAAAACGCCATTTTCATCGGAGTGGATTTTTTTAAGGTATTGTTCTGTATGTTTCATGTCTACAGTTCTGTGAAGGCGTCTCATTCTCCTGTGGTGTCCAAGATAGACAACCGGCTGGAGCAGTACACCTCAGCCGCTCAGGTTAGCACGGTGTGTTCGCTGTGAAACTCTTCTATTATGCTTTTATGTTCTATACTCCATCCTGGTTTAACAACTTGACATAAAAGAACTTGAGGCTGCACATAAGTGCATTTGATTTGGTTTCTTTCTTTATTGCAAGAGTGTTCTACGGCAACACATTAGGGACAAAAATCCCACTATCAGTGTATGACACGGCACGACAAACCTTAAATCCATAATCCACATTTCTGTAACACCAACTGCATACATATTTCTATCTACTTTGCTTTAATAAACACTTAATGCTTTTGAATATTGTTTTTAAATAAGAAACATTACAGGAGGCTGTATTTTATATTAACAGAACAAGAATTCAGGGATTCTTATTTTATTAATATTTTGATCAGTACTGAATATTTCAAACTTATTCATTCAAAAAATCCTAAAGTAATAGTCTGCATATCATGAATGGACCTTAACATTTTATCGCTGCAAGGCGCTGTCGAATCATTACAGTTCAAGATGTTCACAGATTCTGATTCTGGACTCAGTAAATGTTTAAAACTGACAGCAAAAGTCTTTTGGTTTTTCTGAACGCAAACAACGACCTGCTAAGGGATTTCTACAAAAAAAAAATATACTTTCAAAATTGAATTGAATTGAATTGAATGCCTTTATTGTCATTGCAGTTACAATGAAAATTCTTCCGATGCGAATTAAATAAAGAAACGGCAAAAAGACGGCTGCCAAGGGACCGTCTGCAAAGTGCAAACTCTAGGAATAAGTGATTAAAAAGTAATCCATAATCTCTCACGAACCATCAGAACTTATAATAGTTTCCATTGATGTGCGCTAGTTTGTCATGGATACATATCTCATTTATGCCACAACGATTCTTAAAGAAAGTAATTATTAAGTTTCATTTTAGCGTTTAATAATTCAGACCATAATAAAACTACTAAACTTTCTCACAACTTTCTAAATTATCACCTATTTTACTAGTTAATAGTTACTAGTTAAATACATTTTACTTCAAACTACGTCACAGAAGTGCTGTGTTTGAGTGTTACATGATAAAAGAAGGTTAAAAAAAATAACATTTGGGGACAACCTGGATATTTTTTTTTTTCTTTTTTTAATGAAATTTTTTAAATGTGTTGCAAAAGTATCAGACAGGGTTCCTGCGGGGTCTTGAAAAGCTTAAAAGAGTTGAACTTATAAGTTTAGAAATACTACCTGAAAAAGCCTTAAAAAGGTCTTGAATAAAATGACAAAATGGAATTTTTTTAATCACGATTATTTTGAAAAAGTCTGAAATGTAACTTGACGTAACATGTAGGAACTGTGATCAGATTAAGACTGGATCTGCTAAATCAGATCACCTGATCCAGACGTCCTTTTTGATTTGCTAACTGTCTTGATTTCATCTGATTGCAGCCTTGAGTGTTACTCATCAGCTCACACTGAGTGCATATGGAGGACGCTGCAGGCATGCGTCTCTGTTGTTGTTATTCGCGTACGGTGTTGTTAAATAAGACAGTAATCCGACATATGATCAGAAATCCCAACTATCTGCCACTTTCAACCTCTTTTTTTTCCTCTCTGTGCAGAGAGAGAATAAGGAGTCTCGGTCTCCTCGCTCCGGAGCGGTGGACCTCCCCATGGTCACCGACAGCATACGAAACATTAAGAGCATGTGGGAAAAGGGCAGCGTGTTCAATGCACCCGGCGGCGGCGGAAGTGCATTCAAGGTAATAATAATATTAATAATAGCAGTTAATGAGGCGGAGCAGGAAGAGGAAGGAGAACGGTTCTGTTCAACTTCCTGCTTTGTAGCTGTGATGATGGAGGCCGAACCCCGGCTGACCTCTGACCTTGTCCGAACAGGAAGCGGCGGTGATAAAGACGGGCGTGGCGGGCCGCATCAACGACTGGCTGAATAAAACCCCAGATGGCGGTAAAACACCAGGAGGAAAGCCCACGGTAAGTGGCTGCCATGGCAACCAGGAAACTGAGCGGGGAGTCAGGAGGGAAACTTTGAAGGAATCGTCAGGAGCTTCTGTCATAGTTTGAGGATTTAAATGTATGTTTTTATATGTATGAGTCTGGATTTTTAAAATATATACATTTAAAAAAATATATAGATTATTACTGCTTTTTCATAAAAAATGGTTTAGGTTTAAAAAAATCTTGAAAACTATGATTTTAAATGATTTTTCATAAAGATATATATTTATTTTTTTGAAAACTTTTTATCAAGCTGTAGATTGAAATATGAATTACATTTTTTGCTTTATAAAAACATAACATAAAATAAGTCTTGAAAAATAAAAATTGTAATGAATTTAAAAAATGAAGAATTTATAAATAAAGACTATAAATAAAGACTGTATTTTGTTCCATGAAAAATACTATAACAAAATTTGAATTTGTTTTCATGAATAAACTATTAATTTTTTTATCTTCTTAGGAATGTATCTATGTACTAAAGTTATCATTTATTCATTTATCTTTTTTTTACACTTTTGATAAATAATAATAATAATAATAATAATGCTCCAGTTTATTTTTAAACTGGCTTTCATCCCCACAGTCATCGTTCAGTTAAAGTAACAGAAATAAAAAGTAATTAAAACATAAAATATATTTAACAAATGTCAAAATAAAAGAAGAAATATGAATTATTTTTGTTACATATTACAATATTCATTCTTTTTTTTTACCTATTTTATTTTGTAGCTTCTTTTAAGCATTTTATTTTGGTATTTCAAGTTTTTTTTCGTTTATTTGAAAATGGGAGTCAGGCTCATGTTGGATCTGGCACCACCTGGTGGCCACTTGTGGAAATGACAGTTGCAGCTCTATTGTCTTGTATTGGCTTCTATGGAAATCTTCAAATCTCGCTTGGCAAGTTTTATGCTATCTCTGATCCTAAAATATATCTTTGCTCTGATCTTACAGTCCCACTTGTGCAAAAATAAAAAACAGTTTTGTTTTGTAAAAATATAGTACAAGCTTACTTTTACAAAAAACTTTGTATCGTCTTAAATCTCCTTTGGTGATGTGATGGAGGTTTCACCCCAGAGTTTGTCATTTTCCACTCATTCCTTCAGCTCGTCTGCCGTTCTTCTGGCTTCATTCTCACCTCTGTGTCTTGGTCTCCGGCTGTTGTCACTGCAGAATTGTATCAGATCGCACAAACGCTAAAACTCTTATTTTGCTTTGTGGTTTCCTGAAGGATCTGAAGCCCGTCGACGTGACCAACAAGAGGAGTTTATGGGAAAACAAAGGCGGAGCTTCGACAAAGGTAAAAATACAGATCTCATCTTTAGCTCCTGTTTTGACATTTTTTGGACCACTGTTAATTCCTTAACCGTGTACAGAATTTACGCAGCACATTCTGCACAAGAAAAGAGCTAGTGTGAGTTATTTAGGCGTTACCAGGAACATCTCAGGTGTTAAACGGTTAAGGTGCCAAGCATGTCCTGCTTTTAACAACCGTTTTTTTCCGCATTATAAGTTGCATTTAAGAGCATTGATTTTTATTTATTTTTTTAAAGAACCACAGACATCCTTGTAATCCAAAGCACCTCATATATAAATTAATTGTGTTTGTGTTTACTGATGTCAAACGGATTTTGAGAGATCACAGCGCTCCGTTAAAATGTTTGATTGGGCGTTATATTAAATAAGCTAACATGATTAGCATGTAGCGGTGTCGGACTGTGTTTTTTTTTTTTTTTCTTTTACGTGTTACTAACAAGGTTTGGAGTTAGCGTAGTCACTGTAACGCTAGTTTTTTATGTGTTGCAAACAAGACTGGGAGTTACAGGTGTTGTAAACGCGCTAATGCAGCTAGCGTGTTGCGGTGTCGGACTATGTTTTTATGTTACTAACAAGGTTGGGAGTTTGCATAGTCACAATAACGTGTCTTTTAGCAATATCAGTCTGTTTTGGGTTTTTTTACGTGCAACAAAGACCGGTTGGAGGTATAGGTGTTATGGAAATGTTAACATGCATCAGTGTCAGACCATAGTTTTTTTTTTTTTTTTTTTTTTACATGTTAACAAAAGGGTTGTGAGTTAGCATGACGTGTTTTAGCATTATCAGTCTTTTGCTAACAAGCTGCTAATAAGCTAGGGCGTTATTGGAAATATTTTAACGCAGCTAGCATGTAGCGGTGTCCGACTGTTTTTATGTGTTACTAACAAGGTTGGTAGTTAGCGTAGTCCTAATAATGCTTGTTTTAGCCGTATCAGTGTTTTGCTAACAAATTGCTAACAACTTTGGAAGTTATTGTAAATATATAGTGGTGTCAGGCTGTTTTTTTTTTTTGTACGTGTTACTAACAAGTTTAAGAGTTGGCATAGTCACAATAACGTTTGTTTTAGCTGAAGAGTTTGTGTTTTACATGCTGCAAACAAGATTGGAAATTTCTGGTATTTTGAATGTGCTAATGCAGCTAACTTGTAGCGATGTTGGATTGGGAGTTTTTTCTTTTACATTTTACTAAAAAGGTTGGGAGTTAGTATAGTCACAGTAATCCTCGTTTTTTTTAAGCATTTCAAACAAGTTTGGGAGTTCCAAATATTGTAACTACGCTAACGTGGCTAATGTGTTACTGAGAACGAAGTCAATAAAGTCTGTTTGAATTGGTACATCCTAAAGTTTGGTGTGCTGTATATAAGACACAAGCTAAAATAGGCTGCTGTGCCTATAATCCGGTGCTCCCTATAGTGCTGAAAATCCGGTGAGTGCTTTGTGGTTCTGGAAAACGTTCCAGTCAACAACAAAAAAAGCAGCACTGCAGGAATCTCATGACCCTGATGTAGCAGCAGGTCAATAACACTCACTTTCTGTTTGTTTTTGTGTTCAAGAACTCTCATAGCTAGTTGACCTCACTGTTCAATCTGGAATAAAGCCCGGAGAGGTAAAAGGAATTAATCCCAGTTTGCTTTCAATCTTTTGTCACAGAATCCTGCGCGGTTTGCTTTCACCCTGTTTTTGTTGTCCTCCTTTGGCTCGGTTCCACTCTGCTTTGCTTTGGTTGGACACTTGTTTTAGCTCTCGAGCGTCCAAAAGTTCCAGTCTGAAAACCACAGACAGATGGATTCGATGCTAAATCGTGAGCGCTAAGCGTTGACGGGATTCCAAAAATTGCACAACATTTGGAAAGAAACTCTTTAACGAAAGCACAAAGCGACAATATCAACAAACGCCTCCGTCAAAGCCACCGTCCATGCCAAAACGGCTGTAATTTGTTCGAGCAAATCTAAAGCACACCTTCAGAAGAAACCGCATCTGCTGTCCAGCTGCTGCTTACACTTTTTGTTTCCACTCATGGCTGTGTCTGATCACTGCTGCTATTCTGGAGGACCACACACCCCTGTTCTCTGCCCAACTTTTTATTGCTCTAATGGAGAAACTGTTAGGCTTTTTTTGAACGCGCCTCGCTGGGCTTCTCGATGGCAGTTTGACACCTAATTAAATCTGATTAAGCCCGACAAGAATAACCCGTCTTATCTGGATTTCTATTCATAGTTTTCCACAAATAAAAGCCCTAAAAGAAGACGCCATCTATGCTTCTTCTTCTTCTCCCAAACTGGCCTTAGGGACGTCTCTGCCTTCAGCATTCCTTCTGTGCAGACAGCAGCTGTGTGATTGAAGGGCATCGCTGTCATTAACTGGCGATGAAACGTTGTGATGTTTGGCGAGCTGGAATGACGACGATGACAGCCGGTGTGAAGAGAGTTCAAACATCTGCAGAGATGAAGGTGATCGGACGGATGCTTTGTAGCCTTACCATCCTGTTCTTCTGTTTTCAGGTGGCAGGCAGAGGGGAAACCAAATCAGTTGCCAACGGTGAGTCTTATTTTAACCAAACCTTTGACCTCCACATTGTGGCTTTTTGATAAAAACATGAGCGAGTGTTTTCCGATCATGAGAAAACTGATTGCTCCCCTTCCCCTCTCTACGGCTTCTCTCTATTCCTACATTTATCCCTCCAAGCAGAGAGATTGATAAAAAAATATTTAAGTCCGATTGTCTTACATTAATCACTATATCGTGTGCTCGCCATTTTGAATCTACAATTCACTAGAAATTTCCCAGAAGTCTTTGCAAAAAATTAGCATGCATCAATGCTTGCTACATTAGCAAATATACACCACAATGCATTGGGATCCAACAATTTTTGCAAAAAAAAAGTATTTAAACGTAATTTTAAATAAATCATCCACAATTTTCATCATCCGTTCATAAATAGACGTCGTAAAAAGTTCGTATTGATTAGATTTTCCCTTCATGAAATCCGTGATGTCATATCCACCCTTAAAAAAAAAAAAGTTGTGACCATGGAATTGGAATTGCTTTTAAAATCCAGGGCACTAGATAGTACTGTCTACTTAAGCGCATAGCTGCTAGCTCTCTGAAAATACAAAACATCGGTTTTATACCTTTAAATCTAAACTTCTGTACTTCTGTTTCTTTTCCATACCACAAGCACAACGCGGAACACCCTACCGACAAAAGGCTTGCTAGCCCTAAGTAGCTACGGCTCCTCCGTAAAAAAATAACCCTTTTAGACTCCTCTACAGCTTCAATGCCCCTACGATTGGAGAAGTAGGAGCCATACTGTAACTGAAATTTTTTCTTCTCTGAACCAATGGGTACTTCCTGTTTGTAACAAGAAGGGTGAGGGGGTTAATCAGTATAATTCTCATATACAGTCAACAATCAAGAAGTCAAAATCCCAAAGATTTCTATTGAGAAACCAGCAACTATTACTCAGTCATTCTATTTGTCAGAATAACCAGTCTTGTCCTACTCTACTCTTCTTTTTTTTAGAATACTTTTATATAGTGAACATTATTAAAGGTATGAACTGACCAATCAGATGCCTCGGTAAAAGTACCTGTCCTCACCATTGACTGTTGGAAATATTGTATTGACACGTCATGTAGCCCGCTTTCAACGTGTGGACTTCCAACAGGCTATGGTGGAGAGTGGTTGCCTTAGCAACGTTGACCAATTCAGACTAATCACTGCTTACTTTCATTGTCTGACTCCAACATGGCGCCCTCCGTATCACAAAAAATGGCGACTGAATCGACTTCATTTGGTTGGAGTCTGAAGTAAACCATTTTCTATGAGTGATGTCACATTCACTCTGTCCAGTTCTCGTATACAGTCAATTACCAGAATGTCACAAAGTTCTTCTAATTTGATATAAAGCGGATGTTTTGGAGTTTGACGACTAAAACAACCTTCAGTTTGTGACTGCAGAGTCTTTGTCTGAACATTCAGTCACGTTGAAGGCGCTCTGGCCAATCCTGAGCTCGTGGCCCCAAGTTGGCTGACAGTACAGCGTCTCACTTATTACTCTAGTTGTTCTAGAAGCACAAACTGCGTGTCGCTGAGGCAGTCAGAGCTGCTTTGCTCCCTGAGGTTTGGAGTACACAGCTGGCGCTCCACATGATCCCTCTCTGGCTCCGCACTCGCAGCATTCCAGCTTATCACAGGACAAATATCCGGGCTCTCAGACGCCGGCTGGAGCCTCCTTGTTTCAAGTGTGATACTGGCACTTGAGCTTTGATTTTTTTTTTTTTAACACCGAGTGGACCAAAGTCAATAACTCCACCACACCCCTCAGCCTGGAGACTTTTTTTGTTTTGTCCTGTTTGGCCTTTCGCTCCGCTGCGCAGCATTTCAGGATGCCACTTTAACATTGTTTGCTATTTTAAAATGAGATCAGCCTCCTCCTCCATTTGAAGGATTCCACACGCCCCGATTCCGTTTTAGCGCTCACACATGCCCGCTCCACCTCTCCAAACACGCTCCACGGGCGTGATGCCTCTCAGACCTTTGTTCACTCCCGCTCAGCCCTCTGTTGGTGCTCAGACATGATGAGTGCTGGAAGGGGGGCCTCTTGCCAGGCTGGTTTTTCACATTAATGGCTGGTATGCTGGAGATTAGAGCTCCATCCCTGTAAAGGATGACAGAGGATTTGTTCCAACCTTGAATCACTTGATGAAACTTGACGCTGACGTAGGAGAATAGCAAACGCCACTTCTATCTGTTAGAGCTGCAATGACTCAGCAATTATTAAAGGCAACAAAAATCTGACTAACAATGTTGCGTTGGTCTGTTCTTTTTATAAAAACTCAGCAACACAAACATTTGAAATAACCACAGTTTAAAATGGATTCTCTGGATGAAGTCCCACTAGCGCTAATGCTAGCATTTGCACAGCAAGTAATGCGAACCAATAATTACAAAGAAACTTTAACAAACACAACGTGGGATGAAATTTTGTTAACTCATAATATAATGGCCGACTATTTAAATAAGTACTTGGTAAGTACATGATAATTTTACTGCAGCAAATCCTGCTAATGCTACAGCTAACAAGGTTGCAACAGGAAGTGACACTGTTAAAGAATATTAAGTCATATATATTAAAGTATAAATAGAGCAAAAGAAAGACGAGAAAAATACTGATCAAAGTTGTGACTTGTGACCCACAGGCACTCCCCACCCCCGCTTGACAAACACTAGCATACGCTTCATTCTTCCCCTCCTCCTCAGCCACACTAGTCAAAGCCGGAAATTTTGTTTTCTTTTTTCAAAATGGCAGCTCTACTGTCAATTTATCTCCATAGCAACCATGTTATATTTTGGTCACATGGGCGTGACGAACAGATCTATGTAATTTTTAGAAGAATTGTCAAAAGTAAGCTTTAGAATTTCCTTGGCAACGCAGGTGTTTGTTAACCACTCCCACATTTCTAAAGTGTTCATATCATATGTTATACTCTTTTGTTCAGCTTGACCAGTAAACAAAATCTAAAATATTAAAAAACTGTTTCAAATGTCTTTTTTTGTTTACTTTTCCCAAGAATTTAGAACAAAGTAAAAAGAGTAAATTGCTGCCAGAAAGTTTTATTTAAAAATAGATGCTGTTTGAACCCAGAAACTCAGTTTTTTATAGCACTAAAAATAAATAAAGAGATGTTGCCAGATAAATTGTGGATAACAAATATTCTTTTTTTAATCAACAAAGAAGCCAAAACAAAGTGTGTTAGTTTCAACACTAGCTAGTTGTTTTTTGTTTTTTTTGTTTTTTCAATTTGCTCATAGAAGTTTCTAGAACATAAATGAACAGAGGCAGGTTTTCACAGGAAAATAAAGCCTCCTTTCAACTGACTGGTACGGTCTGGTCCAGTTTAGAACGGTCCAGGCAGTTCATGTGAGCGTTTCCACCTAAAGTCGGACCGCCACGGCGCATTGAGAATCTTTTTTTTCCACTTAGTTTTTGGTACTTCGTATTTAAAAAACATTTAGGCTATGTCAGTATTCCCCCCTACTCATTCAGTTTGTAGTGCTGTCCGAATCTACTAATTCCAAAATTGAGTGGACTGCAAAAAACTAGCATGCATCAATGCTCACTACATTAGCGAATATGGACCACAATGCATTGCAGTCTAACGATTTCAAACAAAAAAAAGGATTTAAATGTATTTTTTGAACAAACATCCACATTTTCATCATCAGAACACAGTGGAGTCATAAATAAACGTGAAATGATCGTATTTATTCGATTTTGACTTCATGAAATCGGTGATGTCATATCCTGCGTTTAGAAAAACGAAAGAAAAGTAGAGAGCATGGTGTCCGAATTGCTTTAAAAATCCAGGGTATTGGCTAGTCCTGCACTATATAGATTTTTAGTAGTTTGGGATTAGGGTGGGAATTTGGACATAGCCTCCATGGTGTCGCAATGACCTTCCGCCAAATTAAAAGCTTGAACAGAATAAAGGACTAAACCTGACTAAAACAACCAAAAAATGTCTGATTCAAATGTCTTTCTTTCTTTCTTTCAGGCATGGGGCACTAATGTCTTGAAGGAGCCACTAAAGCTGGGGACCACGACAATCCAAAAGTCTTCCTTTGACTTTTCTCCCTGAAGAACCAAATGATGATCCCCAACACCACAGGATGGCGGGACGCTGTCCTCGCACTGTACTGAAACAGCATGCATCACCAGGGTTGGCCAAGTATAGTGCCTTTGCACAAAATTATTATTATTATTAATATTATTGTTTATTTGCTTCCTAAAAAAAAGTCAAAACGCTGTGAAATTTGGACGATAGTCATTATCAATCAGTTTAAAGAAAACCCCTGCTGGGAAGAATTTAGATTTTTGTGTTTCAGGCTATGATTTCAAAAACTTCCAAAGAGACGTTTGACAGCAGTCCTCTCCCTCTTTCAGATGATTTTTTTTTCTTTTAATTTATATTTAAAGCTTCACACATGGTATTTTATTCAAGGTTCACCTGTTCAGGATAGATATAAGCACTTATAGAAGTAGCTGAACTCACTTATTATGTCTTAACAACAGTGCAGCAACGGTCTCAGTAATATAAGTTAGCACACGTGATTATTTTCAATATCATACGTATCATTTATAACATCAGTATACTCACAAAAAAAAGGTATTTTTCCTTCTTGTTTGTTTTTAGTATCCAAATCCAGAAGGCCATTATGACTTTTATTATCTTTTTGTGTCATTTTATTTAAGTTTTAATGTGTTTTTTCTGGCTTTTTACATTTTTTTTAAATCTTCAGACATTCCTCTTTAAACGCACGTGGTGCCTTCACTGCTTAAAGCTGTAGGTTTTTTTTATTATTATTTTTTAAATGCAAAGAATATGTGAAAACTTGTCACCTTTTTATACTCTTGTCTTTACAGGAACTTCTTAATTGTCTCTATGCACATTGAAGCAAACAAGCTTTGAAAGGGTCCTTGAACGCCTCGTAGCAACAGAACGATTGGAGACTTTAGTGTTTATTCACGCGCAGCAGCTGCAGCTTTGATAAGAACACCAAGGGTTCATCAGGGCATTAAATTGATCCATGTTTCTGCTCAAGATGACAATCACATTCCACGGCTCCTGAAAAGAGCAGGGGAGCTCGACCAAAATCTCTAGAAAAGTCATCAATGTGACGTTTGTGTTTTAATCATTTCTTAATGCTGTTTTTTTTTTTTTACAACTTTGTATTCATGTATTTTTTTATTCTTTTACTTAACCTGACACTTGTTTGTGTAGTGCTAAGCCTACAAAACATGTTACCTGTAGTCTCTGCCAGTTTCATATGACTTCCAACTGGATGAATGTTTTTCATATTTTACCTTTGACTCATCAGCAGCAATAAAGACAATAAAGACATTGAAGTTTTCCATGTTTTTGTTTCCTCGTCAAACATGTTTCTATGTTGTGTTTAGAGAGACGTCTTAACTAAAACCTGAAAATCTGTCGTTTTTGGCAAATTTGTTCAAATTGGTTGCTGGTCTACCTTTAGCATTGCACTAAATTGATCTACATTTTTTTTTTTTCATCACAAAAATTAAGTTTAAGCTAATTAATCTTCTAAAAATCACTAATTAACTTGTATTTGTGTTGAGTTATTTCTATGTTTTTGGGCTATACGTACAAAACGTATATTACATGTGCGTTGCTAGCTAAACCAGGTCAAACTTTGACCAATCAGGGACTCAGATTTGATAGTGACGCATTGAAATTCACCAAACGATTCTGCGGCAAGCCGGACATCTGTCTTAATTTATCAAAAAAATATATATATATGAACCAAAGCCACTCCCATACATGATGCTAATCCATATCTGCCGTTGCGAGGATGCTAGCGATTTCTGTTTCGCCCCCAAATTGCAAAATTTGCACCGTTTTGACATTTTGCACCAAAACCCCTTCCAACCGTAGGTGGTGGAAATGCACTAACAAACACTAGTAGTAGAAGAAGAAGCCCCTCCCTGCTTGTCCAGTGTGAACACCATGGGCTTAAATGCATGTTAAGAACACCCATTTCACAAAATGAAAGAATGGGTTTTATGAACAAAAAAATGTTTAAAGGATCAATCAGTAGTTAGTATTAAACAATAAAGGAAAATAAATGTTACAGAAAGGATCTTTTTTTAGAGTGCTAACTGTGTTAGCTAACCTTAGTTTGCTAGCAGCAGAACAGAACTCCAGTTTTTAATTGTTTATTCACTCTTGTTTATGTGTAATATATTTAATTCTATGCAATTTAGAAGATTCACATACATTTTTGCTATTTTAGTTTCGTTGAAATGCGTTTTTAGCTTCTAAAACTTGTCATTGCTAATTTGTAAATGTCAATGTGGAGCTGCGGTCTACAACCTGAGGCTCCAGATCCTCATGTGGGTCTTTAATCTCTCCATGGTGGCTCCTTGACCAAACATAAAATAAGTCATGAAGACTGCTGACTCAGCCATATGGACAGTCGGGAGTCAGCAGCTCCCTGCTAATGCTTAACCAAAACTACCTAAAGAAAACGAATAAACAAAAATAGTATTTTTTTACAGTCAGGATTACTTAATTAGCATTTATTAAATTTAGATTACTTACATTTATAAATTGATGGTTGACCTCTACATCTTAACTTCTTTACCCTTGTTTGTTGTATGTTTTCGATCCATCATTCGCAGTTCGCCAGTAGAGAAAAACACGCTTGAACATTTTTGCTCCACAGGCTCACCAGTCTGACCCTTCTATATTTCGTGCGGGCCACCTGCGTGTCCTGTACAGGTTTGCCCCTTTTTTCACCCACAGACTTCATCTACACGTTAGTTCACAGCAGGCTTGAAAACGTGTGTTCAAGCGACCGTTTCCAATGAAAGGTCTTTGTAGAAGCGCGTCTATGCCTGTTTTGGGCTTCCGTGTTCTCAAAACTTCATAAGTACTATGCAAGTTTTTAAGTCAGTTTTCTGGCTCTGTGTATAAAAAGTGCAGCGATTGAACACGCGTTAAAAGTTAAATCAGTTTAACCAATCAGAGATTCTAATGTAATAGGGACCTATGGATGGCGTCCAAAACTTTGAAGTACCAACTGTTTGAAAATTGATCATGGAGGAGAAATGAATAATTGTGGTTTGTGTCCAGATGGACTTATTTGACTCCAAGTCTTTCGTATGTTTTAACAGAGCTGTGAGAGAAAAAGTCTGCAGCAAGATTTGCAGCACTTTGACATTGTGCACCGAGCCTCCTCCAGCTGAGTACATGTGCTAGTATCAGAGACAGTCCAATGTGATGCTGCATCAACACCGGTCGAGTGTGGTGTTCAAGAACTCGCTGTATGCACTTTCTTGACTGTGCTCAGCCAGTGGTGTTCACACCGGACCAGCGCCAGGCAAGCATGTGTTTTTATTGTTGAGCCACAACACAAAAGCCACAATATAACGGAAGTGATTCACGATGGAAATTAATACCCCGAGAATAAAACTGGGGGATTCAGGTAACTATTGTTCTTCTTCTTATTGTCTTGATTTGAAATATAAACATAGTCGTGGAGCTGGAGCACGGCGGCCGCTGGAAAGCTCTGCTGCCCAGTGTCTGGTAGAGCAAGCGGACGTTAGCTGAACTAGCACACGCCGCTGCACAGGCTGCCAATCCCTGGGCAGCGGAGGTTGCTATATATATGCTGGCCCGCCAGGGGGTTAGCTAGTCGCAAACACGGCCGCTACAATCACTGTTAGTTATTCATTTATTCATTTATTCATTTCTGTTGTGAATCCTTTCCATTGTGTTGTGGCTTTTGTCGTCGTGTTTCGCCTTTTGTCATTGTGCTTTGAGTTTTGTTGTTGTACTTTGGGTTTTGTCATTGTGCTGTGACTTTTGTAGTTATGCTTCGGCTTTCGTCATTGTCCTTCAGGTTTTGTCATGTTGTGGCTTTTGTCGTTATCCTTCGGCTTTTGTTATTGTGCTTTGAGTTTTGTTGTTGTACTTTGGGTTTTGTCATTGTGCTGTGACTTTTGTCGTTATGCTTCGGCTTTCGTCATTGTCCTTCAGGTTTTGTCGTTGTGTTGTGGCTTTCGTCGTTGGTTAGAGATTTTATGCTTGAGCGTCATGGCGACGCCTCAAGCATTATTAAAAAAACCCAGGAGTCATTCTAACTGATCTCTCAGCCTCCATCACCGTAATGTTGCTTCAATATGTTAGCAAGATAACATCTGGCCGTTAGTAATAATCATCATATAATGTGATCTGGAGGGCCGGATCCGGCCCCCGGGCCGTGACACGTGTAGGACAGAACATGCCTGTCCATCACAAAAACAACAGACGAAAAAGCATCAAAAAAGCTCCCACTAACAATTAAGCTCCAACAACACATGCATGTTTGTGGATTTCTCAGCTCTCCCCTGACGGTTCTTTCCCATTTTCTCCCATGTGCTCATCCGATTATGATGAGCACATGACAGCCGTATTCATGTCAAGGTGTAACTCATGTTTCTGCCTCCAACAATAGAACTGCCTGCTACAGCCAGTCATGGAAACGCAACGGCACCACATGACGGACAAGTCGAGACATGTGACTTTTGGTCGGGGGTGGGGGGTCTTGATTGAACCCGTCTTTGTCTGGATGTGCAAGAATAAGACCTGCAGTTAATCCAATCTCCTCTTCGGACGATACGCATTGTTGGAGGTAAGAGTTCAGCGTGACTTAACCTTAGTAACCAGAGGGCAGGTATCAGAACACAGAATAATTCATGAAAATGGTTTTGACGTTAAAATTGAATTATAAGAGATTTTTAACTCTTCAATAATGGATTTTCTTGATTTGTTTCATGATTTCTGATTCAACCGGTGCATATGCCGGTGAAGAAGGTGCTAATCTGGCCCCTGAGACGGCCGTGTTGGTCGCATGCTTCACAGGCTTTAACTTAATGCTGCCTAATGCTGAAACCAGCACCCGCAACATTCCTGCCACTGTCGGACTGCGTGTTGTTCCACGCTTTCAGCCAGACGGAAACCCAGCGCACTCATTAAAGCAAATGCACATTTAATACTCCTGCTATGACAGTCCTCATACACTGTGGATTCTTTCTGGGTTTCCAGTCGGTGGTTTTCCTCTCGACCAGATGGATTTCTTTTCACATCTTCTCCGTATCTGCGGGCGCTGTTCACTTTTGACGTCAGACGCTCGATCTGGTAGCACGATTACCAACCGCACCAGGTCGCCACAAGCAGATGTGCTCGTTTCATTTTTTTGCTGACTTTGAAGAAACTTAAAAAGAAACTGATTTTCTCTCATTATGCATTGGATCTGAATAAAACTGTATTGTTTCAGTGAGGAAGTATCTCTTAAAGTCCTCTAGAGAGTTATTGTTGTCTAAATGTTCCATAACCAGCAGCTGAATGTTAAACCTGCAGCAGCAAAAATAGTCCGTCTGAATATGGGTCCCCCGACCATCGATTCGACTCCAGCCATTGTCAGGAGGAGGTGCTCCACACCTGTTCAGAAGCTCTGCCTATTATTTTTAAAAATAGACCACCGCTCTCCTCCCTCGCCGCACTCTCCAGCCATAGTGGTTTTTATGATCTGGCGATTTATAAACCTGTGGAAAAAAAAGGAAGCTGTTGTGTACGGTTCTATTCTGACATGTAACCTCATGACACTCGAGCATGACCTTGATCCCAAACATACCGCAGCTATTGTTGGAGCTCAACTGTTCCTCCAAACACATGTACTTTGTTTTGTTTCTGTCCAAAAAAACATATTGATTTTTGTTCTTGTTTTCACTTTAAGACCACTCTTTCCTACTGTTGTAGCTTAAGTACATGTTATTCACACTGAGAAACATGCAATGGAAAAGTCTTTGGAAAGGCGCTAAAATATGTTTTGAGATTCCGTGTTTGCTGCCACAAACGATTATTTTAATACTCAGCTGATTAGTTTTTATGATAGTTGACTACTCGGGTCATGTGCAAACTGGATGTAAAACACATCGTAACCATCATTTGTTTTAAAATGTAACTAGATATATAGCATTACCTGGGATAATGCTAGTGTGAATGCTGTAAGCTGAATTTAGCTGCTGAAGATGCTAAAACTGATAGTACAGCTATCAACTTCAGCTAAAAACACTGAAGCTGATAGGCAGCTAAAATATTAGCTAAACTCCAAAAAAACCTAAATTAGCCAAAATAACTAGCATGCAGCTAAAATATTAGCTAAACTCTAAAATAGCCTTAAAAACAAAAAAAAAAGCCTAAATTAGCCAAAACAGCTAGCATGAAGCTAACATATTAGCTAAAGGGTTAACATAAAATATGTGTGATCAGCAGTAGCGTACTGTCAGGGCCTGCAAAGCCTTCAATGAAAATTGTCTGAAAAGAAGCATCTAAATCCCAGAGAAATGTTTATATAAAAATATAAATTTGTCCAAAATATATTTTACATCATTCCAACCGTACTGTCAGCTTCTGTCACTGTTTTTTTCACATGTAAGTTTCTAACCTGCCTTTTCACGGAGACGTCAGGCAAATTGCGACAAGGAATCATTACTTCACGTTCACATTTAGAACGGTAAAGCTGACAGGTGAACACTGTTTGACACAATTTTACATGAATAATAAAAGGTAACCCAACCAATTTCAAAAGAAAAATTTACAATAATCATTTTATGAATGTCCTGCCCAAAAGTATTTTCATTTCCTCTTAGAACGTTCACAAATAAAAATACAACATTGAATAGTCCTCCAATGTAGACGTTGATTTAGTTGCTGAGTTATTGCGAAGGACATTCTTAAGATGGACTTTTCTGGAAAAATTGGACATTGCCAAAAAAGCCGACCAATCCCGAAGCTGGCGAGCATGTCTGAAGAGAAAAGGATTTGTCCATCACTTTCAGCGTTCTAGTAGTTCTGTCTGAGAAGGGTAACAGAGTTTTGTGGAAATATTGAGCCACAAATGGGCCAGAATGAGAACTTCCACGCCGCCACTGAACACATCACGCATCACGGTGGCTCCCACTGCATTGAGCTGCAGCGGCTCATTAACATCAGCTTCACGGCAGGATTTCAGACAATATCCATTCCCAGACAAAAAATAGTTTTGAGACCATGAAAAACTAGTGTTTATAACCCTCCTCAACCCCCAGAGATTTTGGGGGCACCAGGAAAAACTTTGGAAGACTGAAGGCTCAGCTCTTAAATGCTACTGGCGACCAGTAACAACATTTAGGTTCGGTTGCACTAAAATACGTGAAACAATGCAGCAATCTGCATCTTGATGCACCAATGACGTGTCGCCAACATGATTTTACTTCAGCTTTTGAGCTCGTCACACATAAATGTGAATAAAATCAGCTTTAATTAACTTCAAAGTTTGCTATGTAGGACGACAAATACAATTTAAATCTTTTTTGGATTTTATTTTTGAGTATTTTGCTAGAAAGAAACAATGCATCTAACATCATATATAGGGAATCTTTAGCTCCAAAAGACATATCTTAAGGTCCAAATACTCCCATATTTCCATATAAACAACAGCCCACTGCTCCAACCAGAAATAATTGATTTTATCATAATTATGAACTAGATATATAGCATTACCTGCTATTATGCTAGTGTGAATGCTGTAAGCGGAATTTGGCCGCTGAAGATGCTAGTGCTGATAGCTAAAAACGCTGAAGCTGAAAGCCAGCTAAAATATTAGCCAAATACCAAATTAGACTAAAAAAACATAAAAAAGAAGAAAAAAAACTTAGATTAGCCAAAACAGCTAACATGTAGCTGGAAAAAATAGCTAAACTTCAAAATATCCTAAAAACAGAAAAAAGTGTAAATTAGCCAAAACAGTTAGCGTGTACACATTAGCATAACTCCAAAACAGCCAAAAAAAAAACATAAAAAGAAAAGCCTAAATTAGCCAAAACAGCTAGCATGTAGCTGAAATATTAGCTAAACGTCAAAATAGCCTAAAAACGTTCAATATATTACTCTCCATAAAAATATACTCTGTAAAAATGATACAAGTAAGAAATGAGCGCAAGATAACATCGGGCCATTAATAAAAATAAAATAAAAAGATCTGGAGGGCCGGATAGAATTACCCAGAGGGCCGGACCCGGCCCCCGGGCCTTGACTTTGACACGCTTATTTTAAATCATTTCCTTTTTGCTTTGTTTGTGTGTTTTTGTGTCTTAAAAACATAACGCCCTCATGCATGTTTGCATTCACACATGTTTATATGTTATGGTTTTGACGCATGTTATTCTGCAAATTAATTCACTAACAAAAATAAAAGGTTTTGTCTGCTAAAAGGCTGCGAAGTAAACGTAAAGACAAAGCAAAATAAACAACAATAAACCGCAGTTTTCCTAGAAAATCTGAATCTTTCGCACAAATTTCACCCAAAAATTATTAGAAAATAGTGGAATTTGGTTGCAATCGCAGCCCTCACGGCGACGGTCTTTTGAAGTCCACCTCTTTGGATCTTTATTTTTTTAATACCTGGAAACTGTTTACGTGGTTTCATATCAAAGCCAAAACGCCGTTCGTGGCTCCAGATCCATCAGTCCGACATTAAAAAATTCATGCAGTATTGATGGCGGTTCAGGGCAGTCGGGGCTCCGGGCCGCTCTCCGCAGCCTTGATCAGTGCCAATAGGAAATGGCTGAGGATTAGGCCCGCAGGCTGTTTGAAGCCCTGAGCTTCTGCCTTCCGTGAACCGTGGAGGGATCATGTTTTATTCTGCAAGGCTTCCAATCTCACAGTATAAAGCAAAGTTCTCTCTGTTTGAGTCTCCTCGGTTTGGAAAAGTTGTTAAAAATGCTGAAATATTTTTGCAAAGAGAAATTCTGCAGGAAAAGACAAACAGACGACATTGATGATGAAAGAGGGGATTCACTAGAATGAATGTTCTACTTTCTTCTGGGATCAAGGTGAGCGGCATGTCTGATGAAGAGGAAGTGGTCGTGGAGATCCTGTAAGTACCCTCGCCGTTTTCTGGATTTGGATAGACCTCTCCAAGTTCCCTCATTTTCTCCGTTTCTTTTCAGGGAGGAGGGTAAGTGGAGCTTTCTTCGGGCTCTGCTGCTGTTCTGGAACTATTGTTAGATGAAGCTGACCTGATTATGTCTGCTGAGGTGGAAACAAAGCGGCGGGAAGGCGTCTGCCGCGACTCTGCGCACGCATCGCCTCATTTCCTGTTTGTTGCTCGCGACAGCGCCGGCTGTCAGCGGTGAAAAGCACTTCACACCTCATGAGTGTGTTTTCTCTTTGAATGCTAACACGTCTGCGCCGATCCTTCACGTTTGTGTAGGAATGATCCATTTTTAGCTCTTCTGATGTTCAGACGGGGGAGGCAGGATTTATTAAATCTTTGTTAAACTACCAGGTCGCCTTTGATCAAATATGTCAACCTGGTTTGTAGTCAATTTGGAACAAGAATTACAATGTGCATAATTTATGAGCACCATTTCAGGCTTTGTGAGAGGTTTCAGGTTTAGATCCCGGACAAGCCCCCAATTTATTACAAAGTGGTTCAGGTTAGCCACAAATGAAGCGTCACACTAGAGGTAATTTTTACAGAAAGTTTTAAACTCTTCAAACGTTCTGCTCTTTTAGGAAATATATATATATTTTTTTTTATTCATCGTGTGAATGCTTAGTAAGCATTCACACTAAAGTGATTTTCATGCTCCTTTCTGTACTTTTTTCGGCATTTAAAAACTCAATCACACTTTCAACGATTTCAGCAAAACGTTCAGCTCGTTCAGGACATTACTGCTTGTATTTTTGGTTTTCAAAAACGTCATAGTTTTTGAAATATTGAGCAAAATATTCCCCATAGGAAATGAACAAGAAAATCTTCAAATTTAATCATTTTAAGTAGATTAGCAACAAGCCTTTAAATATTTTAATGGGCTTTGTTTTAGACTTTTATAGTCATTTTCAAACAATTTGGAGTTTATCTAATATTTTAGCAACATGCTAACGTTTTTGGCTAATTTGTTATCTACTGAGGTTTTATGGGCTAATTTAAAGTTTAGCTTCTATTTTAGCAACAGGCTAACACTTTTGACTAAAGTAATTTACTGAGGAATTTTAGGCTATTTTGGAGTTTAGCTAGTAGGTAACCAATGTGCTAGCTTTTTTGGCAAATTTGTTTTCTACTGGAGTTAGCTTATGCTAATTTAGAGTTTAGCTTCTATTTTAGCAACATGCTAACGTTTTTGGCCAGTTTGTTATATACTGAGGTTTCACAAGCTAATTTAAAGTTTAGCTTCTGTTTTAGCAACAGGCTAACATTTTTAAATAATGTAGTTTACTGAGGAATTTTAGGTTATTTTGGAGTTTAGCGAGTTGGTAACCAACGTGCTAGCTTTTTGGGCAAATTTGTTATCTACTGAGGTTTTTTTATGCTAATTTAGAGTTTAGCTTCTATTTTACCGACATGCTAAAACATGTGCACAAGATGGAATCTTTCAAAATAAACAGGTATGATGCTAACTTAAAATATGAAAAATGTGTAATCTGTTATCAATTGAACGATGTAAGGTCAAAATGTCATCAAATCATCAATATTTTGAGCATGTTTAGGACCCAGCGGATCGTCCCGTTGTTGATTCTAAATTTCAGCTGAAAGGCTCGGCTGCTGATCAACATCATCCTCGTTTGTAGCTTTCTTCACAGCGACTGTCCACAGATGCTTTAACATCCCGGGAGACAGAAATCCCCCGGCTCAGAGTGAGAGCCAGCCTCTGCAGCCAGCTCTCTGCAGAGTCTCATTGATCCTCTGATCCATATTGTGTTCATTCAGTCACTAGTGCCCACAGAAGAGATTGTTCCAGTGTTGTACATCTGTGAGCACAGCTGTGTTGTTCTTCTCGTCTTCCTCGTAACACATTTTCTTTGTTTTGTTTTAATTTTTGCTTCTTAAACTTTAATATTGATTTTTTTTGCACAGAAGAAGCTGCTCCACAAATAGAAGGTAATTGTCTTTTTAAGAAATGTTCACACACATTAAAATGGACATAAATATTTTAACACTATAATCAATTGTGTAAGTTTGATACTAATATAAAGACACGTCCTGCCATTTAAGTATCTTAAAGATACATTGACTAAAATGGTGTTTTTAACATATTCTTGTGGCATTTTTTCTGACATATATGAAGAAAAAAATGATTAAAATTGTATTTTTGAGCTTTTCCCGCTCTGCTCTATTCCGATGCATCCACTTATAGGCAACTAGATCCATGTACGTCTTTGTTTTCCTCATCTGAGCTGAAATCTGGCTCTAAACTTTAAATTGCTCATCAACCTGCTTAGGTTGGACTGTGAGGGGCTGTAAGCTAGCAGGAGAGCATGTAAACAGAGAGCTCTCAGTTATGAGTGACAGGAAGTTGTGGGTCAAATTCTCTACAGAAACTATGTCCTCGAAAACGACTCCAGTTTTTGATTAAAACAGATTAAAAGATGATCGGAGTGGGACTTTAATACCTCATTAATAGTTTTTGGCTTCACGGTTACATAGAAATAATGTTCATTTCTTCATTTCCTCAGAGCCTCCGTCCTCTGCAGCTGAAGGTAATTCTTTTCTTTCTCTCGTTTCTATTTATGCAAAATAAGCAATTTTAAAAAAGATAAATCTGGAATGCAGAAAACCTTAAATGTTCTAAATTAAAATTGAGTTTTTTTTATCCATTCATCTTTTTTTGCTATTTTTTTTATCTATTTTACCTTTGTGAAATTATTGTACATCAAATTGCAGTTTGAGGTCCCCCATAAATTTGTACCACAGAACATCTATTAGCACCTATGCTAATGCTAATTCACCCCATGACATCTGAATTTATCTACAGTGTTAAAAATAAATAAAAAAGAACACGTTTTTGCTTTCATGTAGTTTTTTTTCTTTTATGTTTTTCATATTTTATGACTGATTTTTCTTATTTTGTACAATTACCAATATGAAGCCCGTTGAGACAATTGTGTTTTATTATTGGGTTATATGGATAACATTTAATTGAATTGAGGAAATATTAAAAAATAATATTTAAAAATAAATAAATATAAAAAAAATGGTGAAATTATTGTTTACTTGATTTTGATCAACGTTTAAATGCCGCTCACATTTCAGCAGGAGAACACTGAACAGAAGAATGTCCAAGAATGATAAATTCTCTAAAAACAGCTGACAAATAAAGTTTATAGAAGAAATGTTGAATAACAAGCAGCAAAACGAAACTTTAGAGATTTACAAAGAAAAAAAAAGTAGACGTTTCTAAGAGAAATCACTTAAAGCACAGGGGAGGTAGTATCATGGTATTCTTGGTATGCTTTTTCCAACACTGGTTACAATTTAAACAAATTCTAGTAGAAAATATTGTTTAAAAATGTTGGAAAAGTATCTAAAAGTTGGTAAATAGATACAAAGAGGACAGATGTGATGATATGTTGCATTTATTGTCTCTCAATTAGAGAAAAATGCAATAGAAAGACGGTAAACAAATGGAAAACGCAAACTTTTGTTATTTTCTAATTGATTTTTTTTTTTTTTTTTTTACAAAGAAACAGTCGAAGAACTTGTGGAAGAAGTAGTTGAAGAACTGGTGGAGGAGTCGGCTGAAGAACCAGCAGCCGAACCTGCAGAAGACGGTAATACGCTGTTTATTGAAACGTTATCACGCTGACTTCTGCCTCCTAACGACGTCTCACTGTCTTTTGCTCGGAGCGCGAGGACATTACTTCTGAGGCGTTTATTGGAGTTAGGAATTCTGAAATCTTCTAGAAATGATGTTCCAGGCGAATACACCTGCAATACAAACAGCTTATCTTTCGGTCCTTGTTTTCCTCTTGGCTTTATATTTCCTCCGATAACACACTTTGATAAAAATGACTTTTTCACGCCTTGAAAACCTCCGGCGTGTCGCGGCATACAGAATCGGCTGCTATTTCACCCTCAGACATGCACGGAAGGTTTTCATCTGAAAATACAGAAAGTAAATACCAGGCCTGAGTCGAGGAGGTTTGTGGAAAAAAGAAAAGAAGTGATTTATATTCGGCTCGTTGATGCTGTAACATTTCCCTCTGTCCTCTGCTGCAGGAACTCCGGCTGCAGATGAAGGTACGTTCACTCCGCCGTCGACCGTGATCCGGGCTTCTGTGTTCTAAACTCTCACATTCACGTGTTGCCATACACTTTTTTAAGATGCACATGTAAGTAGTGTTATATCTACTTACATAAACATTTGATTTATTGTTACTTGAGGATTTCTAATAACCTGAATCTATGCTGGAGAGATATAAATATTTAATATTTGATTTTGAATAGTTGGGTACCGATCCGATACTTTAGAAACTCATTTTAAAAAATTAACAAATTTAATGAACAGATTCAAGATTTTCATCTGCAACTGTTACATAAAATAATTTAAAAAGCTATTCTCTAGTAAATATAGGTGAAAAGTAATCATGTGAGAAAGTTTAGTGACTTTTTTAACCACGATTCCTATCTTCATTTAAAATTCTCAAAAACGTTTTGTATCATGAATATGATGATTGAACAATTGATTTGTTTTTTTTTGTTTGTTTGTTTTTTCTTGTTTTTCTTTTACTTCTTGAGATTTTAACCTCTTAAGACACATGTGTCAAAGTCAAGGCCCGGGGGCCAGATCCGGCCCTCTGGGTAATTCTATCCGGCCCTACAGATCATTTTATTTTATTGTTATCAATGTCCCGATTTTATCTAGCGCTCATTTCTAACTTGTATGAGTTTGACAAAATATATTTTACGGAGGGTAAAATATTGAAAGTTATTTAAGGTTTAAGTTGATTCATTCTGGAATTATATTCCTGTTTTTATTATATAGTTTTGTTAAAAAGTTATGGGTTTAAAGTTTTAAAATTGGCATTCTGCTAACTTTTTGGTATATTTTGGCATTTAGTAAGATTTTTTTAGGCTATTTTGGAGTTTAGCTAATACTTCAGCTGCAAGCTAGTTTTTTTTGTTTGTTTTTTAGGCTTTTTTGGCATTTAGCTAATATTTTAGCTGGCTATCAGCTTTAGCGTTTTCAACTATTAGCTTCGCATATTTAGCTATTAATTTCAGCATCTTCAGCTATCAGCACTAGCATCTTCAGAGGCTAAATTCAGCTTACAGCATTCACACTAGCATTATTGCAGGTAATGCTATATATCTGGTTCATAATTGCTAAAAAGTTATGGGTTTAAAGTTGTGAAAATGTAGTTTTAGAGTGTTCAATAAATGTTTATCCTGTTCGGCCCGTGATCTGAGGTGTGTTTTGGATTTTGGACCCCTGTGCGATCAAGTTTGACACTCCTGTCTTAAGACATTTTCAGTTTTATTACCACAGTAGTTCATTTTTATTAATTGTATTTCTCTGTCAAAAAAAAAAAAAAAAAACATCCAAATTCATTAAAAAAACAGACGTGTCCAGTCGAGTCACCACGGGCCAATTTTTCGATCATGGGACATCCCTACTAATCAGGGACTCGGGTTTGCTAGTGACGTATGGATCGCAAACCTTTTAACTCAAGGAAGTTCCAACCGTTTGAAAATTGATCACGGAGGAGAAATCAACCATTGCAGTTTGTACCCGGTTGGAATTGTATGACATCAAGAATTTTATGTCGAAATGGAGCTGTGAACGAAACATCCTGGAGCAAGATTTGCATGTTAAAGAACGTTGGTCACATGCCGGGTTTGAACGTAGCATCACATGCTGACTTCTTGATGAGCCTAACGTGTGTTTTACTGGTAATTAAATTATCTCTGGTAATTAACATGAACGAACACATGCTCCAACCTTTCCTTAAAAAACCCTTTGAACATAACTTGGTCAATGTTTTCTGCCCTGTAGTTCATCGTCATTCCACTAGGGGCAGTAGAAGGACTTTTCCTGCTCATTTCAAAATGGCTGCCTCCATGAAATCTCAAAAACGCTTTTGGCGGGAAAACATTTTGCTAATTTTCTCAACTCTTCTAAACAACTTCCAACTGAAACTTAAATTAGAAATCCTAAATATAAGTTTTTGGTCAAAAGCTAAGAAGAGATGTATAATATAAGTCAAAGTGACGCTCATATATCCAAATGTGCTTTTTCTATTCAAACAGATGAATCCAAACCCAAACCAAAGTGAGTTTTTTTCTTTCCTTTTACATTTTTTCTCTTTTATTTGACTTCAAAACAGCACAGAATTGAAAAAGTGGTTGCTGTAACTACAGATGTTGTGTTTCAGGGCTTTCGCTCCATCTATAACTGTGCCAAAGATCCCCGAGGGAGAGAAGGTTGATTTTGATGTGAGTGATTGATGCTACTTCTAACAAATATCACAGAGTCATTTCTACTTTTCTGTAGAGGGTTTGATTTTATAGTCAAACTCCATAATTATTAACACCAGCGGAGCTTTAGCTCATCCAAAGCAGAGAAAATGTAACCAACATGATCATTTCTGATCTTCAGTACAAACTAATTGTTTTATGATACAAAAAATTTAATAAAATGAAGTATTTTTATTCAAAATAGTAGGGGTGGGATTATATACGTTTGCTTCTTCCCACTCCTTTTCAAGCAATCAATCAAACTCTACAATGAGTTTGAAATATTTGTGTTTTGTCCTGTATTTTTCAAAATCTATGCTGGAGATAAATCAGTCAAGCAATCAAAATATTACAATTTTATGATTATAAAATGGTAATACTGCTACTAGTGTTGTTACATATGTAATTGGTACAATAAACATCCATCCATCTTTTTTTTTAATCTGAGCCCAATAAACAGTCCAAATATAACACTGACTACACTGCATTTACATTAATAAAATAATTAAGCTTTAATTAGATCGTCATCACAAGAGTAACTAAGTAAATAAATATATAAAAAATAAAATAAGTAAATATATAGCATTACCTGCGATGATGCAAGTGTGAATGCTGTAAGCTGAATGTGGCTGCTGAAGATGTCGGAGTTGATAACTAAAAATGCTCAAGCTGAAAGCTTTACAAAATATTAGCAGGATGCCAAACTAGAAAGAAAAACTTTAAAATGTCTAATTTTGCCAAAAACAGAAAGCATAATGCTAAAATATTAGCTAAATTCCAAATTAACCTAAAGAACTTAAAATAAGTCTAATTTTGACAAAACAGCTAGCATAATGCTAAAATTTTAGCGAAACTCCAAATTAGCCTAGAAAACTTAAAATAAGTCTCATTTTGATAAAACAGCTACTATAAGGCTAAAATATTAGCTAAACTCCTAATTAGTCAGAATATCTTAAAATAAGTCTAATATTGACAAAACAGCTAGCATAATGCTAAAATATTAGCTAAACTCCAAATTAGCCTTAAAAATGTGTAAATTAGCCAAAAACAGCTAGCATGTTGCTAAATTGAAAGGTAAATTCCAAATGACTCTAAATACCCAGTATTGGCTGAACTTTTTAAAGTTTGAATGGTGACTCTAGCTGAATGTATGCAGAAGTTACCGTTTTTCTAGAATATTGTTTGCGTTCCCATCCACAGGACATCCACAGGAAGCGGCAGGAGAAGGATTTCTCTGAGCTGCAGTCCCTCATCGAGGCCCACTTCATCCAGAGGAAGAAGGACGAGGAGGAGCTCATAGCTCTCGTTAACAGGATTGTAAGTCTTCCAGGGGAAAGCAAAAAATGATGGTGAGAGTGTTGCCGCTCGCGCCTCGCAAACAATGGCAGTGTTTTTGTTTACGCGCGTGGGCATGCGTGATTAGGAGAAGCGGCGTGCCGAGAGGGCCGAGCAGCTGAGGATCCGCACCGAGCAGGAGAAGGAGCGGCAGGCTCGCCTCGCGGTGAGTTTACAGAGCGCCACTGGGGGGGAGGGGCTGCAGGTTGCCATGAAACTTTCTCAGACATCATTTTCTTCAAATTGTCTATCTTAAAAATGGTCCCGCAAAAAACGAGAGTGCTCAGGCGGTGAGTGACCGTGCAAAGTTTATGACTGCAGGGTAAAATCTGTTTTTCTTTTTTATTAAGTGTCCCCATTAGTTTGAAACAGCAGGTCAACACACTTTTGGGATGTAAACATTAAAACTCCATCATCTTTACTTTGCTACACTACATTTTTTGGAGCTTCATTGATGCTTTTAAACCTTTTTAGTCAGCATTGTTTAACATTTTTGCACCAACTTAGTGTTGAAACTGTTAAACATTCTTAAGAAAAGTTCAAATATATAAAATATTGCTAAAAAACTAATTACTATACTATAAATATACTATAACTATACTATAAATAAGTGATAACCACAAAATCATATCAAAAACGATATTATGTATTTATTTAAAAATAAAAATCTCGACCTGTAATTCATCATTAGTCCACTAGGGGTAGCAGCAGGGCTTATCCTGCTCATTTCAAAATGGCTGCCTCCATGAAATCCTAAAAACACTTTTGGCGGGAAAAACTTCAACTAATTTTCACAACTTTATGTTGAGAATAAGTCACATATTTATTTTTTTTATAAATACTTCCTTAAATAAAATAACTCAAAATGTATTGAAAATTATTTTTTTTGTCTGTAAATTTCATTAAAAACATCCCAATTCCAAAAAAACAAAAATAGAATTTTCTATTTTGATGTAGCGGGTTTAACAAAGTTAAGCTAAAAGTGGTAACTCGGACCGATCTTAGCATAAGCCAACTGAAAAGTTGACTAATGAAAAAATAAATAAATCGAAATTTTTCAGGGTTTTGTTTTTTTTTGTAATACATAAATCATAAATAGAATTTTAACAAAACCGTAACCCCAAAATGGAAGTTTGAACCAAATTGTTTGGGAAGTGTGTTGTTGCATCTGTAGCTAACATGTTATTGGTAAAGGACCTCATCATTTAGCTAGGCTGGATATTCTTACATCTCGAAAAAAGTTAGCATCTCATTGTGCAGAAATGGCGTTCAGCTAATTTAAAACTCAAAAATGTTAAAAAAAAAAAAAGCAATTTGACAAAAATTTGTACTTAAAAACAATAAACTACACAAATTTTGTAAAAACTTCAGGATTCCTGTTGAATTAAGCTGAACTCACAAATCCATAATGTTTTTGATTCATGGAGACTAAATTAAGACTTGTTCGAAATGGATTTGAGATGCAACTTTTTAAAGATTTCTTGTGACATACTGACAGACTATAGTGCAGGACTATCCAGTACTTTGATTTGAATCCGATTATTTGTCACAGGAGGAAAAGGAGAGGAAAGAGCAGGAAGAAGCTCGGAAGAAGCAGGACGAGGAGGCCAAGAAGAAGAAGGCTCTGACTAACAGAACCCAGCAGTACGGTGGCGTTCAGCAGCGGGTCGGTTCTCGTTCTCAGCTTGAGCATTTTTTACCCGAGAATTGTTTCTTTGAGTTTCTTTACTCTCTATGAACTCTGCTGCGCAGCAAGATGGAAAGCGAGGAGCAAAGAAGCAGACAGAGCGAGAGAAGAAGAGGAAGATCTTGGCTGAGAGGAAGAAACCTCTCAACATCGAACATCTCAATGAGGACAAACTGAAGTAAAGAGTCCTGCAGGAGGATTAATGTTCATAGTCTGATGCCAAATATCTGATTTTTTCGGTTTTGTTCTTTTCATTTCAAAGGGATAAGGCTGGTGAGTTGTGGCAGTGGCTGTGGGCGCTGGAGGCAGAGAAGTTTGACCTGACGGAGAAACTGAAGAGACAGAAGTACGATGTGAGTGAGACCATCCCATAGCAGTTTGGGGCCCCGGGCCAACAATAACATGGGGCCCACTATTACAAAGTTTTGTTTACATCCTTACCTGTTGGTGACGAAATAGTCCATTGCTTCTGAGGAACGGGGGAGGACAAAACACTTTCACATGAGCAATCTTTGTTCATTAAAGCCTTAAAAATAAAAAATACTGAAAAAGATAAAGAAAATATATAAAATATATATACATAGAAATATAAATTACATATAATGCTAATATGTACTATGCTAGATTCTATACTAAGTGCTATGCTAGGTTCTATACTAGGTGCTATGCTAGGTAATGTATGCTAGATGCTATGCTAAGGGCTATGCCAGGTGCTATACCAAGTACTACGCAAGGTGCTATGCTAGGTTCTATACTAAGTGTTATAATAAGTGCTATATTAAGTGATATGCTAGATACTATACTAATTGCAATGCTAGGTCCTATGCTAAGTGTAATGATAGGTGCTATATTACATGCACTAAGTGCTATGCTAGGTTCTATACTAGGCGCTGTGCTGGATGATATACTAAGAGTTATGCTAGATGCTATGCTAGACGCTATACTGAGTGCTATGTTAGGTACTGTACTAGGTGCTATACTCTTAAATACTATATGGAGTGCTAGGTGCTACATTAGGTGCTATGATAGATGCTATGCTAAATGCAAGGTTCGGTGCCATGCTAGATGCTATACTAAATACAATGCTAAGTGCAATGGTATGGTTAGGTTCTATACTAGGTGCTATGCTAGGTGCTATACAGAGTGCTATGCTAGGTAATGTATGCTAGATGCGATGCTAAGTGCTATGATAGGTGTTATGCTAAATGCTATACTAGATTCTAAGCCAGGTGCTATACAGAGTGCTATGCTAAGTCCATGCTTGGTGCTGTGCCAGGTGTGTTGGGCCTTTTGTCACAAAAGTTCTACCAGTTAGTTTATCAAATTATTATATTTAAATAGAAGTTTAGCAGGAAAGTTAGTTAGAAAATACAATACTTTATAAATAATAATCAACAAAACTACAATAATATATTAATTATAACTACTATATTCATTATATATAAACCAAATTATATAATTGTATATTAAAGTTTAATTAGCATTGTAAATATTTTTTTATTTAATTTAGTTTGATATTTTAATTTTTCTTTAAATGTGTAGTTTTCATTTTTTTGTTCAAAATAAAGTTTAATAATCTGAATACCAAAAGTCACAAGAGAAGAAAATGATTTACTGCAGTTTTATGGGGATGTTTTTAATCCTTTATTTATTAATTGATTATTTTGAATAGCTTTGGTTTCCGTCTCTTTTTAAGGTATTACTTTTCTAAACAAATGTAGCTATTATCTGTTAAACATCTTCTACATTAAGATATAACGACTTTCTATGTTGTTACCTGAGCTTGTACCAGCACACTGCTATCCAAAAGCTATTTCCTGGGAGGTGCTCCTCCACTGCACGGCTGTCCCGAGGAGGCCTGTTGAAATGAGAGTGGCTGGACTCCCAGATCGATATACTTCAGGCTGGAATCAATGAGCAGCAGAGGTTGGGAGTAACTGTTAAAGAGGGCTGTGACCCGCCCGGTCGCTGTGTAGTTTTTCTGTCCGTCTGTGTTTTGGGGAGAAACGAAGCGAGTCGTGGAGGGTTGGACCAAAACAGGATGATTAAGTGACCTGTGGACTGGAGGTGAAGCAAGTCTGTGTGTGTTCGTGTGTGTGTGTCCAGGTAAAAGATGGCATGTCATTTCGCCCATAAACTCAGAAGAAATCTCACGGCGTGGACACACTCTGCCTCAAGCAATTTCGCTTGTGATGTGTCATTTAAAGAAAGTGGGAAACAAGAAAGTGAGGAACGCTTTGACATTTCGGGAAATTATTGGTTTTCTGACCAAGAGACTGGTGGGAAAATTTGTTCTGCTCCGGAAATATGAGGCCTGTTAGAAAAAAAAGCTTCAAACTACAAAAACCAGGTCAGACCACGTACTTTATGGTAACTCCAGGTACACAAACCCACAGCTCTTATGTGGGTAGGAGCTATACAATATTGTAATTATTGAATAATGTTTTATATATTGTAGTATAAACATGTTTACAATTATCCTATTTAAGCCCCTCCCCCTTTAAGTTCAATGTAGGAAGTACCTGCTGGTTCCAAGAAGCCAAAGTCTCATAGACTTCATAGAGAAATGAACAGCTATTTCTCATTTATCATCGACTCAGTTTCACCGGAACTGAAGTATGCCATTTTCTATGGGTGACATCACACTCACTCAGTCCAGTTCTCTTATACAGTCAATGATTAGACATGTGATGGACTAATCCATCTAAAAAAGGCTTTTACTTCAGTGTTTTTAGTTTAATGGTGTATTAAACCAACTAAAATACTTTCCGATATTGTAATTTAAATACAAAAGTACAGTTTTTGTTGATTAGATTTATTGATGTTTTGATTTATTATTAATTAGATCTCTGTAAAAATAAGGATCAAGAAAGAATCCGAAACTAAGAAACTTTTAGATCAATATACAACACTAAAATAATTAATTAATTCGACAAAAAAACATAAATCTCTATTAATTCAGGAGTAAATGTCATTATTTCATCATTATCGTCACACAACAGTAACAATTTGTGCTTGACCCATTTATCGATCTTTAAAATATGGACAGAAAGGATTGAACAAACTTTTTTTCTTTTACCAATTTCATAAAAAATGGATAAACTGCATTTTAATGTAATTTGGATACATTTAAAGCTATGTTTATTAGTCACATTTTAAAACTAAAAGACATGAGTTCAACGGCTTAATTTAACTTTAAATGCATTAGAACCTTTTAAAGTTACAGAAAGAAAACAAAAAATTGATATTATGATGTATGGAAAGTTGTCAGTTCGTTTAATTTTAAATGGTCAAATCTCAAAGGTGCAAAATTTTCATAATTCCCTTTTTAAAAAATACATAAATTGGCTCATTTTATTCAAAAGAAAATAAAGGATGAGTATCAACAGGAGCTTTTCCTCTGGTGCGTATCACACTCCTGCACCAGCAGCTGCTGACGATCAATTCATCAGGAGAATTTGATTTGCAGAAGCTGGCTTCCACTTAGCCTCTTAATTCCTGTGGATCAATAAAAGCACTTTTCACATACAGATGCTGCATTTAGTCTTTACTCAATAAATAATGACTTTTTGTTTAAAGGCCTGTTGAGAGGCAGATTCAATCTGATTAAATCTTGATGTGTAAGCCAACAAAAGGTGATTGAATCTAGAAAACATCACATCTCATCAGGTGAAAATGCAGTTTTTTAAACCTCAACCATATTCACGTTTTCAAAAAGCGATAACTTCATGTTTCCATTCCAAACAAATATTTGTTTTATATTAACTTTTCAAACATAAGCAATTTTGCAGGATAAATTCAAGTCTCTTATGATTAATTAAACTAATATGTTCAGAAAATGAGACAAAAGACTGATGGAGAGCACGCTGTTATAGTATTAAAAAAACAGAAATAAAATGTTTTAAGCGTAAACAGAATATCTCCAACAAAATAATTTAAAATAGAAAACAATCTTTGTTCACAGACCAGACTGACAGACCTCTTTAACTCAAAGTTCACCGCAAAGATAAACGTTATTTTCTTTTTTTATCCTCACAGATATACCAATAAAGTAATAAATATATAATAAGTTGGCACCAATATAACTGTCGGGCTGCAGGCTGCATGATGACATATGAACTCAATTTAAGGCATTTGCAGGCAGGTTTGTGTCACCTTGGGACAAAATCAGGATATTACTTTATCCTGGTTTTTCTTTACTCCAAAGCTCAGATTGTTGGCTGCAGCTTCTTCAAAAGTGTTATGTGAGAGTTTTTTTTTAAATAAATGTATGTAATATATATCTATAAGTGTCATTTTGTCTTGTATTTATTATTTAAATTTATGTGAATAATAAAGCACCAATTCAAAAGTGGATAACATTAAAACAAAGACATTTAGTTAAGGTCATTATAAATCTCTCTAAAGGTTTTATGATCCAATTCAATGTTAAAAATAATCTGATTTGTTTTAATAATAGCTAACAGAAGTGACCAGCAGATAACACAGAAGGGTTTTCTGGGTAATTCCCACATTTAGTGAACAATGGACGACTGTGGAGAGAAAAACTGTCTTCAAACGAGAAACCAATTTGACCCGGTAAGATTAGTTATCTGCTCAGAGACAAAAGAAAACAGTTTTAACTGGAATAATTGGAAAACAAAGAATGAAACATTAAAAACCAGGGAAACATCCAACAAAAAATATGTAAAAGCTGTTAATTTGACACAAGATTCATGGATGAAAAAGTTTTTACCTCTTGCAGCTATTACTGCATTTTATCAGATTATATATTTACATTTTTGGAAATTTTGTCCGGGGGTCTGACGTACCAGGTGCGACTTATATGTTCAGTGAAAAGTCTAATAAAAGTATTTTTCAAGCTTTCTTGTTTAAAACTCATGTTCACACGTCGCTACTCAAGTTTTTAGAACTGTTTTGGGGCTCTACGTAGAAAATGTGTGGCCACTGGAAGTTAAACGTGAACATTGATCAGTCAGGGACTCTGATGTGGTAGTGACATTTTAATTGGGTTCTTTTTCATTCATATAAGCGCCAACCATTGGAAAATTGATCATGAAGGAGAAATTTGTAATTGCTTTTTGTGTCCGGACGGAATCATATAACACTAAGTCTTTGATTTATCGGAATAGAGCTGTGAAGGAAAAAGCCTGGAGCAAGATTCAAGAGATTTGTACGGCTCTGACATTTTGGCCCAAACCTCTTCTAACTGTAGGTTATGGACATGTGCTAGTAAACAGCAGCAGAAGAAGAAGCCCCTCCTTGCCTGTCCAGTGTGAATAATGTAGTCTAAATGTCTGTTTTAAATGCCAACAAACACCAGGTGTAGCTTTATGAACGATTCCTTCTACTATGTGTAGGAGGAGCTGACTCACCAACTACAGAAAGTATTATAGAACCCAGGTTTGTGCTACAATCACAAAGCAACTGACACTGTGCGATAGAGAGGTACCAGCAAAATTTTCAAGACAAGCACGGTGGCAGTTGGGCAGCAGCACGGTGGCAGTTTGGTGGCAGTTGGGCAGTAGCACGGTGGCAGTTTGGTGGCAGTTGGGCAGTAGCACGGTGGCAGTTTGGTGGCAGTTGGGCGGTAGCACGGTGGTAGTTTGGTGGTAGCACAGTGGCAGTTGGGCGGTAGCACGGTGGCAGTTGGGCAGTAGCACGGTGGCAGTTGGGCAGTAGCAGTTGGCCGGTAGCACGGTAGCAGTTGGGCAGTAGCAGTTGGCCGGTAGCACGGTGGCAGTTGGGCGGCAGCACAGTGGCAGACAAATTTGCTGATCATAATACGATTTTGGGGACCTTGGAGACCCTCCTACCAGTCAATTATTGCGCTGCTGCCTTCCTGCCACCGCGCGACCTCCAAATGTGCCCGGGGGACCACTGAAAGACAGAATTTCTAAATATAATATAGTAGCCTTCCAAAGAGCAGCAGCTCAGTAGAATTACCCGGGTGTGGAGTAGTGTGGGAATATCTTTGCATCCTCCCCCGGTGAGTTCCTCCTCCAGCTTCTTTTCTTCTGCACGTCTCATTTCTCCCACACTCACTGCTCCTCTCTGTGTGCCCCCCCACAGATCAACCTGCTGCAGGCTCGTGTTCAGGCCACCCAGAGGTGAGTGCAGCTCTATCACAGGCAAGAAATCTCAGAAATAATCCGTCTGAAAGCAGACCACTTTGATTCTTTGGGTTTTCAACCAAAAAAAAAAAAAAAACAAGCTGTAAATAAAATATAGTCAGTATAATCTTTATAAATTGATATTTGCCACATTAATCTCCCTTTTTGAAATATGTAAACTATAATCTATTTTAAATATCATATAAGTTGATATTTCCATCTTTATAAGTGAATATGTTGGTAACAGTTTTGAAAAATACACTGAAGGTTGTAGATTGATCATTAAGTGGAGAGGAAAGCTGTAAAAATGTGACATAAAAAGAAAGATGGAGATTTCTAAATGACATATGAAAAGTGTTAAAGAAGGTGAGAATAAACGCTCTGCTGCTGATATGAAGCCACAATCAGGCAGATTTAAGCCAAAAGTGGCCAGAAAATTGGCCCGTGTGAGACGGCGACCCTTCAGCGTTCTACTGAGAACAGAAAGAGATTCCACTCAGAGATCCACTTCAGTATTAAAAAAGAATGTTAGAAAATCTGCGTCCAGGTGTTTCTGGAATGTTCCGTTGTTCAATTTTTTGCACTAATTTTCTTTAAATTGAAGCATCAGATCATTTTTTTTTCTTACCAAACCTCTTGCTTCAAATTCAGAGTCTTCTTTACAACCTAACTCTGATGAAAATTGTGTTTTTTTTAAGATGGAGGACATATATCAAGAGAATGAAGTTTAACAATGTTAGCTTGAGCTTTTCGGGGGAGGGGTTGCTCCGTACCAAAAGTCCCGCCCTCAAGTCAGAGGTGAAATTCTGATGAACTGCTGCCGCTCTACAGAAATTATGTCCTAGAAAAGGAAACATTTTTAGATTTGGGCTAAAAACGTCAAACTAATAATTTAAAGAAAGCTTTTACAATAGATCAAATGATGATTGGAGTGGATTTTAAGCTTTAAAGTCAGGAACATCCATCAACCCGGATGATGTTTCAGGATCAATCAGTTTGAGACGTTCTCAGTTTTCACTAAATGGATCTGTGGGTTTCTACTGGATCTCATGAGTGAGAGGTTAAAAAATAAAAGCGGACAACAAAGGCCGAGCATCAAAGGTGTCTGCTGAGAGGAACCAATCCTCGCCTGCCAACAGGGTCCACCGTCAAAATAAAAGCACCGTGCTTTTGCCGTTTGCCCCTTTCTTTCATCTGTTCAGTCTCCTCCCACTTCCATTTGGAAAAACAGAACCGACCAAAAATCAAATTTAAAGTTTAACAAAAAAAATTTCTGTTGGCTGCAACAGAAAATGTTAATAAGACATTTTGAAAGAACATAATCTTTTATTTCTAAACTCTGATTTTTTAAACTTATATTGAAATGTATTTAAACTAAAATGTGATTCTTTAAATATGTATTTATTAAAAACATCAATTCTTTGCATTTTATTTGCTTAAAATTTTAATTACACTTTTGGATTAGAAATTTAAATTCAATAAAATGAAAATGTCCCCGAAATGTATGAATGCAGATTTTATCTTATTGTTTTGCTCTAAAATAATTTATTCTATTCTCTGCACAGATAAAGGTTATGCTTTTTCTTATTTTTTTTATTGAAAAAATTCTTTGATAGAAAGGATTAATTCAATTTATATATATATATATATATATATATATATATAAATAATATTTGTGACACGTTCGAACAATTTGTTTGTTTTTTTGTTTCTGCTAAAATAATTCTAAAAAGTACAGTTAAAAAAATCTAAATAAAATATTTTAAAAAAGACTTTTATGCAAACATTTTATTTTCAATAATATTTTCGTTTTTCTTCAAAGTTTTTTTTCTGAATATTTCTTTTACTATTTGAACAGTGTTTAGTATAACAATTAAATAAGCCCAACACTTAAAGGTCAAAATTGTTCTTTTACTTTTTTGTTTACTGTTTCAAAAACTTAAATATGAAACTGTAAACATTGAAAGAATGCATCTAGAGAAGATATGCTATTAAAAAACAATTTCTTTTAACTAAGCTTTTATTGTGAAATATTTTCATTTTGAATATTTTTTTATTTTCATGTCGTTCTTGTTGGAAAACTTTAGCCAAAATTAGAATAATTTTCTTTTACCTCATTTTTACAGTTCAACATTTTTGTGTTGCTGAACGCTTTTGTGTTTGTGACCACAGCGCCAAAGGACGAGGGAAGGCCAAAGGCAGGGTGAGATAGACGGCGGCGCTGAGCGGAGATGGTGGCGCCCGAGCGGGATCCTCCTCTAAACTTTAACTTAAGACACCGAATTTTAACCAAAATAAACCGTTTCTGAACTCCGTCCCGTTTGAGTTTGTGTTCTTCAAGAAAGAGCCGAGCGGCGATAAAATATTTCAGTTTATTCTAAGTTTCATGAGGCGAACACGGAGCCGCCGCGGCCCCCACATGTAGCGATATGTACACCCGACCTTTGACCTCCTGCAGAGGTTTCTGTGAGCTACACATTTAAATAACAGAAATAAATATATTCAACAGTGTGGCGACAATAGTGCAAAAACAAAGAAGTTCAGTGCTTTTTTGACACAAGACTTTGAAAAGTTTACAGAGTAGAAGCTGAAATGTTTTTTTACATCCTTCTGAAGTCCATCCAGCTAAAACTCAGATTCTGACCAACAGCTCCAGATAAACCCTTTAGAAGAATGAGAACTTCTGCACATCAGAGCAGGATGGAACTATTTTTATGGCGGATCGAAACCTTCAAGTTGAGGCGTGATGGGTGTGGCCTCTCCGGGGGCGGGCCCAGGAGAAGACGGATGTTTCTCACCACAGATGCGTCTCCCTGATCTCAGCGATCACTTGGCTGGCTCTCTGCAGCGCCTACGGACGACGATCCCCAAACAAACGTTGGATTTAAAAATGAAGAGAGACTGCAGAACTGCCAAGAGAGGAGGAGTGGATGTTACCTGCAGCATGTCCGCCGCCTCCTTGCGCCGCTGAGCCATGTCCTCCGACTCGGTCAGCAGGTCGTTCAGGAGCCCCGACTTGTACAGCTGGCCGACGAGCTCGCTCTGCAGGCTGTCCTTCACGTGGTTGACCAGGAAATGCATCACGGCCTTTGGCACGCTGGAGAAGGAGACGGATGGAAAGAGGTTACGTTTTCCAAAGAGGAGGCGGGGCTTCCTGGTTCTGCAAGGAACTGGGCGGAGACCTGCCTGTGACGGAGCGTTAAGGCAAAGAGTAAAGATATATATGAGAATGAAGTTGTAAAATTATTAGACTTAAGTAAGAAAAAAGATGAGAAAACAATCAAAATTATAGAAAGAAATTGGCAAAGTTATACAATTATGAGGATGGTCATAAAATTAAAAAGAAAATATTCAAAATTATGGAAAAAATTTATAAAAGAAAAAATAATTCTTACAATTATTAGAAAATAGTCAAATTATGACAATATCAAATAGAAAAGTTGAGGAAAAATATATAAAAAAAATATTTTAAAAAGCCCTAAAATGATGAGAGAATATTCAAATTACGACAAAACAGTAATAATTGTGAGAATAAAAGTTAAAAGTAGAGGAATACATTTATAATTTTATTGGACTAAAATTGTAAAATCATTTATTAAAAAATCAATATAATAAAATAGAAAAAGTTGAGGAAAAATATATAAAATTATGAAAAAAGTCCTAAAATTATGAAAAAATGGTCACAATTATGGCAAAACATTAAAAATCATGAGAATAAAAGTTAGAATTAGAGGCATAAAAATATAATGTTATTAGGCTAAAATTGTTAAATTATTAAAAAAAAACATAATAAGAAAATAGAAAAAGTTGAGGAAAAAAAGTAAAATTATTAAAGTCCTAAAATTGTGAGAGAATATTCAAAATTATGGCTAAACAGTAAAATTGTGAGAATAAAAGTTAAAATATAACAATAAAGTTATAATTTTATTAGACTAAATGTATTAAAATTATGGGAAAATATTAGTATAATTATGAGAAATTAGTCAGAATTATAGGAAAAAAAAAATTGTAAAAGGCATAAAATGATGATAATAAAGCCTTATAATTAAGAAAATATTAGTTAAATTATTAGATTAAAGTAGTAAAATAGGGATAAAGAAACATGAGGAATAGATTTACTACTCTAACTTTTCCTTATATTTGAGCGACTTTTTTCCAGTAAAAATTTGACTTTTTTTCTCCTAATTGCTCATCTTTCTCCTCATACGATAACTCATTTTCCTTCTGTCATGGCGGCCCAAACACTCCTTCTTAGAAGGTGAAGTTACCTGTCCTGAATGTTTTTCCGGACGATGAGGAAGTAGGACTTGATGAGGCGTTCAATGACCTCGCAGTCCCGCTGCTCGCGCGACGAAAGCTTCCTGGCAACCGGCACGGGCTTTTAGATGAGAGGAAAGAGTCAAAAGGAACATTCAGAAATTCAAGTGGAGCTCTGGATTAAACTGAACATTATAAAACGTAAAATATGAAAATAATCAAGAATTTGTCTTTGACGTTATTCTGAGGTTTTTAGGGACTTTTTATTTCTTAGCTTTCATAAAACTCTGATCATCTGCTAATGTAGTTTGTTTTTTTCTACTCAAGTTTTCTGAAATTCCCTGTGTTGTAACAATGTACATAAAATGTTAGTTTTACAGCCTCCAACCATCTTTACTTATCTTTATTTAATGAGAAAACAAATATAATAGTTTTAAAACACTGACATTCAGTGTGACGTTTGTAAAATAAGGAGGACTAGAATCCTTCAGTCATCCACGTTCTCACATCTGGTGCAGAAAATGCTGCTAAAAGTTTATGGAAGGGTCTTTTCTCCAGTTCAGTTCTGACTCGGGACACTTGCAGCTGATAAAATATACAGAACAGAAATTCAAGGTGGGTCGGTTTCCTTTGGGGGCCCTTCTATCTGAGGCCTCGCCTGTCGCCTCTGGATTTAGTTACTAGATCGTCCGAAATGACTTTTGTTTTTTTAAATCGATAATCCAGAACATCTCTGCGTCTCTGAGATGGATTTAGAAGGATAAACTCTGAACTGGTGTGAGGGCTGACAGATGGTCGTTTTTCTGCCTCGTCACTGTTCAGTGTGAGATGACACAGCAGTTCCAGGCGTCATTACCACGTCCAGAAGGTTGACGGCTCCTTTCAGAGGACTTCCGGGTCCGGAGGCGGGCGCTTCCTCTCCTTTCTTCAGCATCCCTCTCCAGTTCCCGGTACCGTCCTGGTCGCCCTGAGGCCCCGCCGCAGGAGCCTGCTGAGAGACCGTGTGTTTAATCAGTCGAGCGTCTTTTCTGGGCTGGGTTAGCAGGACGGGAAAGAAAGATTCCTGACGTGTGAATCAGTGGGACAAAGAAAATGAACAAAATCTAGAAACATTTGGAATCAAAGCGGATGGGACGAGAACGTCAGGGGTGAAAGAAAGAAGAAAAGCAGTAAAAAAAAGCCTTTTCTTCTATGATTATTCAGTACCGGAGCTCGATTTGGATCTGTGTTAACTTTGAACCAGATCACATGACATTAAGGTAAAATCCAACATCTGGGAGCGCCAACTTGGAGGTTAAATGCAACTTTTTCATGCCGATTGGTTTTGTGAGCATTTTTTTTTTAAATCTGATATGACCCAATCATGGATTTGAACCCACGACCTCAGCGGACACTCCACCACTTGGTCACTAAGCAGGTATTTTGTGTTGTGTCATCTAAAAAAACAAAACCTCCATGTGGACGTTTGGTGCTGAATTGAGTGACTTTCATCGTCCTCGTGGGTTATTGTTTGTAGACGAGGACACAGCAGAGGTCAAAATCATTACCCCCCCACAGGAACACTGACCTTTGACCTCTCCACAGAAATAACTACGACTTTATTTGGCTCCACAAAGACAAAATCACAATTAAAGCCCTAAAAAGTTAACTCACAAAAATGTTTTCTATCTAGAAACTTTTGGGATTGGAAAACTAAAAAACAAAAAACAAAAAAAAACATACACTTCAGAAACATTTTAGTGTTTTTCTTTTCAAAATTATTTTTTTTTTTTACGGTAGCTTCAAAGGCTTTAACCAAAGATGCTACGGTATCTAAACCCAAAACTAGCAAATGAAACCAAGGCGACTTCTTCAGATAAAAACAAAAAAAAAATGAGCTTCAGCCCTGGAGAATATTCACTTTTCACTTTAAATAAATCATTTAGCAGGAATGCATGAATAATTTTAGCTAAATCAAACCTTTGAAGCATAAAAGATCAAATTCTTATATTAAAAACTAACTTTATATTTGTCAAAAATTGCTTTAAAGCTGTTTATTAGTTTGATGAATTAACCAATCATTTTCTAAGTAGCAGAAGAAACTAGAGTCAGTGCAGTTCACCAACTGACCACTAGGGGCTCATTAAACAAATAAATCCTTTTTCATTTATTACAATACAAACAAAGATCCTGACAACTTATAAAGTGTTAACCCTTGAACACCAGGACTTAAGAGTGTTTACATTCTTTTTTGGTGACCATATCTCAACTGTTTACATGATTAACATAATTCCATCGGATGCTAAAGTGGAGAAAAGTAACCTTAATTGTGCTGATACACAACACTCGACTTACATTACCTCATCAAGGAAAGTGGCTTTGTACTGTTATGCCACATTTTATATTTATCTTGTTTGGTAAATTTGTGGGAATCCGACGTAAAAAAAAAAAAAAAAAAAAGACATTTTCTGCGTCCGAATTAGCAAGAATTCGCGAAATAGTTGAAGAGTTATGGTACGTCAGCGAGCGTGTTCTTAGCTAAAATGTTAACCCTGGATATAACATGATCTTAAACATATTGTTCGACATATTGTTTGGTACCGATTTACCCCGATAACTGTTCAAAGCCGATTTTTTCCGCGACTGAATCCGATGCTTTACGCTAATTGCGTAAACACCTCAGAATTGTAACGTGTTGCATATCAGCGGAAAGGCTGCGATTTTCTGCTTCAGAATCAGCTGGAATTATGTTAATTATGTTAACAGTTTAAGGGTTATAAAAGTTTAAAGAGCTAAAACTCAAGATTAAAATGTTTTGGCCTCAACGGGTTTCCATGACAACACATTTATGTCTTCTCGTCTCTAAAACAGCCTTCAAAATTTTGAATTTTGCAACTATGAGGCGGTTCCGACCTGATCACCCATTTTCTGAAAGACTGAGATCCAAAACATGGATCCAGCAGGTCACATGACCCGGCCTTTCATCTACAGAACACCTTATTGGCAGAATTTTTAGCATTAGAAAAACCTCTTTTCTAGAGTGGTGGTATATTATTACGGGTAAGAGTTCAAGGACTGAAGAGGATAGAAGTTCTATTCCCTAAAATATTTGTTTTGTACCCAAATGTATTTTTAAACAACAAATTTATTTATTTATTTTAAGAAAAGATCAACCCCTAACATCAAATATTTGATTAGCTGCAGATTTTTAAAGTCGTCTCTCCAAATATACATTTTTTCCCCTCATTTTCAATGCAACCAATAACTACCATCTCATCACACTCCCACTGCTGTGCTTCACTGCAGGAACTCCCATTTTTAAAGCTCTTAAGTCCAATAAAACCAAAGTTTTTGTTTGTTTTGATTAAAAAGCAGATCCTTTTTATAAATAAATTAGTTTAAATGCAGTATTTCTAATCTGATCTTTTTTCGTTTTTTTTTCTACTTTGAATCACAGAGAAAAACCCTTCTAAAAAAAATGAGATCAGCTCGACTTTATGGGACTTTTTCCAAACCCCAAAGAAGAAAATGAAGAATTCTGGAAGAAGGGGGGAGAAAAGAGGAGCACAAGTGTTCTTTGGGCAGGTTCAGGGGGTAAAAGTGAAGAGCACAGCATCAGCAAACAATAGTGCATCCCAGCAGCCCATGCAAATCCATCCATCCGCCCGTGACCCACAGTCATCCGGGCGCAGAGCCAGGCGGCTGCGCTACGTGCCCACCTTGGCACGGTCCACGTCTGCTCCAGACACATTATGATCACCAGAAACCACAACCGGGCCAGCCGGGCCTTTGCCCACAGACTGGCAGGAATATGGAGAAAGAGAGAGAGGCTAGCGGTGGAGGAGAGCTGGAGACTCTCAGGGAAGCAAGGATGGAAACTATCTGAAGCATTCACCTCACAGAAGCACTTTCAAAATTACTTTGAAAAAGATGACAAACGATCTGCTGTTATCACATTTGGAAATAAATGAGCAGCTTTTACCTTATCCCGGGGTACCGCGGCCGGCAGCTCTCTCATCCGGTTCCTCCTTTGTTCCTGCATGAAAACAGAGAAATGCCAGAAAAACAATTCTATGAAAACATTTTCACGCAGAGTTTCTGAAGTTTTGCATTAGTGACTCATGTCAGAAAAGAAAGCTGTTGTTGTGGAGTTCGGACCTCGATGTTGTTGTTCATGACTCCACAAGCGTCTGCAAAGTCCGGGTGCTTGGTGTTGATGTACGCCAGCTCAATAGCAACCAGGTTATGGACCTGAGGGAGCAAAGACAGACACGTCAGCAGGTCCATGTCTGCTCCTCTGGAGGTGGAGCTGGACTCAGAGGAGGTACCATCTCGTTGGTGATGGGCAGCCTCTTCCTCAGGAGGGAGGTGACCACTTCAACAATGGCCTCATGGAGCTTCGGGAATCTCTGCAGCTCCTGCAGCACAAACAAATCTGTGTTTGTGTCTGTGTGTTCATGTATACGTCTATGTAGGTGCATATGTGTACATGTACGTACATACGGATGTCTAAGTTTGCATGTGTAAATATGTATGTGTAGTTAAATGTGTATGTTTGTGTATCTATGTTTGTGTGTGTACCTGTAGGTGTGTGCATGTGTAAATACATACCTTTGTGTATGTGTGTACATTTCTGTGTGCATTTGTATCTCTGTGCGTGTGCACCTGTGTTTGTACAAGTGTGTGCATCTGTGTGTGTTTGTGTATGTGTGCGTGTGTACCTGTCTGTATGTGTACCTTTTTGTGGGTGTGTGTACTTTATGTGTAAATGTGTGTACCTGTGTGTGTGTGCCTACGTGTATAACTTTGTGTCTGTATTTGTACTTGTCCGTGTACATGTGTATGTGTGTACCTGTGTGTGTACTTGTCCATGTACCTGTGTGTGTGTATCTGTATATGTGTATTTTTTATGTGTATGTGTGCACCTGTGTGCTTGTACCTGTGTGGTTATGTGTGTATCTGTGTGTGTATATGTGCATGTGTATGTACATGATTTTGTATCTGTGTGTGTACTTGTGTGATTACCTTTTGGGTATGTGTGTACCTGTATGTATCTTTGTGTGTATGTGTATCTGTTTGTTTGTACCTGTGTGGTTAAATGTGTATATGTGTGTGTACCTTTTTGTGTGTGTATGTACCTGTTTTTGTATATGTGTGTGTTTAACTTTCTGTGTGGGTGTGTACTTGTGTGTGTACCTTTTGGGTATTTGTGTATTTGTGTGTGTGTACCAGTGCATGTATCTTTGTGTGTATGTGTATCTGTGTGTGTGCCTGAGGGTGCATTTGTGAATGTGTAGTTGTGTGTGTGTACCTGTGTGCTGTAGTTGCTGCAGTGCTGGATGATCCTCTGCATCTCCTCGTGGACCAGCTCCACACAGCGCAGACTGGGCTCCTCCAGGCGCTTCACCTGCTTCTTCACCAGCAGCTCAAACGAAATCTCCGGCACAAACAGAGACGGACGGGGGCCCTAATCCCAAAGAGGGGGGTATTAGAGCCAGTGCAGTGTTTACTTAAGAAGAGCGGCGTCGGCGTAAACATACGGTTGCGTTCCTGATGGCGGTCAGGATGTCTATAGTGGTGAGTCCTCCCAGAGGATCCACAGACTCCAGCGTCCGGCCAAAAGTCTCGTGGAAAATGTAACAAATTCTGGCTCCACCACACCTGAAAAACAAGTGTGTGAGGGGGGGGTGTCATTAGAGGAACCTGCAGTTCTATCCGCTCTCCTTCCACAACCCCCTCCCAACAACCCTTTGAGTCATCCAGAATGATGAAACCAGCAGCTTCCCTCAGATCAACAGCGCCCCCGTGTGGCAGAGCGAGGAACCACTCACAGCTCTGCCGTCTCGATGTACTTGGCCGTCCCTTCGATGGTGTTGCAGTACTCGGTGGCGAACTTGGTGATGAGCTGCAGCAAGGTGGCGTTGGGGTCCTCCACGGGCTCGCCGTAGCTGCTGAGGAGGGACTGGTACTGAGCGGCCAGGACGTTGATGCGCGTCTTCAGCTCGGGGAGGCAGTCCCTGATGTGATGCATGAGTAACCTGACATGCAGACGGGAGAGGCCAGAGCTGTAAACCTGAACCCAGATCTCCTAATACGAGAGTCTAAACGTGGGGAAACCATTTAAACCTTAATAACTTTAAATACAAATCAAATAATGAATGACGTTTTTGGCAACTTTTTATTTTTCACAAATAAATTTCCTTAAATTTTTACCAAAATTCCTGTTAATTTCCTTTTTAAAGACCAGAGTTAAAGTGAAATAAATAAACCAGAGTTTAGTGAAATGTAACATATTATTTATCATTAAACGATTCTAAATTTAAATCATGTGAACAAGAAAATAAAAAATAGTTCTCAATCACAGAAGCAAACAAATCTGTTGGTCTCTTTCAGCCCTTTAGCCTCTGAAGGTCAAGCAGTAGATTTTTTAAGGATAATTATGAAGATTTAAATTATGTCACTAAGATAAAAACACACTTCCAGTTATTTTTCTTTTTTTCCTACAAAAAAAAAA
>NC_050534.1:8446448-8448117 GCF_002922805.2 Oryzias melastigma | reverse complement strand
AAAATAAATATCAAATCAATCAAAATTTTAAATATCATCAAACAAAAATACTGATTTAACATAGTAATGTCATATATAAGACTAATTTGTGATTATAATCAATTACTTTACTAATCTCCTTTTAAATAAATTAATATTGAGGAATTAAAAATAAAATAAAATCAAACAAAAACTTACTTGGAGTTAGAGTTTTGTTTAAATTAATTAAAAAAACATCTTAAAGTTTAGTACCCAAAATATAAAAAAAATATAAACATTTAAAAAGAATTAAGAAGTTTAATATTTATTCCTATCAGTACTTCAGTATTCATCAAAATGATCATTTTTTGGAGTCATCTAGAGTAATAAAATTAAATTCATATCAAACAGAATCAAATGTACAAATAAAAAAAAGGAAAACTAAAAAAAAGGCTCATTAACAAAAAACAGAATAACTACGTATATAAATAGATTATTATAACTTATAAAATTTAATAAAATGTAAAAAAAAGGAAAAACAAAAATAGTAAAATAAAACAAAAATTATAAAAAAATTATGCAAAAATATTGTGAGGCAAATTTAAGTTTTTTATCTTAAATATAATTGCATTTAAGCTAAATAAAAATAACAATAACTACATTTATTCTCTTTTTAATCCCTCTACCACCAAGCTTAAAAAGAACTTTAAATACAGATTGTCCCTGAATGCCACATTCTTCAAGCAGCTCCAGACGTCTCAGCTGTCCACGCCCCGTCCTGCACAGACGTTACCTGTTCAGGGTCTTGGCCAGGTACTTGGTTCCGTTTCTGTTGGCGAGGGACGGGTATTTCTTCTGCAGGAAGGCCTGCTCGTCTCTGATGGCGTCGGCGACAGATTTTTTGTTGTTGATGTCCAGCTGGCTCCTGGAAGTTCAAAGATAGATCTTTATCGCGCTGCATGCTCTGGTTTCCATGACAACAAGACGTGAGATAAGGATTTATCACAATGTCTGTCTGATGGACAGACATTCAAAAGCGAACATAAACTCCATCTCTATCACAAGGAGATCATAAAAATGAGAAAATCTGGGGAAAGTTGAATGTTTTTAGCCAGTTCGTTTAAAAAGAGAAACTCCTACTTCCTATAAAATTATTTAGCATCCCTTGAAATACTTCCAGCTTTCATTTCTTGCATTTTTTTTTAAGAAACAAGAACACAAACACTGAACGGTGCGGTACTTGGACACAGCACTTTCTGAACAATTGTGAAAGACTTTGATGAGTGTCCTCCAGTTTTCCGGCGACTTTAGTGACACCATGAGTTCCGACTATTGACTGTATATAGAGAACTGGACAGAGCAAGTGTGACATCACCCATAGAAAATCACTTACTTCCGGTTCCAACCAAATTAAGTCAATTCAGTCGCCATTTTTCCGCAATATATCCGTTGCCATGTTGGAACCAGACGTCCTCAGAAAGCCGTGATTGGTCCATGTCTGCCTGAGTCTACATTTCTATGGCAACCGCTCTCACCAATCAGTAGTGAGCATGTTAGAAGGCCACACCCCTTCCACTGAAAGTGGGCTCTAGAGAATTTGTCAAACACTTCAAATGCTCAATGCATTTGAGGCATCTGATTGGTCAATTTATATTTTGAATATCTTGCGCTACAGAAAAATAAGATTAAAAATAGGATTAGCAAAAACGTA
>NC_050534.1:8440960-8445315 GCF_002922805.2 Oryzias melastigma | reverse complement strand
CGTTGCCATGTTGGAACCAGACGTGATTGGTCCGTGTCTGTCTGAGTCTACATTTCTATGGCAACCACTCTCACCAATCAGTAGTGAGCATGTTAGAAGGCCACACCCCTTCCACTGAAAGTGGCCTCTAGAGAATTTGTCAAACACTTCAAATGCTCAATGCGAAGTCACCTACTTTTATTGAGCCATCTGATTGGTCAATTTGTATTTTGAATATCTTGCGCTACAGAATAATATAATAATCAAAAATAGGATTAGGAAGAACATAAAACAAAAAGAAAGAGTATCAGAGCAAGACTGGTTATTCTGATTGAGTAAATGTTGTTTATTTCTCTATAGAATACTTAAGGCTTTTTGGAACCAGCAGGTACTTCCTGTTTGATCACTCAGTCCAGTTGTCTTATACAGTCAATGGTTTTGACACTAAATTTGTCAAAATATGTAACATTTCTAGGATAAATATATTTGATTTTCATCATCTGTGAGAAATTATCCTCAAAATTACAAAAAGAAAGGCCGGAAATGTTTCTATCCTATAAATATATGTTAGATTTATAACAATAATTTGAATTTATTCACATAATCTTCATTGTTTGAAATGTTAAAGTGAGTGATTAGTTACTATGAAACCATTCAAATCCATGGGTGAGTTTCTGGAGGATCAGTCTGACCTGTTGACGACTCCTATGAGGCCCAGTTTGACCGGAATGACCCTCCCCATCAGCACATCCATGGCGTCCGTCCCAGCATCCATCAGGTCCAGCTTGGTCACCACAGCCAGCGTCCTCCTGCCTGATGAGTCACATCACGGCGCTCACTAAAAGCCTGACTATGAGAGCGTTCATCAGACGTTGGGGTTTTCTCGTACCGTCGGGGTCGACCTCGCGGGCCACCTTCAGAGCCTCCGAGGTGGCCATGTCGGTGTTGGCCGCCGTGACGGCCAGAATGATGCAGTTGGGGTTGGAGATGTGCTTCAGGATCAGGTCTCGGATCTGGATCTCAATGTCCTGAGGTTGATCGCCCACAGGCACCTGTGGAGAATGGAATCAAACCCTGGGCGTTCACAGAACATACATTCAAAACTTCAAGCATAAAAAAATGTCACTTTTGCAGATATAAAGCCATTTCACAGGAAGAAACTAAGATTGTCAGATGATTCAAGGCTCATCTTGGCTTGTGGGAGGAGCTTCCAGATCAAGGCAAGGCAAGTTTATTTGTATAGCACATTTCATGTACAAACATCAGAACAGGTTACCTTTGTGATTCCTGGCAGATCCACCAGAGTGAGGTTGACCACAAAGGGGGAGAAGATCTTTAGGTGGATGGGCTCCTCGCTGATCCCCTGTATAAAACATGTCTCACTGAGCAACAATTTCCAAAAAAAACAGATATTTTTCAATAAAAACTTTATTTATGAAACACTTTTTACAGGAAATATGACCTAAAAGAACTAAAAATGAGACGATTTCTAGAGGCTTATGTTTCTCTTTAAATTATTAGATATCCATCCATCCATTTTCCTGACCGCTTCTTCCCTTTCGGGGTCGCGGGGGTGCCGGAGCCTATCCCGGCTGCTGATGGGCGAAGGCGGGGTACACCCTGGACAGGTCGCCAGTCCGTCGCAGGGCCTCAGTCACACACCCATTCATTCTCACACGCACACCTAGGGGCAATTTAGAGTCACCAATTAACCTATGAATTATTAGATATATAATAATAAATAAATTAAATTTGTACTGAAAACGAAACTTTTAAGCAAACTGAAACTCTAATTGAGGACATTTCATATTAAAGTAAAACAGCCATTATAATAGGTTTATCAGGCTTTAATTATTTCCCTGTTTCCAAATAAACAACACTTTTTTTTAATTTGGCAAAAAAAAAGTATAATCAGAAAAAGGAAGGCCCTCAGGAGCACTTTGAGAATAGATAAAATGATGATTTGATTAAACATTCTCTACCTTGTCTGCTAAATTTTTCTGATTTCTGTCCCTAAAACTGGACCTTTATTTTGAAACGATCCAAAATCCCTCCCTGTCTTGACCACAGATGGGAAGACGTGAAGCCCTGAATTTCACATTTTCCACTATTTTTCCATTTTTTATCTGATCTTAAGAAGAGTTTTTCCATATCCAGCTGGAAAATATGTAACTTTTCACTCAGTGAGCCATTCACAAATGAGCTGAAACCAACATTTCTTTTTTTGTCTTTGTCCGGTGAAATGTAGTTTATAATTAAAGTATTTATTTCAAAGTTAAGTGAAAATAAAATACTTTTTTTCTTGAAAACTATTGAAAATAGAAGTAAATGCTTTTGACATTCCATTTAAATTCTTTTATTTTGAAAAATGAGTATTTAAATAACTTTTTTAGGGTTTATAGCCAACAAAATCCAGCTGTCTGCAGATTATTTATCATCTGTATTTCCACATTTCCATTCTGGTTTGTAGACAGAACTTTCTTCAATTCCATCTGTCCATCATCCCTTCTTCATCTTCGTCTTACCTTATTATTTCCAGAAATTCGCTCTGTTTCCTGTTCGATCTCCAGCCGGATCTCATCGAAATCTGTGAAGATCTACAAAAAAAAAAAAAAAAAATCAGGGGAGATTCAAGGACAAGCAGCAGGCGTGGACACGCAGTGGAATGGTTGAAGATTAAATCAATTCCAACCTTGCCCTTGGTGTGCAGAAACTTGCCCCACTCTTGCACCTCTTTGCCTACAGTTACATTAAAACACAGGAGGTGACATTTTAAGGATTTTAAATGATGCCCCAGAGTCTGGAAGATGCTGTCCCAAACAACTGGAAGTCCCTCAATAGCAGGTGGATGAGACGGCGCTCACCTCCATCCTCGTTCTTCCTGGCATCTCCAGCATCCACATGGACCAGCTGGAGGATGAGGGGTCGCCTAGTGACGATGCCGGTCCCCCGGGGCAGCAGGTCTCTGCCCACCAGGCTCTCCAACACAGAGCTCTTCCCACTGCTCTGGAGACATAAATATAGAAAAATTATTTCTGAACACCAACAAAACCCAAATATAGGAAGATTTAGGTCAGGTGGAGCCGCCTGCACCTCAACCTAACCTGTTAGTTGCTAATAATGAGCAAAATCACAATAAATTTGAGTTTAGTAGCAATTAATGATAAATAGAATTGAAAGGAATGACTTATGGGTACCGGAAGTCCATTTTAAGAAATAAAATTAAAATATGGATCAATAAATATAAAATTGTATATTTTCTGCATAATTAGAGAAAGGTTATGAGGTTTGCTAGCATGACAGCCGCTTCTGAACCCAGAAACTAGCGGTTTTTACCTGAGTTCCCACGACTGCAATCTGCGGCAGCTGTATGATATCTGCCCCCACGGTGTTGAACACGTCTTGGAGCTTGTTTATGACGGGGATGAGCGTCTCCATCCCTCCGGTTTTGGGGTATTTAAACAAATAAAGAAGCCGTTTGGTGATGGAGCCAAAGTCATTCAATGTCCCTCCGTCTCCACCATTGCAACAAGACCCGCTAGAAGGACGTCAGCGCACGCTGGGAGTTGTAGTTCGGTGATGGGTAAAATAACACATCAAAGTAAAGGAAAAACTACTTTCCAGCTCACGAGAAAATATCGCGATAGTGTAAATTCTCGCGCATGCGTACATATAGATAACAGCGAATGGCTCGCTGACTTGCTAGATTTTGGTCTTTAGCGTTGAATTAACTTGCCTGTCATTCATTTTCAGTTCTCGTGTGGAACTTTTTGGATTGATTTACGTCATCATGCTGCAGTTTCTGGTGAGAAATATGAAAATATTTACATCTTATAGTGAATTAGTCGTGGTGTAAACAGTGTTAGCTTAGTGCTAATTAAGCTAACAGCAGTTGTGTTTGCTCTAAAGTTGCTGACACTAAATAGTATGTGTGAAGGATTGTACTCTTAAAATTATATAAATGAAAAGTTGCAATCTACCTCAGGTTTTTAATACTATTAATGTATTTTTAGGCGGGCTTCACCTTGGGGAACGTTGTGGGAATGTACATTGCTCAAAACTATGAGGTGAGTTTTGTTTTCTATTGTTCTAAGGTGTGGCTCCTGATAATATCGGAGTTTCGTAACTTTATTTAACGGCGAAAATGTTTGATTTTGTTATTGTTTTTTTTAGCTAAATATTTCATCCAACTTTACTGATTTTGCAGATTAAAACATAACCAAGCTAGTTTTGGATATCTGTTTTCTATATTTAGCAGATGCAATTAAAATATTCACAAATGTTAATATGTTTTGTATTTACAAACAAAAGTGTGTTTATAAGAATTTTTTTTTTTTCGCAAAAAACCGAAACGATTTCTAGCTTTAAAAACATTT
>NC_050534.1:8421530-8440825 GCF_002922805.2 Oryzias melastigma | reverse complement strand
GTTTATAAGATTTTTTTTTTCGCAAAAAACCGAAACGATTTCTGGCTTTAAAAACATTTAAATAAATGTGTTGTTTCCTCCTCAATTTTGTTGCTTGGAAAAACTTTTAACAAGTTTTTTCTTCATTTATAGTAAAGTTCAGATGATATTGGTTAATTTAAAAAAAAGAAAAAGCTTTAAAATGTCACAAAAATAAAATCTGTAATATTTTGTAAATTTAGATTATTTCCACTGACACTATTTTATTTTTATTCCCTATTTATGTATTAATGTATAACCTATAGTGATATTTTTGTAGTGTAACTGGCATTTACATTACATTTTTTGACAAAAAGCTTTTTTTTCAAATTTAGAAATAAATGTACAGCTTATTTGATATTTTAGAATTTATATGGCTTCCAAATAATGACTATTTTACCTTAAGGAGACTATTAAAAAAAATCAAATCTCTGAATGATAAAACATGTTTTTTTATTCTAAAAATATATTTTTTTTTACTCAAATCACGCTCAGTTGGTCTCAGATAAGATTTCAATATCTTAGTTCAGTTTCCTTAAGTTAAAATAAAACCAAGTATGTTTGTTTTCATCTCATTTCCTGTCATTCGCAGGTTCCCAACATAGCAAAGAAAATTGAAGCTTTCAAGAAGGATGTGGAGGCCAACAAGAAACCACCAGAATGAGCAACGTTTGGACCATGTTAGAACATTTTTAAAGAGAAAATATTTATATTTGCAGGTTTCTGGTGCAGTGATGTTTATGCATTCGACAGGATAAGTGTGTAAAACAGGGCCTTCAACAGTATTTGTTCATTCCCATTTTTTTTTTTAAAAGTTTTTTCTGCAACTATTGCCTATAATAGACTGAAAGTTTAGAAAATGAGTGTGGTCCCTTTAGGATGATGGTAAAAATAAATGTTGGCTTTTTTTGTCACTAAAAACATCTGCAGTAAATTCTGAAGTGCTTTATATTTGCCAAAAAGTTGTAGAAAAAGTAACTTTTCAAACTCTAAATTTGTCAACTGCCAAACATTTTTGTCATAGCCCATAACTACACACTTTGGAATAAAAATGTTGATAATGTAAGATGTCAAGAGTCTTCAACTGCAACAAAGTGTCATCTTAAATCTGTCCACCAGGGGGTGGTAAAGAGTCGCCTGTGAGCAGTTCATCCTATAGAAGCTGAAATACTGTCTAGTTGAGCTTTACAACCAAATCATTTCATTCAAGAAACTTTCCCCTCATTTTTATGAGAAAATACAAACATTTTGGTGAAATTCTGGAATAAAATGTTACTTTTAAAACAGCTGACACAAATGTATTTAGCTTAAATTTGGTGCTAATTTGTTTTAAAGGATTCAAAAATTAAAATTGATGCCAAAAGATCCTCATGAATTACATGCATTCTTTCAGGTTTCTGAAGGATCATTACCTATTCTTAAATGGAAAATTTTGGGGGATAAAACTGCAAAATTATCAAATTAATTTTCAGAATGAATATTTAAAAACAGAAATAAATGAGCATTTTCTTTCAAAATGAACGAGCTGGATACCAGCATGTTCATTTAAACGTTTTTAAATTATTCAAAGAACTTACAACCAGTAACCTCCAGTTAACACTTTAATTTGTCTTTTTTTTTTTGCACATAAACTTAATTTTTTTGTTGTTGACATCTTCCAAAGGTCTTTGGCGTCTCCTGTCCTGATATCCGAAGCCCTTGCGTTCACATAGTGAAGGCGCGGTTATGACATCATCACTTTAACATTAAAGTACATTCAGCAAATGTAAACCAGACGAGTGAATTCCATGCAGCAGCTCCTGGATCTCCATCATGCATCACACTAAAGGAAGAACCAGGCGTTGAGGTTTAAGAGATCCAATATGGACCCAAGAATACAAACTTCACGGTTGTGAGAGCGACACAACCTAACATGAACTAAAAAAAAGCCCAGACAACGATCATCTGCATAGAACTTCAAAGGCAAACTTTCAAAATAAAGCGTCGTAAGGAGCTAAATCATGCACATGGTTAAGGAAGTTTCACGTAATTAGCTTGGAAAAATATTTAAAATCTGAATCATGATTAGCGCAGCAGAGCTCCGTGCATGCAGACCTGTAGGGGGCAGACGGGGGAGGGGCTAGTGCAGCTACTGGGTGCTTATGAGGTGGACGATCATGTGGATGATGCGAGAGCCGCGCGGGCAGCTGCACAGGTCCATGCTGGGGTTCTTGATTTTGTCCTCCAGGAGTCGGTCCAGCTCCCAGCGCAGCCCCTTCATCAGCTCAGCCACCTGATACAAACAAATAGAAAATCTGTTTGATACATTTGGGGATTTTTTTTAGTTTTTCCATCAGCAGGTCAAAATGACCCATTAAAAATTTGTTTTTTGTTTTTAACATAAAAGCAAGTAAACTTTATTTAAAAGTGCAGGTTTTATGGTTTATATGTTTTATAAGTGTCTACAAAATAATTACTCATCATATCACGCTTTACAAAATAAAAGCCTTATTTAAGTTCATAAGGAAAATGACTTTCGAATTGATGACAGAAGTACAGATAAATGGAATATAAAAGAGAATCTCTTAACACAAACATCTCATTGGGTCATTTTGACCCGTCAACAAGAGATGTAATTTTTTTGACCTGATGGGATGCAGCAGCAAATTGGATCCATCCGTCATCCAGGGAGATGACGAACTGTCCGTGCCGCAGCTCCACGTCTATCTGGCCTCCCCCGAGCAGCACCAGCGGGTACACGGACGCCATGCTGCAGTCTCTGATGAAGACGCGGCTCGTCTTCACCTTCTCGTGGTAAACCAGGTAGGGGCTGTCGTAGTGACGCACCTAAAGGGGAGAACGCATTAGCTTTTTTTTTTTTTTTTAATGTGTGGATGTCGAGGTTCTGCTATTCTCACCGTATAGTTGACGGATGAGGGGTGGATGTGAACGTATCCGTCGTTCTTGGTGGCGAAGCGCAGCTCGTTGGCTTTGGGCTGCATTTTCATGGCTCCCGTGCTCGTCATCTTGAAGTTCCCCTGAGGAGCTCGGACCTGGATCACAAACAAGATTTCCATTCATCAAAGACCCACTCTTAATCATTTTTTTAAGCTATTTTTAAATTGTTCCCAGTGGTGACTATTCTGTTTTTAGCCTAAATTAAAAAAAAAAAAAACTGCAATTTTCTAGGACAAAGTTTCTGCAGAGTGGCAGTAGTTCATTAGTAATTTGCCTCTTCCCGTCATCCGTCTTTTTATGCTAGCTTACAGCCCCTCCTAACCTAACATTAGTGGTGTAACAAAAATGGCGAGCGATTTTGGAGCTATCCAGCTGCTCGGTTTAGGTCAGGGGTCTGCAACCTTTGCCAGTAAAAGAGCCGTTTGGGCCTGTTTGGTATCAAAACCTAATGGGAGCCGCAAAACTTTTTTTTTTTTACCCTTTTAGAAAATTTGATACTACTTTCCATCATTACATTTTCATTTTTTTAATAATAAATATGAAGTATGTTTATTTTTGGATTTGAATAAATACATAAATATTAAGATAAAATGGAATTTTCTAAAAGTGTAATTTTTTCTTTTGACAGAAGCTCATACAACTTTCTTTCAAAATAAGACTTCCTGCCCCAAACAGGAACATGCCAGTGAAGCAAATGTATTTGACTTTAGTTTTACTTTGGTGAGCCGTCATCCTTTTTCCTTCTAACTACTGTTAACTGAAGCATTAACATGAAACATTATTGGTTAATGATATGAAGAATACACAAATCTATATATTTTAGTTACTCTTTTTACCAAAGTTTTGCCGAGTATTTGTAATCTATGCAGTCTGGAGGAAGTCTAGAGCAAACGAGGCTTAATGATGTCAGCTGGGATATAAAAACCAAAACAGTTCATCTTCTAGGTTCACCTCAGCTGTAAACTTCACTAAAATAAGTTAAATCAATGCTAGCAACCCTTACTTTTCAAATGTACTATTTCATTTTTCTTTAGCCAGAGAGCAACTGTGGAGGGGTAAGAGAGCAGCATGAGGATCTAGAGCTGCAGACCGCTGGTTTAGAGTCAGATGCAGCTCAGAAGAGGAAAACAAATACGTACATGGATCTAGTCGGGTCATTTTGACCCGTCCAAGAGATGTGTTTTTTTTTGTTTTTTTGTTCTTTTTAGTTGATGGTATGCCGCAACTGAATGCCTCAGAATGTAGCTTAACCTTGCTCTTTTGTAGCCATCCACAGAATTAACGGGTCTGTTTTGACCCATGTCTTAAATATGCTTTAAAACACACCAAAAACAAAAAAAATATCAAAATTTCTTTTGTCATTTCTTGGTTCTCTTGTTAGGCTTCCTTATCAACAAAAATGTTCTTCTTATTATTATTTTTTCTGTGGGTCTGTGAGCCTTCAAAAAAATGAGTATGACTCCAGATTTCAATAAAAACATTTAAAAAAAAATAACCGCAAGAGAATCATAAATACATCCATCCATTCATTTTCCTAACCGCTTTGTCCCTTTCGGGGTCGCGGATCATAAATACAACAAAGGTTATTGTGTAAGTCAAATTTCACTGAGGAGCCCATATCTAAAATATGCGTGATCAATTTTTTATTTCCAACATGATTAAGTTTAGTAACTTCTATCATGTTATCGGTCAGTTTTGACCAACACATATTTTCTTCAAGAGCATACAAAAACACATAATATTCGCCTTTTTTCAGCACTAGAACTTTAATCTAAACACAATGGAATAAACCAAATCAAACCAATAGAAGTTACATCTTCTAAAAGGATTAAAATCAGAGAAAATTCTGTGTTTGGTTTTAATTAATGCCTTATGAAGTTATTGTATATAACCGGGTCAAACTGACCCTAACATCAGAAATTAAATAATTTCAATCAGAGCATTTTTAGAGTACAAAATAAAAAATGTAAAAAGAACAATTCTGTTGAAATCAAGGTTCCTGACAAAGGTGTAAGTTACTTAGAGATTCTTCTAATGCAACCAAAACGGGTCAGTGCTGACCCAAACAGGTTAAAGCCTGTCCAGTGTACTCTCCACGTCACCAATATGATCTGTTTCAAACTGCATTTTTTTTCTGAAAATGAATAAAGAAACAATCGTCTATTAATAATCATAATTTTAATGAGTATGAATTAATTAATTTAATTATAATCTATGAATTATCCTCCAACATCAGAAAAATGACATAAAACACCATTTTCACCAGAGTGGGTCTTTAAAGAACATCCTGATGGGATGACGGATCACCTACCTGGACCACGTTGGGGTAGAGGGCGGCACACAGCATGGCGGACATGAGCCGGGTGTTTTCAGAGTTGAGGTTTGCCTGTGAAACACAAACGGCGAAACTCTGAGGCTGAAGAGGGCTGTGTGTAAACAGAGAGTGGCGTCCAGTAACAATCTGGTGAGATGTGTTGCGTAGGAGGTGCGGTGGTATCACACACACAGCTTCTGCCAAAGACCCCGTCACTGATCTGGAACAAAAGGGCGTTTGTGTGCGTCACCTCAGAGCCGGTGGCCTCCAGAACCCCGTCGGCGCCCTGTGAGGACATGCGCTCGATGACCCTCGCTCTCAGGCCTTCTTTGATGAAGCCGATGTCAGACAGCAGCTCTGCAAACTGTCTCTTCAGGCTGGCGATCTCCTGAAAAAGTCACACCGTTTAGTAGGACTGCCTCAAATGATTATTTAAATAGTCGACTAATCATCGATTTTTTTTTCTAATTAGTCGACTAATCGGGTCATGTGTAAAGTGGATGTAAAAAACCCATCTAAACCATTATTAGCTTTAAACCAATCAAAACCTAAATATATTCACACTAGTATTGTTGTGATAATGTTAGTGTGAACGCTGTAAGCAGAATTTCGCTATTGAAGATGCTAGTGCTGATAGCTGAAGATGCTGAAATTCATAGCTAAAAAACCTGAAGCTGATAGCTGAAAACGCTGAAACTGATAGCTAGCTAAAATATTAGTGAAATGCCAAATTAGCTTAAAAAAACAAAACAATAAAAAAAAAATCTAAATCAGATGAAACAGCAAACATGACAGAAATATTAGCAAAACTCCAATATAGTCTAAAAAACTGAGAAAAAGCAAGTTAAATGTCAAATTAGCCTAAAATTTTTTTAAAAAGTCTAAGTTGGGTAAAACAGCTAGCATGTAGCTGAAATATTAGCTAAACTCCAAAATATCCTAAAAAACAAACAAACAAAAAAGCCTAAATTAGCCAAAATAGCTAGCATGCAGCTAAAATATTAGCTATACTCCAAATTAACCCAAAAAAAACTGAAGTCCTAAATTAGCCAGAACAGCTAGCATGTAGCTGAAATATTAGCTAAATTCCAAAACAGCCTAATTTTTTTTTTTTAAAAAAGGTCTAAATTAGCCAAACAGCTGGCATGCAGCTGAAAGCCTGAAATATTAGCCAAACTCTAAAATAGCATAAAAAAACGTATTAAAGGTCAAAATAGTCCAAAAAGCTAGCAGAATGCTACTATAACTTTCAACTTTCCTACACTCTGAATCCATGTAATATAAAGTAACAACTAATCGACTAAAAAATTAGTTGTCGACTATTTTATTAGTCGACTAATCGTGGCAGCCCAACGTTTAGTAGCTCATTTCGAGAGGATTCAACCAGCAAAAAAAGTCGTCTGACCTGTAAACCGCGCCACGACAGGAAGTTCTCCCTGCAGTACAGGAAGCCAGCCTTGTTGCTGTTCTTAGCTGAGCTGCACCATCCCTACGAAACAGAAGATGCATCACATGCAAATGTGGATCCAAGAGGTTTCTGCTGTAGCTAAAGTTAGCATACGTACCTTATAAGCCTGCAACAACGCCAGATGGTCACTATTAGCCACCGCGAAGGCTAGCTTCTTCTCATTAGCTTCCTCCCGCTTATCCCACGGCGACACCTGGAAGAAGATTGTTTGTTTGTTGACAGAAAACGATCACAGAAATCAGCCTTCGGTCTTCTTACGAATGGCGACTTGAAGGCCAGACTGGCGGCGATGGTGAGCGCCGGGTCCAGGCAGCGGAAAATGGCGCCGAACAGCATGAGTTTCCCGATGCGCACGTCGACGGGCAGGCAGGCCAGGTGGTAGCCCAGCGGGGTCAGCATCTCCTCAGGGGTCAGGGCGCCCAGGTCCTGGAGGCGGTGCTTGGCCGCGTCCAGGCTCTCCGCGGCCGGGGGCTCGATGAGCCGAGAGAAGACGGACTCCAAGAGCTGGTCGGCAAACACGTCCAGGACCTTAACTCTGCAGGACGGCAGGAAAATAGATCCAATTTCAAAATAAAAGCCAGCATTCACTGTGGCTGGTACTGATGGAAAAAAGTAAAAGATGTACTTGGCAGGAGATCAGACAGATGGACGTACCGCAGGCAGAGTTGCTCCAGAGGAACTCTCTGTATCTCGGGCAGCTGCTGCTCTGCCAGCAGGTGTCGGAAGCAGTGGCTGGTGAAGAGGTGGAAGCAGACGCCTGAGGCCACGCGACCTGCTCGACCCTTCCTTTGCAGCGCGTTGGCCCGGGACACCCACGTGTCCTCCAAGCTCTCCATACTTTTGGTCGCGTCGTACCTTAAAAGTGACACAGAGGTCTGTGACCTTCAACACTTAAAGAGAGGCCACACTTCACCCTTTAGAAAAATACAACACTGATTCATATGTTTGTTATTGTTACTATTATAATAATTATTATAACATAATAAACTATTTTTGGTATGAATAGAACAAAAAAAATAAAAAAGAAAATGACCTTATTTTAAAATTTGAAATAGTTTATAACGTATTAAAGTGGTTTCCATGACTACCTTTCAAAATAAAAGACACCCTATGTCATATAGGATCATCTCAATGCAGCAAATGCAGTAGGATCTCAGTTTATGTTGTTGTTTGAGGTGCATCTGAGCCAGAAGTGTGTAAACTAAAAAAAGGACTGTATTGAGGATCAAAATACTCTGAGATTCTGTTCCAGAAAATTCAAGTAATTCAGACCTCTAATCCCAAAAAAAAGAAAGGATTAACTGGACTTTGGTGTTCGCTTGTCTTGTACCTCTTCTCCTTCATCTTGCCGGAGTCGATGACGTACACCACATCGTCGATGGTCACTGAGGTCTCTGCGATGTTTGTGGAGATGATGATTTTCGTGACGCCCTCCGGAGGCCGGTTGAAAACCGCCTGCTGCTCGTCGTTGGACAAGGTTGAGTGGAGAGGATAGACCACACATCTGGAGCGGATTGGACAAAGAGTCAGCCTCTGACAAACAGTTTGTCTCATTAAATGATCGGTAGAAAAAAGAAACAGACCTGGAGGCGCCCCTGTTGTTGAACATTCTGTTGGACTGCAGCTGCTCGTAGAGCATCTTGATCTCAGCGAGGCCTGGCAGAAACACCAGCACTGCACCTGTAAACACACAGCTCAAAAGTAAAGCAAGCGCAGCTTTATCTGCAATTATTTTGAAAGTCAGAGGAGTCTTACCTGGCGGGTAGTTGTGTTTTCCGTCAACTATCCACTCCAGCAGGCTCTCCACCAGATCCATGTTGATCTTATCCAGATCCATAGCAGCTAAAGTCTTAAGAACAGACTTTTTGGTATCTAAAATAGATTAAATAGATTATCATCAAGCATCAACAGTGTTGAAATTAACTTAACATGTCAGCCCAATGCATGACTTATTTTTTATTTTTTTTGAATGGGGGGGTGGGGGGTGTGTGTGTGTGAAAGGTCAGGGGAGGAGCTAAACCAAGGAAGAAAAGACACATTTGACACTTTTTACAATTATAGTTGATTAAAAATGACATTTGTATGCAACTGATGCTTTTCTATCATTGAATTTCTGCAGTCTTGTATTGCAGTTAAGCATGTTCATGCGTTTAAACTTAAACATTTGTAGGTTTTATTGTTAAACGTTTTAATGTTTTCGGAGTCAATTTATGACTAATGTGTTCTGATGATGAAAAGGTTGATGGTTTATTCAAAATTACATTTAAACACTTTTTTTCCCCTCAAAAATTGTTTAAACGCAATGTATTGTGGTCTATATTTCCAAATGTAGTGACCATCGATGCGCACTGGTTTTTCCAATAGACTTCTGGGAAATTTCTAGTGCACTCAATTTTAGAATTGTAGATTCGGAGAGCACTACAAAATGGCAAACGCACTTTATACTGAGTCGTGAAGGAATTTGGATATAGCCTTCAAGTTATTTAATTTAGCTTACTTTAGCCAGATTAGCTAGTCTTAAGGATAGTCACTTTAGCTAGCTTAGCAAGCCTCTACCTTAGCTTGCCTTTAAGCTTGTTACTTGTGCTAGTCTATGAACTAGTTACTTTAGCTAGATTAGCTAGCCTTTAAGATGGGTACTTACGCTAGTCTATAAACTAATTACTTTAGCTAGATTGGTTAGACTTTAAGATATTTACATATGCTAGTCTATAAACTAGACCTAGATTAGCTAGCCTTTAGCCTAGTTACTTTAGCTAGCATAGTAAGCCTCTACCTTTGGTAGTCTTTAAGATGGTTACTTATGCTACTCTATAAACTAGTTACTTCATCTAGATTAGCTAGCCTTTAAACTAGTTACTTAAGATATATTACTGTAGCTAGCCTTTAAGATAGTTACTTAGGCTAGCCTTTAAACTAGTTACTTTAGCTTGCTAACCTAACCTTTAGGCTAGTTATTTATGCTGCTCTATAAACTAGTTAATTAAGCTTGATTAGCTAGACTTTAAGATGGTTACTTTTGATAAATTAGGAACCCACTTTATCTAGCTTCAGAAGCCTTTACACTAGATACTTTAGCTAGCCTTTAAAATGTTAAATTTAGCTGGCTGGATTTATGAAAATTGTCAAATGTTTGTTGATATTTGTTTTTGAGCAGATTCTGAGGAAATGTATATATTTTACATTATTTGGTGCAGAATGGGCTTGGATTACTAAGATAATTGTGAAGCTTCAGCCCTTCTGATGGGTATGAGTTTACTACTGAACTATTATTCTGTATGCTTTCAAATGTGTACCACTGCTCTAACCCGATCAATCATATCAACCTAGCAAGCTAAGGAGGAGTAGAATTGAGACATCATTATTCACCTTTGTATCGGACTGTGAGCTCCTGCAGGCTGAGCTGCTGGTCTGGAATTGAGTCCTTCACAAAGTCTTTTTTGGAAAAAGACATGAAATTCCAAACATCTTCGCCCAAATCATCCACCACGTCCCTCCGCTCTCCTTTAACGCCTTTCCCACTCGCAGAAGAGGTATTTTGTTTTCCTGAGCGCATGAAAGGGCTGCCATCTTCAATGACGTAGCTGTGAACACGTGGATATCGTTAGGACTCGTTTCAAGTGAGACGTGGCCCAAAAAAAAAGTACCTGCTTACCCAGTTTTAGCAATGGCGTCTTCGAGGAAGAACTGATCAACGGGGAATGTGCGTCCTGCAGGAAGAAATTACATTTGTGAGGAAGAGGTTCCAATTGAAGTGGATATTTTGATTTGACGACGTCAGACCTGGAATGTGCACGGTGGGACAGTTATAGAAATACTCTGAGAAAAGGTTGGCGTTGAGAGTGGCACTCATGAGAACAATCTTCAGATCCGGGCGTTTTATGATCAAGTCCTTCAGCACCAACAGCAAGAAATCACTGAGAGAGAAATGCAAGAAACAAAAGTGTTTGAGCAAACCGGAACAAACAACGATAGACTTTCGTGCAAAGCACACGCTCACCTCTCCTCTGTTCGCTCGTGCACCTCATCCACGATGACATGCGTGACCCCCTTGAGGTCGGCATCACCCTCCAGTCTTCTCAGCAGAACGCCGGTGGTGCAGTACAGCAGCCTGGTGGCCGACGACTGCCGGGGAGAAGAAGGTTTTTATCTCAGCTTTCATCTCAGGTTGTGTCCTCCTGATTGAGGTTGGTAAATTACAAATTCAAAGGGCAACAGTAAACACCGGCGAGCTGGTATGCTTTGGTACCTTGACGCTCTCCAGTCGGATCTGGTAGCCCACCGAGTTGCCAAGGCTCTCTGCGCGCTCCTGTGCGACTCTCTGAGCCACAGTGATGGCGGAAATGCGGCGCGGCTGAGTGCAGAGCACGTTTGCCACCTGTTCAGCCGGACCGTTTAGAGAGGCGTCCAGGATGAACTGAGGGATCTGGGTGGTCTTCCCACACCTGGAAAAGAACAATGTGAATTGAATGATTGATTGGTTTATTTTGAGCATTTTTTTAGCAATATAATCCAAGGAAAATTACAAATACATATATCAAGCCTATTTACAGTAAGATTTTATTTAATAAATTCATTAGTGCCTGCGGGCCATATAATCCCACTCAGGGATTTCATTGTTTTTTTTTACTTAGACACAGTTCTGTTCTTAACATCAAAATAAAATTCAATTTTCTAAATAATTAATGCCACAAGCCGTGTTGTATGGCCCGCAGACGCTACCCGCCTTCGACCTTGCTGACCACTTCTAAGCATTACCCTCGCTGCCCACATCAATGCGCCACCCCTGACCCCCCCACTTCTCTTTCTATAAGGCTGGTCTGAGCTGAATGTGACAAATTGATGTAAAAAAAATCCTTTTTTTTTTTTTAAAAAATGGCAGCTTTTCTTTTCTGTTATTTTTTTCTCCATAGCAACCATATTATATTTTGTTAGCCTGGAGATACCAAACAGATTGGTGTAAGTTTCAGAACAATTGCCAAAAGTAAACTTTTGGATTTCCTTAGCAACGGAGGGTATTTGCTAACCGTGGCCATATTGCTAATATATTCAAAACCTATGTCATATTATTTTTGTTCAGCTTTATCCTGCTATCAATATATTAAGTTGTCACATTATTCCGTTAAAAAATGTGCAAGTAATAGCAGAATGTCACTTTCAGGAGCTCGCCACACGCACGCCGCTGAAAATCTACAACTTCTAATTGCAAAATGTATTTAATCATTGCTTCCCAATGATGCTCGAGAAGTTAGGAAACACTCGAAGACAATCTCTAGGACACATTTTCGATTGCAGCTTGCACAGACAGTGTTTTTTGTTGAAAATTCAAGATGGCGGCCTCATTCTGAGGTCAAAGGTCGACGAAACTCCAAGGTTTGTTGTAGAATTAAGCTGGCGGCATACGTCTGAAATTTAGTGAAAAACCACCAAATCGAAAGTATTGAAAATCTCCCACTTTACCACAAAATGGCGCCAAGCTGTGGGTCGTGTGGCCATCCCATAACAATTTCAAAAGTTCTCTTGGATATTCTCAACACATTCATTTTGGAAAATGTAAAAGTCATGAAAAAGTTCTACGTCCAATTTAACTAAGTGCGAGAGCATCAGGTGTTTAGTTCTTTTGTTAATTTATATTAAAAGTATCTTCCTCTTGATTTTTTTCTCCAAATCAAGACTTAAATTAGTTCAACTTTAGAGAAGTCCTGCTCTGTATCACCTACCCAGTCATCCCACTGACCACCAGCACCTGGCTCCTGTTCAACACTTCTAGGATGTTGTCCCTTTCCTGCCAGGCTGGTAGGTTCTTTCTCTGCTCCAGCATGGACCTGAAGCGCTTGGAAGACTGTATCGACACATTTATTGAAATCTCATGCTTCTGTTGATGGACTGAGATAAAAGTGAGACTAATCGTGGGGTTATTCTAGCTGCCTCCACCTGTCTTTGGCGGAAGTCTCGCTGCAGCTTGCCGTTTCCTTCCAGCAGGTTGTCAATCTTGTGGTTGTGCCTGCTCGCCATCTTCTTCCTCAGGTTGACGTAGCTCTCGGTCTCGACCGGAACGGCCTTTTCTTCCATGTCCTCGTCCTGGTCCTCCACCTCCTCGATCTCCCTCTCTAGAAACAAAAGGAGGCGTCACATTTCCGAGCGGACATCTCAGAATGATCCAACATAAATGCTCGGGGGGACTCACGACCTGCAGGTCTCTGGATGTTGGCAGCCCTCCGGCTGCTGGCGTTACCGCTCCTGCTTTCCTCTGAGGCGCCGCTCCTTGTGCTCCTACTTTTTATGGTCTGGTGAGAAGGTGGCGGGGGGACGATCACAGGGGGCGGTGTACTGTACTTGTGATGAGTCACGGCCAACAGTTTTTTCATACAAGGTTCGTCCTCGCATGAGCTTACGAGTGAATAAACGACGGGTTCGCCCTTCTTCGCTGCAGCTAGCGCCACCTCGTACAATGTCTCAGTGATGCTGAGTCTGGCTGCGGCCCCAATGGACTCATCGTTGGTGCTGAAGGCCACGATCGGAGCCTGATGGGGGTACCGGTTTTCTTTGGGAAAGCGGATTTCTAGGTCATACTCAGGAGGGGAATAGCTGCTGAAGCCAGGGTGACTAGGACCATTAAAGTCTGAAGAATCGGACCACGACTTCTCTTTTTTTGGTAGTTCGTGTCTGAACCTGCACCTGTCCCCAAAGTGGCATCCTTGGTTTTTCAGGAAGAACCTGCACACCTCTCGCTTTCCGACAGTTTTTTCGGACTTTCCTTCATTCTTAGCGGCACGGTCTGACAAGAAAGGAAGATCCAGGCTGATGGACCAGACGGCGTTGGCAATGCGCTCATTAAATCGCTCGCCGTAGATGGCGGACAAGACCAGCACTTCCTCCTGCCTCTGGCTCAAACACTCGTCCATCGGCAGCCCCTGAAGACCGTCGGGGAACACCGCCTTCTGTCCAAAGCGTTCACTAAAAACCTGGAGAAGGAGCTGTTCTAAGGTCGCACCAAATTCTCCGCTCCCAGACTCTAGCGCCTGTTTGCTGCGTTCCCTATCAAAGCCATACCTGCAAGGAGAAAACAAGTCGACAAGTTATGTGTTTTCTAGGAACTCCACATCTCAAACGTGTCAGAAACTGATTTGAATTCACGTAGAATCAACATTTAAATTAAAGCAGCGTATCCATCCCAACCTCACTAGCCGACTGGTTATTACACATTAATCTTCCAAAATAGCGGCTTTTCTTTTGGTTTCATCTCCATAGCAACCATATTGGTTTTTGCTCACCAGGGGTAAGGAACAGGTCAATGTAATTTTTAAAAGAATTGGCAAAAGTAAAGTTTTGGATTTCCTTGGCAACGGAGGTTTTTGATAATTCCTTACATATTTTATGGTATATTGTTTTGTTCAGCTTGAGCCAATGATTCATGTAATAAATGGTCACAATATTCTGGTAAAAAAAAAATTTAAGCAGCGGGGGAACGCCACATTTACAAGCTCACCCGACTAATGCCGTTAAGACTTTAACAAACAACATTTTTTCACAAGTTTTTTTTTTTTTTAAACTAAAGTTGCTGAAGAAGTTAAGAGGCAATAGATTAAAATCCATAGAAGGAGTTTCAATTTGTAGAAGCTAGTGAGGTTTTTTTTTTATTCTCAAGGTCATAGATCAACAAAACTTTGTTTTCGTTTCCAATTATCTGTGAAAAATTGTTGAATTTCACTTTGTCACAAAAAAGCCGTAGGCCCTGTGGCCATTAAGAAATTCATCTTCACTTTGTAGTAGGTACATGCAAATTTTAGGGAGTCTAGAGTATGTGGTGAGGATCACATTTTTACTCAAAGAAAGAAGAACTGCCAAAACATTGTGGTCCTTGAAGTCCAGGACTGCTGCATAATTAAATTATAAGATTATAAGAAAATCACCTGCAAAGTTTTCCAATAGCAAATAAGGAGATGACGGGTTCAGAAGGGGGTTGGTCTTTGTCGGACTCAAAATCATAAACAGGACTCTCTGCTTTCTCCACAGGCTCATCATTTGTGGCCCAAAACTGGCCTTCCTCACGGTGATCCAGCTCGTCAAATTCCTCTTCTTCCTCCCCTCCGGAGTAATTTGAGGCACTGTCACTACAGTAGAAAGTCACATTAGTCTGTTTAAAAAACCAAAGAAGGCCTGCAGAAACATGGACTCACTCAGAGGGATTGTCAAATTCCTGCGTTTCGAGTTCCCGCAGCAACTTCTTCAGGTGCTCCTGGTTCTCGTTGGTCATGAAGATTCTCTGCATCGGCGTGCCGCTAGCATCCGACTTGAAACCATCCGCTTTGGGTTTAGAAGAAACTCTGTGACTTGCCAAGGACCTGGGGAGAGGCTTCCAGCTGCTTTTTGAATCCCGTCCACCATCTCGATCGTGACCTCCCCTTCCACGTCCCTTCTCTTTGCCTCCTCTTCCTCGCCCCCTACTTGGTCTGTTAATAATAAAATTATATTAAAAAAGGAGTTTAACTATAAAGAAAAACTATCTGCATGACTTAGTTTGTTGTAACTGAACCTGCTGGGATGAGGAGGTCCAAAATCTAGGCTGAAATCGTCATCATCCAAAAAACCTGCTCCTCCTTTCCGACCTCCACCTCCGCCGCCACCGCCTCCTCTTCCTCTCGGTTTGTTAAATCTCCCTCCTCCTCTGTTGGGCTTCCCACCTCTTCTCCTCGCACTCATCCTTCAGGCTGGAAGCAAACAAGCAATGTCGGCGCACAGAAGACACATTTCTCAGCACTCCCACTGAGATTTACCCACCTTCAGTCAGCCCCCTCCCTCCAAGACCACTACCAATCTGTAGAGACACGCAAAGTTCATCAGAAAAATGAAAGCAGAAGCTTAAAAACACCTTTTATGTACCAGAAAAACGCAGAAAAGAGCAGCGCTTGTAAACCTTCACAGAGCGGTCAGTTCCTTTACAATAAATGCACTGCAGGCTGAAGGCTTTTCAAGCGCGCGCACACACAGAGACGACATAATTACGCAACCAAACTACACACCAACACCACCCGCCAGGGCGACAGCCACTTGGTACTCGGGCCATTCAGTTATTTTTAGCTCAGAACAAATATTCTGGTGAGGAGAAGGAAAGCTAGTTCCCACTGAGAGGAAGAGCTCGTGCTAGCCAACATGCTAACACCTAGCAAGATGCCTACTTACTAAACTAACTTTAAAAAGCGCCCACACAAGTAAAGTCAACCTTTTTATCGTCCGAAACTTCTCTTGGAATGTTATTATACACAAAAGACGAAAACAGACTCCAACATATAGAGAATAAACTTGTCTAAAATATAGGAACGCACCTGAAACAACTGCTTTACCCACCGGCAGCCTGCATCTCTCTCATTGGTCGAAACTTAAGAGTTCAAAGTTTCTTTTCCGGTAAAATTTGCATAAATGTATTTTTTTATATACCCTTAGGGGAAATAAGTAAAATACATAAATAACAACTGGAAGAATTTTGGGAAACTGGTTGAAATGAATCGAAGATTCTAAAGTTACGTTTCCGGTAGGAAGTAACCATGACGACCGCGCGTGGCATTACCATAGCAACCCAGCATGGTCCGCACGGAGCAATAATTTATCTGTTTTGGTGGGGTGTTTTGAGAGCTGGGTACTAATTTTAAACACTTTTCTCATTTGTGTGTTTGGTTGTTTGACCTCCTGCGTCCATTCACAATCAAAAAGTTGTCCAGTAAACAACGTCTGTCGTGGTTTCGGTCTCCATCTGGCTCCACGGGAAAGCTGTCACGGATGTCTGGTGGGGTGTGATCATGACGCTCTGATTAGCTCGCAGCATCCATTATATCTGCGTCAGTCTGATGTGTGTTTGTGTTGATGATTTCAGACAAAAAGGACGAAGAAAATCTGGAAAATGAAGGTAAGCACGGCCACTTCTGTAAATAGATCCATCTTTCCATTTATCCAATCATCCATTCTTACATTTATCCATCCATTCATTCATAAATCCATTCCTACATTTATCCATCCATCTTCTCAACTCACTATATCTCTTCCCAGGTTGCTGGAGCCTATCCCAGCTAGTGTAGGGTGAAGCCAGCCTATTGCATGCTCCATTAATGGACTCTTAATGTTTATTTACAGGAGATGGACCTACGACTGTTGTGTACGTTTTCCCAAATGGGGACAGATATGGTGAGTGACGACAAAAATATAACAAAAAGTTACTTATAAGAAGAACAAAACAAACAAACAAAAAAAATCATACAGTGCAACTAATAAAATTCACATTAAAAAATAAAAAATGACAAAATGTTCTTACAGAAGGGGAATGCAGCAGATCTGATTCAGGTGAGCTGGTGAAGAGCGGCGTTGGGAAGCACACCTCAGCTAACGGCCTCACATACATTGGAGAATGGCGTGAGGACAAGGTGTGTATTTTCAAACAGAATGACCTTGCGCTGGCAGCTGGCCACGATGAATGTGGTTCTTTTGCAGATGCAGGGCAGAGGAACCCTGCAGTATCCTTCTGGAGCTCAATATGAAGGAGAAATCAAAGGCAACATGTACCACGGTGCAGGAACATACACCTTCTCAGATGGCTCCATGTACAAGGGTCATTTTCATGAGAACAGGTAATCTATTTTCTTCAAAAAATACTTGATTCCATCCTGAAGTCAAACGCTGTACATATTCTTCCATGAAATATTTAAATCACTGTTTGAAATGCAATAAATACATCAAATTAATTCACCAAATACAAGCTAACAGTTGAAGAATGCTAAACAAGGCCTAAAAAGTGATATGAATTGTAAACTTAGCAGAAAAAAAGGTTAAAAAAAGGCTTAGAAAGACCAAATTATTTGCTAAAACTGACCAACTGTCTAAGGATCTGTATCATTCTGAATCAATTTTTTGTCTTTTATGAGTATTATAATGTTAATTCTTCATAAAAAACAACCCCATAGTGGTGTTTTGCTCCATTCACGCATCCAGTATTCCTCTAAAACCCCGCTCTCTAAGCCCCTCCCAACCTGCAAAAACAAGTGGGTTCTCACATTATGATGTCAAAAAGGGAGGAACAGTCCCTTCCAAGTAGATTCTGCACTGCCAGCTCCGCCCCCAGGCTACAACAAACACCCACTTCCTCCGCTGTGCTAGAGGTGTTTGGCTAAACACTTTCTTTTTATACGCACAATATGCACATCTATCTTTTCAAAAGTTCAGATGTTGGGTTCTGTGGAAAAAAACACAGATACATTGCCGAGGCAGAAATGGGAGAAAAAGGTGGAGCCTCAGACATCGAGTTCTCTCCTGGTTAGCAAAGAAGCTAGCGATAATAACTCATATTTCATAAATAATGTGTTCTTTAGTGTGCCAAAGGTAATATATGATCCCATATATTGATGGTTTACTCTAAAAGGCTTTAAAATAGCATGATAAACAAGGCCTAAAAAGCAAAAAGCAAAATTATGTAAACCATAGAAAAAGATATAAAAGGCTACATTAAATGCAAAGACTTCCAAGCTAAAAAGTAAAAAAAAAACTAAAGTAATAGCTAAAGCTTTTAAAATTTAAGACCATATTTTATAATATTCAACATAATATTTAAAATTAATATCCAGTAAAATTAGCTAACTTGTTTAAAAAAGATTAACAAACAAAATGTGTTATTCAAAAAATTTCAAACTACGTAAAAATGCTTTATAATTAAATATGTTTCTTCCTGAATTTACAGGTAAATGGTAAAAACAAAAATTAAACTAAAAGGATTAGGGGAAAAAATATATACAGTCGTGCAAACTTGTGCTAAAATAAAAAGTTGTTAATCGCTAACTCTGAAAGCATTAATGCCAAATTAGCTAAAATTGCTACATCAGCTAAATTAGTTCAAAGTTGGTCCAAAAAGAGCCAAATAATTTAAAAAAAAAGCAATTAATGTTTGCATAAAAAATATTTAAATGTCAAGTTAGCTGAGGTGTAACAAAAAAATAAATAAAAATCCAAAGGATTACAATTTGATGCCATGACGGTTACATTAACAGGACAGACAGTTAAGCTAGTTGCTAAACTAGCTAAAACCATTATAAGAGCAAAAGTTGTGGAATGAGAAAACGGTATTACATATTTTTCTATTTATTTTTTCTTTTTTTAGGTTAAAGGGAGTCGGGACCTTTACTGATGTAGAAGGACAGGTTTGGACCGGAGAGTTCCACGGAAAAGAAGCTATTGGACTTAAATTGCAGCCCGTGTCGCCAAAGGAGGAAGCTTAGAATCTGCATTTCTGAAACACTGTATTTCCGTTATGGGCTGTTTTGGCATAATTGCCATGGTTAATTTTATGCATGACTGGCGTGTTTATCTTCATCTTCAAAAACATCCCATAGTGGTATGTTTGCATTAGTGTGGGTAAATATCTGTGAAAACTGTGAGTCATGTCTGCTGCTTGCAGTCATTCTCTCTCAGCTGTCTCTTCCTCCTAACGGGTTGCTTTGCTGCAGAGCAGCAAGTGTCGGCCTGTGTAAGCTTCATTTAACACATGAAATAAACACGCTGGGATTACTTTTCCAGCCC